>NW_015657838.1:2190088-2192919 GCF_001515625.1 Sinocyclocheilus rhinocerous | reverse complement strand
TGTGTGTGTGTGTGTGTGTGTGTGTGTGTGTGTGTGTGTGCGTGCGTGCGTGCGTGCGTGCGTGCGTGCGTGCGTGCGTGTGTGTAATCAACATTGTTTTTGTTTTTTTTTCTTTGTTTTTTTTACCTGCCACAATGCATTCTGCAATTATATGGTATTTTGTCTTAAAATATGCCTGAAATGATTTTGGAACAGACTCTGTGTCCAAAGTGCCCAAAATTTGTATTAAACTGGATGTAATATACTTTTTTTGACATCTCATACATCTCCATATACAAATTTCATCATCTGTCCCTACACATTTAATTTCTGAGCCAGAACAAACTCAACATAATCCAGGAATGCTGCCTTAATGTATGTACAGAAATCCACGAGGACTCTACAGCGTGAAAACAAAGGGGATAGTCACAATTTCCCCATCATTTTGTAGTAGTACAAGAAACCAAATGCCAGACCATGTTCTCACCGGCAGCTGTGCTCCTATTTATACCATTCCAGCGGCCAGAGGACTCACCACAAAGTAATCAGGGAGTCTTCCCCCACACAGTCTCACCCTAGGCAGATCTCATCTCTTCCTCCCCCACCGTATTATGGAGCTCCACTCAGGGGTATAGAACATACATATTGGCCATTTAATTACCCAATGCCAATGGGCATCAGCTTCACATGAAGGTACTGTAGCTCTGGTGAACAAAATATGGTTACTACCAGAAAATGAGCACGTAAGAGAGTTGCTTTAAAAGAATATGGGTGAGAACATGAGAACAAGAGACACTGTTATTCGCCAGCTGCTTTTTTATAGAAATCAATAATACAGAGGAAAAATTCTCCCTCTTTTGATATGGACAGGAATGGATTCAACTTGGAGTGCGGAAGGAGAACAAAATATAATTTGTCTGTGATTTATGATGAAGGCACAAGCAATATGACATCCTGAGCAATTTGAAATTATGATTATAGACTATAAGTGTGGTTCAATATAGGAAACTGCACAGATTGATTATTGTTCAGAACTACCCTTCTTTTCGACAAAAGGGAGCATCACTATTCTATACATCGTAACACAAAATCCCTCCACAGCTCATCCAGGAGCATTTTAAAGCCCCATGCCCAGTGCTGCTTTCTCAGGCTCAACCTTTGTTCCTTCAATATAAAGCTAATAATGCTCCACATGGCAAGCAGCATATGTAGGGCATTAATATTTAAGGCCAGAGGCTGAGAGGGCAGGAATGAGAGCAGCCTTTTATGACTAGAGACAACATTATGTATTAATGAGCATCTTAATAGCCAAACACCTCATATGACTGAAACCGCATAATGCCTGTGTAGGTTATAGCTCCAACAGCAGTTAAACAGACTATCAAAGTCAGCTGTGGCAATGATATTAACAGTAATAATACATGAAAGTCAATGTGCTCATTTTTCAAATTATTTGCTTGAATAGGACAGAAAAAAAAATGAAGGGTTATTTACAGGATGACCTGCCAACATTTACTTAATTATACTGCACTGCCAAATATCTGGTGAAGGATACTTATTAGTGGTGCTTGCTAAGGCAAACATTGCTATTTCTATCACTCATATTAAGGGTTATGGAAATGAACAAACCCCTGGCTTTATACGGTAGTTCTGGTCCTTAAATCTGATTGGTTGAGCTGCCTTCCATGAATGTTGATACAACAATCCAACAGCACTGAGACTTTTCACTGTATGTGAAACAGTGAAAAGTGTGTTCATCTGTGTATTAATGGTGAGGATTTTTCAGCAGTTTACATCATTATGCTATTTGGCAAGTTTATGGCTGACTCATTTGAATCATTCTCTGAATCAATTTGTTAAAAATATTATGATTCATTCAGGAACAAAGCAATTGACTGGGTTTTTTAATGAATGAGTCAATGAATAATTCACTCAACTGATTTGTACAGATGTGGCTGCATCTGCAATCGCATATTTCCCAACTATATAGTACGGAAAAAACAGTAAGTGAAAAGTAGTACTGTAGAATTCTCAGAATTCATGTAACAGTGGGCAATGTCACAATCACACACTGGAGTGCCCATGATCTCCACCAGAGGGCAATCCATCCCTGACTTTTACCATTCCCCCAGGACTCCATTTCCCACAATCCTTTGCCCGGACTTATCAGCACTCATTACCAGTTCACAGCTGCTTCACATTAGAAGGACTATAAAGGATCCACTCCTTCACAAACACATCGCGGTTGATTGTTAGCCTGTAGCGTACCCGTGTTCTCCTGTTTGCCTTGTTCCTTGTTTCCTTGCCTTGCCTTGTTTTTGACCCTGGACTGTTTCCTTGTTATTGATTGTTTGCTGCCTGCCCTGACCATTGCCTGCATATTGGATTACTCTGCTCCTTGGATTGTACTGTTTTGCCAATGTGTGACCCTGCCGTCTGACTACGCTTCTAATAAAGCCTTGCATGTGGATCCTCTACTCTGTCGTCATGGCTCCTACGTTACAGGAGAAAAGTACCAGGATGACTTACTACTTCCGGGAAGATTCTGAAGTGTGCATACAATGGACACTTTATTAAACCATGAGGACACGGGAAATGATTTGTGAATGTCAGTGAAGCAACGCTAGCTGGTCACATGACAATGACAACATGATGAATATAGCATGTCTGGATTACATTCATGCTACACACATTCATACTATATAGAACATACTTTCACAAAGTAATTACTTATTCAAAAGAAGTACCTGCTCAGACAGTATGCATTTTCAGTAAACAGGAGCATATATATATATATATATATATACACTGAACAAAGTTATAAACGCAACACTTTTGTTTTTGCCCCCATT
>NW_015657838.1:2179757-2189305 GCF_001515625.1 Sinocyclocheilus rhinocerous | reverse complement strand
ATAACACAGATTTAGACAGATTTGTGAACAATATTTGAGAGAAATAGGCCTTTTGTGTACATAGAAAAAGTCTTAGACCTTTGAGTTCAGCTCATGAAAAATGGGGGCAAAAACAAAAGTGTTGCATTTGTAATTTTGTTCACTGTATATATATATATATATATATATATATTTATATTTATGGTCATTTATCTTATAATACTAATTTACAATAATGTGATGGTCTCAGGCTCTTAAAATTTCATAGCCTAACCTGTGGCAGTACAGAAAAAATAATGATATATTGCAATTATGCATAATTCATGTTCTGTAATGCATACTGCATCAAATAGGGAAAGAGAAAAGAGACTGTGTATGGTGTGCTATAGCACAGCATGCTGAGTTAGGTGACAGAAGGCCCCATGTCTTTACCCAGCGGCATTGCAGGTGATTCATCCATACATTAATTAACAAACCATTCATTTCATTTAATAACTCATAATGCATAATTTAGACCTGTTCTTCCTCTATCATATTACTGTGTCTAGTCATCTTCTTCCTGTTCTTTTAAACTCACACATAAACACACAAAATACACACAGAGCCTTTATTTGGTGCCCCATAAATGGCTGACTATAGTGATATGAGATTTGTTACAAGAATGCGACTCCTCTTTGAGAGACCGAAATATCCTCGCTTGACCTCTGTGACATGAAAAAAAAAAAAAAAGCTCCAGAAAGCTGAAATGAAGAGGGCTTGTGTCTGTTAGAAATATATAATTACATCCTAAGTGCTCTCACATTTCTGACATCTTGGCAAAGCATGTGCAGAAAACCATGACAGGCTGTGAGGGATTGTTGCTGTTGTTTCTGATGATTTATCACAGTTCTGATCTACAGTATGTGTCTTTTTCATTTATAAGTTTAATCCACAGTAATCTAACTGTAAGACCTCATTGCACCCTGCAAGACCAGTTAATGCCCACAGCGGGGGCACAGTAGTCATTGCCCAGACCGAAGGGGGCAATTATGCCAAACCAGCAGTGCGCCATCATGTTTTCCTGTATGTTTTCTCTGTACCTATTTCTGAGGGATGAACCTAAGTACACTCTGAAAATGTCTATTTTTCCATCTGTTTTTACAGTATTCATGGTTTATCTGGCAAATCTGTGATATCAAATAAGCATGTGTTTATGTGTATAAGTCTGCTAAACATGACTACTGTCTACAAGCGGGTCCAGACATTTACTTTTTTACTTCACTGGCTAAAAATGCCAGTTTTTTTTTTTTTTGTGTCTTTAAAAAAATGTTTCCCCACAAATGCAGTAATAAAAGGGTGGGGCTGTGGAGGATAGAGTTTCAGAAGGACACGATATAACTTGCACAAATTTGAAACTCATATCTGAATGATGAATTAACTTCTGTTTATTTACAAACAAGTGAAAGTACACTCACACCATCATGTGCAAAATTACATTTAAATAGAGTCTATAGGAGTAATGTTTGTTTTTTTCTGTGATTTTATTGCCAAAGCCAGTCATAATGATGTGTATTCTTGTGTTATATGAGGATGCTGCTGATGCAACACTCACATTCAGGAAATACACAAAAAAGCAAAAGTCAACAAATAAACAATGATCTTGTTACACATATCCTTTGGTGACATCAATGAATCTATCCATTTATCCAACCATTTATCCATCCATCCAGAATTATCCAGAACGTTTATTCAGGATCCAACAATTATTAATTGAAGACTCATATTTAAGCCTTTTGGGATCTTCCAGGATTAGCTTTCTATTATGTTTTGTTATACCTGTACATTCCTTTATAATTGTTAATATTTATCTTTTTTATCAAATAATAACGGGGTGGATATTTTTTGTGGTGCTGTGTGACACAATAGACCCTTTTTTATTATTGGTAATAAATTAATTAATTTGTTTGTTCGTTTGTTTGTTTGTTTATTTATTTTTATATAACTTGGTTCTGGGTTGTTTTAGTATTATTCATATACTATTATTTATATACAGTAGCATTTATTAGTATTTTGAATTAGCCTTTTTAACTTGATTTTTATTTCAGTTTCAGTTTTAATAATTTAGTACTGGAATGAATATGCATAATAAGTCAAATTTAATTATATAATTATTTATGTTTTGTTTCAAACCTTGTATTACTGTGTGCCATATCTTTATTATTAGGCCACATGCAACTCTTTTAAAATAACATTTTGGTATTTTCAATTCTCTGTGTCGTTTAATTTTTTACCTTTTGCAAACATTTCTTACCTTTTCACCTTCTCTGTGTTTTCGGTCTTTTTCTTTTGAAAGAATGCCCCAGGCCATCACATGCAAAGATGAAAAAGAAGAAGAAGAAGAAGAAGAAAAAAGCAGCGGGAGTAGAGGGAAAAAAGGAAGGGAGATTGGACACATGTGCATGACCTAGGATGAACTCCACTAAGTCATGAGGGAGAGAGGGAGAAAAGAGGGAGACAGAGGGTAGAGGAGTAATATGAGGGTTGATGGAATCCCAGCCATCATTAGGGAAAGTCAGTTCCCTCTTGAGATCGCCACAGGGGCCAGTCTGACAGAGCAGCACAATTAGAGCTTTAGGCCCGGTCACGTTTCGCCAGCAGCAGCACCATTTAACACTGGGTGTGTTTTACAATCACCTTTTCATATTTTTATATCTTTGATAATCTCAGAGGCAAATGAAGACCAGACTCTATGTTCACACATGCAGAAAAGGTGAATCTCTTGAATATTGTTGAAAATAAAATGTAAAAAAGTAAATGTAATGTAAAATGTGATAAATATCACATTGCTATACATAAAAAAAAAAAAAAAAACATTTTACATGTTTGTATATTTGTATAAACATTTTTTAATTACAACCTTGCAGCTAGTCCTGAGTAGTGTGAATACATTTGAGAGAAAAATTAGCTCTGTTCCAAAACTGAGTGTGATGTCAACCTAGACAGCATTGTAGGCATTGTATCACTGCCAATGTGAGTCCTATTCAAAAACTGGGGTTTACAAACCCCTAAGGGTTCACGAGGAAACTGCAGGGGAGTTGATGAAAAGATAATAATTAATCATAAATGTTAAATTAAAATAAATAATTTTAAAATAAAACCAATCAAATAAGGTGCTTAAAAAAATTTAATATTTTATTTGTTTACCTACATGTCATGTAACCATTAACCGACATCAGAGAACCATCAATATGCAAAATGTTCTTAAATTAAATAATCAATATTCAAAAATCAAATATTCAAATATTTACTTAAAATCTCAAATCTCTAAATATTTTAGGTCAAAGGGATTGACCTGGCCAAATTCTGTGAAGGCTACCCCAGCATGCATTGCGACGTGTTTAGTTCTTCAATCCAAAAAATAAAAAATAAATAAAAAATAAATAAATATATATATATATATATATATACTATTTTACCCAATGTGATCATATTTCTTTTTATTAGAATATCGCTTCATTATCGCTTCAGATCTCATTCTTAGCACTACAAACTTAAATCTATTCAAATTTTCAGAAGGTGGAATGCTGGTGCCACATAGAGTTGCTCCTTGTACCCACATTTTTGCTATGATGGGCGCAAAATCAAACTTGATTGAGGGCCATGATCTGAAAGTTAATGTTGCATTATATCCAACTGTATTATATTAAAATGTACATTTAGAAAATCAAATTCACTTATATTCTTTTCATATCAATGCAAAAAATATTAATTTAAAAAATAAAATAAAATAAAAGTAATTTCATTTCATTTTAATTTCATTTTCCCAAGCAAAGGTTATCGGGACCAACTTTAGACTCTTTTAATAGAGGGTTTCTAAATAGTCCCATATGAGGTTCGATCTTGAAGATGCTGCTTTTCAATCCAGCAGCCAATGAAGGCAGAATGCTTTCTAGGTTTTGTAACAGAGCACAGATTCTTTCCCGCTAATGCTGTCCTACAGTTCATCTTAATGTTGATGGCTGATTGTTGTCTTACTGTGCTTGCTAGTACAAGCTTAAGTGAAGTCATTGTTCTTAACCTTTCCCCTAATGCATCTGCAGTTTTGAATGACCCTCTGGGCTCCACTTCGCTTTTGGCAGCTCTCAAATAGAGAGCTCAGCATGGACAGATAAAGAGATAAGTTCTTCACTATATGTAAAACCTGTCACGAATAAGCAGATCTTTATGGAGCTGTTAGATGGAAAACCCTGTACTCTTTCTCTTCACTGGAATCTCATGAAATCCAACATAATCCATGACAAGTCTCTTACTTGGGACATAAAGCTCTTTGTATAGACATGATATACTGTAAGCTAGTTTATCTTGCCATGCCTTCATCTGAGGTCAGCCGCTAAACAATGCAGCCCATTAGAAGATTGATGTCATGATGAGCAAAAACAATGGAGCAGTGATATACTTACTGTTTTATGTAGCGGTCTGTTTAATCTAACCTGCTTGACTTCCACCTACTCAGCTAGTTGCAAAAGTTGGCCCTCGTTCATTGTGGTGGCCCCATTGCATCAGTGCCGACTCACATTCAAATGATCAATATAGTCCAGCATCACACTTCTTCACTTCTTGAATTATGAGGCATTAGGTTCATAGAGTTTTTCCCACTACGAACATGTTAAAAGTAAAATATACAGAAGAGCCCTTACCCTTATTAGAAGCCGATACTGAATGTGCTGTGTGAGTAGATACTAGAAGATGAGTTAGTGTGGCCTTCTAGAGGATCCTGAAATCTGGGCCAGTGTAGGATACATTACTGTAGAGCCAGAGATGGTTTCATCCATATTTACCTCAACCTCAGCTCTTCACTACTCAACGGGGCCACTTTATATGCACCCATACAGACTCTAGCACAGAGATTGGGACCTTTTTGATATGAAATTTCACAACTTCAACAAACAGTGAAGAATTTAATTTTTCTTCTCTATTTGATGGACTCACGAATAAATCTAGCATATCTCTGCCTAAATGTTAGTTGTTTTTACTGTTACATGCATCACATGCACTGATGTTTATTGTTTGTTGCTACCTTTGATTTATGGGGCATGTAGTAATACAGTTTTTCTCGATTGCTAAAACACTATAACCAGGCTTTTGAACTAAAATTTCAAAACCGTAACGCCATTTTTCAAAAAGTACACCCATTTTGCACAACTATAAACATTATTCCCCTGCTTTAACGCATGAGTCAGATTTGGTGAACTGTTACTGGGCTTTCAAATGAACACACCCATGAACCAATTGGTTAAACACAGCCACCAGGTGTGCACACACACTGGTGCTTAATTGTAGACACACCAATCAGGTTTAAGCACTATAAGAAGGCAACAGGTAAGTTCACCTGTCTTCAACAAAAATGGACGGTGTCAGAGGAAGAGGGAGAGTGCGGATGAGAGGGGGAATCCGGAGAGAACAAGGTGGAGGAAGAGGCCAAGGAAGAGGAAGAGGAAGAGCGAGAGCGAGAGGGAGAGGGAGAGGGAGAGGGAGAGGGAGAGGGAGAGCGAGAGCGAGAGCGAGAGCGGAGGGAGAGGAGGAGGGAGAGAGAGGAAGAGGATGTGGTGAAGGAGGAAGAGGAAGTGGTGAAGGAGGAGGAGGACGTGGTGGAGGAGGAGGAGGAGGAGGGAGAAGAAGGGCAAGGAGACAAGCAGTCTCAGATGAAATTCGAGCCACTTTAGTTGACCATGTCCTTGTCCATGGTATGACTATGAGGGAGGCTGGGCAACGAGTACAGCCAAATTTGAGTCGCTTCACCGTCGCCTCCATCATCAGAACCTTCAGGGAGGAAAACAGGTAGGTGTACTTACAGTAAGACTGCTCTGTACAGTAACTTTAGAGTGCATACACTGTTGCACTATGCTACTGTAATAAGGAAATGCATCAAATTGCCTCGCATACAGCTAGAGTTTCAGTATGTTTCCATTTTTTCCTGTAAAAAGGATGTGTTACAGTAATGAGTGCTTCTATTTTTGTAGGACACAAAGACGACCACCTGGTGGAGACAGGCTAAGGCTTTTTTCGGAGGAGCAAGAGAGGGAGCTTGTAAACATGGTCATTGCCAATAATGTAATCCGCCTGCGAGAGATTCAAAGGAGAGTGATTGAGGATAATCATCATTTTCGAGGGATAAATGCCATCAGCCTCTCCACAATTGATTGTATCCTCTGAAAGCACCGGTTCCGGATGAAACAGGAGTGCAGAGTGTAGAGCTTCATTTTGACCTGAAAATAGGATGTTTGGGGAATTGGGTGAGACGTTATGGATTTGTGTTTACCGTTTTGAGAATACGAGGCATAGTTTCAAGAAATGTGTTTAAGCAATCGAGAAAAACTGTAACAAATTAAAGAGCATCTCTGCCTTTAATGTGATTGAGTGTCACCATTATTGCTGGGTAAATAGCTTGATTCATTTGATATTTTCCCATTTTATTTTATGTTTATATATATATATATATTTTTTTAATTTATATTATTTTGATATTTATATTTTTTTAAAAAATTTTTTAGAAATGAATATATGCTTCAGCTTTTTTTTTTTCTTATCGCCCTTTCTGGCTTTTGGATCAGAGCTCAAATTTGCACCCACTAATGCTGTCCTACAGCGTACCTTAAAGGGGTGGTTCATTGAAAGCTAACATAAGCAGTAGCATTTACAAATAACACCATATCTAAAAATATGAGACAAGAACAAACAAAAAACATAGGCCTAACATTAAAAGCCGTGCTTGCACAGGTTCTGCACGATCCTCTTCAATAATATCCTCTGCTTCTCAATCGGGCTCAAACTGATACAACCGGAGCACATGCCGCTGAGGTGAGAGACGTGATGTTTAGACGCGCACTAGAGGCGGTTTAGCCAATCACAACACACTGGGCTAGCTAACCAATCAGAGCCCATCGCCTATTTTATTTTATTTTATTCCGTTGGTTATAAATAATGTGTTTTTGCTTTTAGCACGTACAAACCAATAATTTGCACATGGCACATGGCAAGTGTCTAATCTTGTCAGCCCCTGCTCTAGCGGATGATATGTGAAAAAAATGACTACTTAAATGTCAAGCAACCGATTCATCCTAACCCATCAGGCCTGTCTCAAAGAAAATATTTCATATTGAATGTGTTTTATTCATGTCTGGTGTTCATTTTCATATCAGAACACTGATGCAAACTGAGTTTTATTCCTGAGGTAAGCTAAACCATGAAATCTAGATGAGGGCAGGTCCTTAAAAAGGCTCCTCACCCCTACAACTACTCCATCCCATCCCGTCCCATCATTCCTGTACTCTACAACAGGGGTTTTCCATCTTTTAGATGCCACGGACACATAACATTATGAATATGTATAAAATATATTTGGAAAATATTTAGTGTAGTGTCTATTATGTCACATTATTACTTTGCAATCCACATTCCAGTTTAATCAGGAAATTTAGTTTGAAAATACACTGAAATGCACTGAATTGCTGCACTTTGAGTAAGCCTGTGGAAAACCGGACAATGTACACAGTTTCAGCAATCAGAACTAATACAAGACAGGGAATTGTTGTGTGAAAATTGCGTTCAGCACAGAATACTTGCTTTGGGTGTGTTCGTGTCCTTACATTATTTGCATAATTCCTTTAGTGAATGAGGTGCTAAAACAACACAGACAACACCTGCAAATAAATCACTCTATATTAGCGGACACAATTAGTTATTTTAGCAAATTTCCCCCTGAAGGTGTATTGGCACATATTTCCAGTGTCATATCTGTGTCTGAGTGTCTTAATAAGTGGGACTTTTGTTTTATATATATATATATATATATATATATATGTGTGTGTGTGTGTGTGTGTGTGTTTACATTTAATCATATAGCAGATGCTTTTATCCAAAGCGACTTACAAATGACAATAGTAGAAGCAATTAAACAGTAGAAGCAATTTTTTATGATTAAAAAAAGGAATAAAAAGTAGATAGAATAGAAATAGAATGTTAGAGGGTCAAGTTATTATTATTTTTTTAATAATAAATAAAAAGACAACAAGTAGATAGAATAGAAGAAGAATAGAGTGTGCTAGTGTTAGAGGGTCAAGTGTAGATGGAAGAGATGTGTTTTAGCCGTTTCTTGAAGATGGCTAAAGACTCAGCTGCTCGGATCACGTTGGGCAGGTCATTCCTCCCGCAGGGAACAGTTAAGGTAAAAGTCTGTGAAAGTGATTTTGTGCCTCTTTGGGATGGCACAATAATGCATCATTCACTTGTAAAACGCAAGCTTCTGGAGTACGCATAAGTCTGAAGTAGTGAATGTAAGTAAAGGGGTGCAGAGCCAGTGGTGGTTTTGTAGACAAATAACATCAATGCCTTGAATTTTATGTGAGTGGCTATTGGTAGTCAGTGCAAACTGATGAACAGAGGTGTGACATGTGCTCTTTTCGCCTGTTAAAGACTACTCTTGCTGCCACATTCTGGATTAGTTGCAGAGGTTTGATAGAACTGGCTGGAAGACCTCCTAAGAGAGCGCTGCAATATACTAGCCTGGAAAGAACAAGAGCTTGAACAAGGAGTTGTGTAGCATGTTCCGAAAGAAAGGGCCTGATCTTCCTGATGTTGTATAAGGCAAATCTGCAGGACCCAGGATGGAACGAGAGGTAGATTAGAGTGTCATCAGCATAGCAGTGATATGAAAAGCCATGTTTCTGAATGACAGAACCTAGTGATGCCATGCAGACATAGGGTGTTTTTACACTAGCACTTTTGGTGCGCATCCGGGTTCGAATGACGTCAGAGTTGGTACGTTTGGATGATGAGAACACGGTCTTCCGAGCTTGGGTGTGCACCCGCGAACCATACCCGAGTCCGCTTAAAAGGGGTTATGTTCAAAAACATAAATATAAAATTGAAGAGAGCAATGCTACGCATTTTGCCGCCTTCTCCTGTGCTGTCTTTACTAAGCAACGGGGTAAGCAGCTGCTGGCTTGATGACACAAATGAACCGCGGACCCAAATAATATAATGTGAACACAGTCCAGCGGGGGAAGGGGGAGGGGGAGCAATCGAACTCGCGTTTGGACCAAGCAATCGAACCAAGTGTGAAAGCACCCAGAGAAGAGAAGTGGTTGAATAACTGAGCCTTCAGGTTATGTTCAAAAACATAAATATAAAAGTGAAGAGAGCAATGCTACGCATTTTGCCGCCTTCTCCTGTGCTGTCGTTACTAAGCAACGGGGTAAGCAGCTGCTGGCTTGATGACACAAATGAACCGCGGACCCAAATAATATAATGTGAACACAGTCCAGCGGGGGAAGGGGGAGGGGGAGCAATCGAACTCGCGTTTGGACCAAGCAATCGAACCAAGTGTGAAAGCACCCAGAGAAGAGAAGTGGTTGAATAACTGAGCCTTCAGGCACCCCAGTAGCTAGATGTTGCAACACACACACACACACACACACACACACACACACAAACACACACATTATTGTTGATACACAATATGTTAATAACGCATACATATGTGTATGTATATATATATATATATATTAGCAAATATGTTTGTTGGCCTGTTA
>NW_015657838.1:2176519-2179550 GCF_001515625.1 Sinocyclocheilus rhinocerous | reverse complement strand
TGTGTGTGTGTGCGCTTTATATATATATATATATATATATATATAAAGCATTAAAAATATGTTTTGCCCTCCATATTTTCCATTTCAAGAAAATACATTCATATGTCAAGAAAAACTTTATTTGTTTTCTATAACATGTGTGGACATATAACACATTTGAATAAAAATCAGCAAGTGCATTTAGTTGTATTTAGCCTATAGTCTAAATATAGGCTACTATAAGATTGCCTCTGAAATACATTTGAAATATATTTTAGTATATGAAAATAAAAATTTAATATATTTTCAAAAGTATATTCAATGTTTACATACATTTAGCATATATTTAAAGTATATATAGACCAGGAAAAAAAAAATGTGCCAGAGCCCCACATACATGGGTTCCGTGAACTCGTCATTTGTAATTTTTAATAATTATGCATTGTCTCTGGACATGTGACTCCCACATTAATGCATTTGATCTATTGATTTCATTTTCATGAAGACCTCAGGGGAAAAGGAAGATAATTGCAGGCAAAGGACACAGGAAGAATAATAGCGAACAGTGTTTGTTTAACCTCAAATTCCATTCTATCACTTCACAGAAATTACCTCCAGGCCACCAAATTAACATTCAATAGATTCTTGTTTATTGATGATAAAGTCTTTTATAGAACTTTCAACTTCATAATCATGAACGATTTGTATTATTCAGATATTATATTTCATATTAATTCATCTCGCTAAATGGTGTCAACAATCTGATCAATCTGATCACATAACGTGCAGGCTACCAGATTAATCAACTTCCAGCCCTTTTACATGTCCTTCCTTCTCTTTTTCATCCTTTCCTTCCTGGCTCTATAAGACATACACGCACATCCTCCCACTCATGCAAACAGTCCAAAAACAACATGTGTAACAGTGCTGCACTGAGATTAAGTCTGACGATAGAAATCAATGATCTCTGTTTTACTCCAGCTCTCTCATTGCTTTCTCTGGCTGACTAAATGATTCATCCTCTCGTCATCCCTGGACTGAGTGGGATGCAGAGGTGGAAGAGGATGTGGGACTGTGTGGAGGAGAGAGGCAGGTGCACAGATCCACCCCCACAAACAAGGAAGAAAACTGAGATGGAATCAGAGTTCAATTCCTTTTACCACCAAAGGAAAATAAAAATGCATTGGGACTACACTGGGACTGTGGATGTAAAACGTCTCTAGGTTAGTATAGTCTCAACAACCTCAGTTGAGAGACCAGATGCTAGGAGCTGGATGCGTGAGGGAGAACCAGAGCGGGCGGTGTGTCGTTTCCTGCGACGCATATAGATCCACTTCCGCCTGGCCAAATTCCCTCCAGACAACGCACTGGATAGCTGGCCAATCAGAGCACACCTCGCTTTTCAGACCGATGAGCTTTGTAAAAATCGGCGCGTTTCAGAAAGGCGGTGCATAGAGGAGAAACAATAATGTACAGTATGTGGAAAATAATGTTTTTCTAACCTTAAACCACATAAACACATTTCATTACTAACAGAACTTACTAACTCTGACAGAATTAATCATGGTTATTAAAACTATACATCTCTAGAATTACATATCTCTGTAATGGGGTATGAATATTGATGCCACTGAGAGAATGTCTAATGAGGACAAATATTGAATGCTTTAACAGCTGTGTAATTGAATCAAATTCATATTACATGATCATCAATTGAGCTCTTTGTTGTTTTCTCCATAATGCATAGCAGGATATGGCCTGATGAGAAGAAAAAAAAACTGAAAAAAAAACTTTTAAATCATTTAAAAGCTTATTTTTTGGGGTACATGTCTTGGAAAATGGGTGCATGTGGAATAATCAGGATATCTCCTGTAGATCTAACAGTAAAGCATGGCACTATCAACGCCAATGTCATGGGTTCTATTCCTAAGCAATGCATGAACTGACAAACTGTATATGCATTGTTGCTATGGATAAAAGCGTCTACCAAATACTTAAATGTAAATCTCAAAGCAGTGTTATGAGTGACAGTGAAAACCTGCCAGTTTTGGACAAAATACCTTATGGGTTTTATTTATTGATTGCAATATCATTGTAGGTCATCACTTTACACATTATTAACAGTGAACTGAAAATTTATTTGTGGAGATTTTGGAAAGGCTTTGGATGGGTGTGCATTCCTTTAGCTCAAAAAGTAGGGCATGGCACTAGCATCGCAAGTCATGGGTTCATTATTGTAACCTTGTTCTTCTCTGTTTATGTATTTATTTATTTATTTTTTAAAGACCAGCACAGTGTAAAACACATTAGGACTGGAGCGAAATAATCAAATAAAAATAAATTTAATTCATTGTTAACTGACTGAATGCAAAGGTTTGTGGGCTTGTTCAATAGTCAAATCATGGACAGGCTCAGCAGTAGAGCTACTGTATGTGGGCCTGACATGGGACAATCCAACAGCAATCCATCAAAAAGATGAATCTATTTAAGTTTGCTTTTATCAATATCTGTGGTCTGAGGTTAGAGAAGAGCTACTGGATGAACACTCCTATGTGAGCCATAATGAGATATCATAATTTTTTGATTGATTGTGTATATGTACACTTTAAAAAAAAAAAAAAACCTCCAAGTTGTATGGAGATTATCGTAGTGTGTTTTACAAGAAAATACTACAGGCTTTCTGCTTCAAAATGTCATGTTTAATTCAATATGTTATTTGCAATTATTTGTAAAATTTACTAGCATTTTCTGAGTGAAAATTGTTTTACCACCAAATGTATTTCAGTAAACAAATATTTTTTTTAGCTATTCCACCAAGAAACACAATAAATGAAGAAAAAGTATGATGTTAAAACTGTCGATATAATAACAGCAAGGGGAAATTAACCATGTGTTGAATGCAGCATGCAGATTTTTCTCTACCAGGAATAAAAAATAAATAATCAAACAAATAAAACCCAAACATTATTAGAGTTTGTTACTCAGAAATTGTATGAGGATGTGTGATTTTTGAAAAATGGACACAAAAAAAGAATGTATCCCCCCCCCCCCC
>NW_015657838.1:2163139-2176086 GCF_001515625.1 Sinocyclocheilus rhinocerous | reverse complement strand
CCCCCCCCCCCAGTACTCTAGTAAACACACAGAGTAGGTCATACAAACTGGGGGGCATTCGTGTTTCTTGAGGGGGCCTCAGTTGAAATCGTAATCGGCAAGCTAAGGCAGCACAGGGACCAAAGTGACCGGGCGCTCATGGCGCAGACACTGCACACACACATATTTAGCTTATATTTTACTGTAAGCAGTCAGAGAGGGAATGAAGTGGAATGGCAAAATGATTACAACTATACATCAACATCACTATAAAAAGTGCATCTTGTAGAATTATGGAAATACTAATTTAGCTGTTACATCTGACTGCTTGAGCTCCAATCCAGAAAATATATGCATTTTCCAGAACTCAACAGCATCACAGATATGTTTAACTTACAATTTTAGTGTCTCGGTCATGTCATACCCGTAGTTTAATTGTAAATAGAAAAGAGAGTCTCATGGCAGCAGTCCAGAACGATCAGCTTTACACCCTCGTAAATAAGAGTTTGATGGGCATTTCATTTAGTAAATGAATGGATCACAGTGTGTACATTTTAAGCTGATACATATGCATGCTTTAATAATAAACCTGAAAGGATCAGTAAGGGCAGATGGGCCTTATGTTGAATGTGTGATTTGTGTGTGTGTGTGTGTGCGTGCGTGCGTGTGTGTGTGTGTGCGTGTGTGTGCGTGTGTGTTTGCACGTGCTTGTGTATGTTTAAGTATGTAACCTGCTATGCATGTTTATGAACATGCATAATGCAGATGAATCATGCATCTTGTTGCAATTTTATGAAGACTTGATTTGCATTTTACTCCAAAAGACTTTATGGATAAACACACACATAAAAACACACACACATTCTCTCATCTTCCCACACAAACAGACAGGGATGGAAAGAGGGAGGGAGGGAAAGCAATATGTGTGCTCCGTCACAGGTCACTGTGTCACTCAAGGTATTGTCAGGAAAAGTGTTTATGCTCCATACTTCATACATGTTGTCATTTAAAAACAACCATCCATGCTTTATTGTATCCCATTATACTGTATGTTTCACATTTAGAATGTTTCCTCCTCTTACTTCTTCATTTGTCCAATGCCTTGCTATTGCAGAACTGTGTAGAAACATGTCGCACTTAATAACAGACAAATGAAAGTGACAAGTGCCGCTATTGTTCACAATGGCCAGCCTGCCAAGACAGGCTTCAAATTGTTTTCAACACTAAGCCCATCAGGGGTTCTTCTCAAGTTACTGCAAACACTGAGTAAGGAACATTGAACCTTAGAAACTAAAACAAACATTTTTATTCATCAGAGGCTGTTTGGCCCAGACTTTTACTATTTTACCAGTCTATCCTTTTATTTCCTTCTGAAAAAGAACTACAATACACTTTAGCACAATTTTATAAAAGAGTACTTATTAGGGACATAATATACCTTATATTATATATATTATATACCTTAAGAATATACTTAAGTGTAAACTGAATGTAATGTGTTCGGCCACACAATAGCATGTTATTTACAATTAAATTGATTTTTTATTATTATTGTTTAAATGTATATTAAATGCAATTAGTTGATTTTAGAAGAGCTTTTTGACACTTAATTAGGGCTTAAGTAGATTACTTGTATTGTATTGTACTTGTACTTGTAATTACTTGTATTAAGTATAATTACTTGTATTGTCTTTTGCAATTTAGTACATTTTAAATATATTAGATTACAATTTAATATAAAAACACTACAGTTGAAATTATAATCACATACTTGACATGTGCTTTAGTATGTTGCTCAACGCATCAAAATAAGTAGTTTTTTAGGGATGACAAAAGAATATTAAAACACAATGATTTAAAATGTACTTAAAAGTGGAACTTTTCATTTGACAGTGTTTTAAAAGTGTACTTCAGTGTTTTAAGAAATATAAGGTACACTTAAGTGGCCTTTTATTTAATTATTATTATATTATCTGCAAGTACAGCTTTTTAAAAAATATTTAATGATTTGTAGTTCGCTACATTTACATTCAAAACAATTAAGCTAACTTTTTTTCACAAGGGTCTGTATCTTCACACAAACACACACAGTGACAAAAACCTTTAAATCAGATAACTGGAGATAAATATAACCCTAAATATGACTGTATTGAGCTGCTAGCTTTGTTTATTTACAGTGCTATAAACAGCAGCGTGTTTTGCACAAATGATGGTGGGAGTTATAATTATAACAGTATACTCAATGAATTCTAGCAGGTCTCACATGACATACATTCCTGCTTCTTTCAAGCTTATCATTTGCTTATTGAGGGTGACAGTGTGAAAATCAGCAACATTATAAGTTACTGGGCCAGTGACTCTTAGCCCACAACTGAGCTGTTGAATCAAGTTATTCGCGGGCAAAGGACAGAAGCAGTAAGTACTGTATTTTGATTTCATTGTAAAATCAGTGGATTGTTGCCCTGATTGACCCATTTACAGATCTGCATAATTGACCTTTCCACCGAATAAGGAGGCGATCTAGAGAGCCGAGTCAGCAAAAACTCTGTTTGCTCTGAGCATGTGAGGAAGGAAAGGTCTTCAATTCCTCAGGGACTTTTTTCAAGGCCATTCACGCAAGACCGTTGATAAGACGATAATCAAGGGTTAATTAGATGAGACTGCACATATTAAGGTTTACTTTAATGATCTGTAGAAAACAGTACAGGCAAGTTTTATATATTACACACACATATTAGGCTTATATAATATAAAATACACATCATTTAGTTTACATACATTTTATTATATACATATTAAGAACTCCACCTAGTTTCTCTTTTCAGTGTGAAAGTTATTTCTTTCCTCTGTCAGATGATAATTTTTTTTCGGGAGGTGTGTGATCTTAACGCACAGCTACAGTTCAGTTCATCTGAGAGAGTATAAGCATCTCTCCGTCTACGTACATAGCCAGTCACTGACGTACTCAATCCTCAGCAGACCTGCATTGTAGCGTCATCACTGATACCCACCAAAAACTAGAGCAGAACTGATGCTCTGCTGTTTCATGTTCCACATGAACATACTGACACAGTTTCGCTGGCATTCTTCTATGCTGGGTTTAAATGCTTCATTTATGTTATATAAATACACCATGGGATGAGATAGGCTACACTCCGATACCCTCCTACTAGTGAGCGACGCCGCCGACGCGTCAAACTAACTACAACGCTCGCACTATAGTCTAACTTTGTCTTGCGCACGAAGTGTTTGCAGTTCATTCATTATATCGGGAGGGTCTTGTTTTGTCGCGTCGCTCGCTTGCAGTGTAGGTGGGTGTTGTTCATACTTTGTGAAGGCTTTTTTTTTTTTTTTTTTACAGTCTTACAGTTAAATGATTTGCCTTGAACCGAATGCGTCAATATAGCGAGGTCAATAGTGAACATAATTAAGTAATATAGGAATAGGCTATAAAGTCACGCGCATTGCATATGAATTTTATGATGCGTCAGAGCAGGGAGGATGCTTACTGACGTGATCTGGGTTAATCGTTCAATAACAAAATGTACAAAATAAAACTTACAGTAGCCTATTAGCTATAATAAGAATAAAAAGGCACAGGCTAGTTTATGTTAGATTTGGAAATGGCTTTAAAATGTAAAAAATAAAAATAAATGGCAGGAACTTTGCTATTCAAATTTCATTAGAAAAACACACATAAAAACATTTGCAGATAATTTAACAGTATAAAGCTACATAGCAAATTTCATTTTACCTTATTGAACTTAACAATATTGATGTATTGCGACATTCTATGATAGATGTACGAGCTGAAACGCATTTGATAGCTTATCAGAGGTTTGACTTTACAAACGAAATGAACACAAAACGATGTAATTAAGGAACAAATTACAAAATGCAGGAAAACTTGCGCCACTAGTCAGTAGCCTACTTACTGGTTGTTTTAACCACCCCAGCTGTTCCCTAAAACGACCCCAAAATATTTAAATCATGGACTATTCACAGTCATTTTATTCCGTATTTTAGCCAAATGTAATACCGTAAAACTGAGCGGCTATCCGAGCAGCACGCACAGTGGGTTGCGATCCTCTGACAATCCTCTGGTGCCTGTTCCAGTGGGGGCGGAGCGGCGAATAGGAGTAGAAAGTGATTGGTTCGCTCTACTGTCAATCAAACATTTCCACCAATGAACCCAATGAGCTGTTAAAGGGGCGGGTTCATAGGTACGCCTCCCCCCGAAGGTTGCACCGCCTACTGTGTGTGCGTATTTTTTTTTTCTTTCTATTTTTTTTTTTTGTAACCAAAGCTTGGATGTGTAGGACGTCACATGTTGTTTTTCCTCTTCACTCCAGTCACTTAGCGATATGTGTTATTTACTGTTAAACCGCTCCTCGCAGCGAACGCGCACTCCGAGCCGGGTTCATAAGAGAGTCTGACAGGATTATAACTGACTGACAGCACAAGTTACGGAAAAGTGAGAGTTTTTCTTCACAGCATATGAGAATGGCGAGTCCGCCGCCAACGGGAGGACAGCTGATTTCAAATATGACCGTGAATTACAACAACCACGTTAAGAAATGCGGCTATCTGAGGAAACAGAAGCACGGACACAAGCGCTTTTTCGTGCTCAGGGAGCCGAGCGAGGGCTGTCGCGCCCGGCTGGAGTATTACGAGAGCGAGAAGAAATGGAAAAACAAGTCGGCTGCTAAACGGGTTATACCTTTGGACTCGTGCCTGAACATCAACAAGAGAGCCGATGCCAAACACAAACACCTGATCGCCCTTTACACCAAGGACGAGTATTTTGCCGTGGCTACCGAAAACGAGCAGGAACAGGAGGACTGGTACTCGGTCTTAACGGATTTAATGAACGAGGGGAAAGTGAGCGACGGCTCCGCGTCTAATTCGGCGTCATCCCTCGTCGGCTTTGATGAGGCGAACTACGGCGTGATAACGCCCGTCTCCGCCACTTACAAGGAGGTTTGGCAGGTCAATTTAAAATCTAAAGGACTCGGACAGAGCAGGAACTTAACGGGCGTTTACAGGCTGTGTTTAACCAGCCGGACGATCAGCTTCGTGAAACTCAACACGGAGGCGGCGTCGGTGATTTTACAGCTGATGAACATCCGCCGATGCGGACACTCGGACAGCTTCTTCTTCATCGAGGTGGGCCGGTCCGCGTCGATCGGACCTGGCGAGTTGTGGATGCAGGCGGATGACTCGGTGGTGGCGCAAAACATTCACGAGACTATTTTGGAGGCGATGAAAGCCATGAAAGAGATGTCAGAGTTCCGCCCGCGCAGCAAAAGCCAGTCCTCAGGTACTAACCCAATCTCTGTGCCCACCAGGCGGCACTTTAACAACCTCCCGCCGAGTCAGACCGGGCTGCAGCGGCGCTCGCGCACCGACAGCATGGCAGCGACGTCTCCCGTGACGAAACTGACATCCTGTAGGATCCGCACGGCCAGCGAGGGTGACGGCACCACAGGCAGCCCCATCAGCCCAGGCGTGAACAGGACGCATTTGAGCCGCTCCAACACAGTGACAGCTCGCCCATGCAGAACATTCGAGTCGTCATCCCTGCAGCATAGCAAATCCATGTGCATGCCTGTGTCTCACACCCCTCCCTCAGCTCCCAGCCCTGTCAGCCTGTCCTGCAGCAGTAACATGGAAAGCGGCCCTCGCCCCTCCAGCTGCACCGCTTCCATTTCGGGCTCCCCCAGCGATGCTGGCTTTATCTCCTGCGATGAGTGTGGCTCCAGCCCGGGTGATATACGGTACCTTTTAGCAATAAACCGAAGCAACACACCTGAGTCACTTGCTGACACACCCCCCTCACAGGAGGACAGCAACCTGCACGGATACATGATTATGGAGAGGCCAAACATTTGTGGACGGCGAAGCGTCCGGGCAGCAGCTGAGGAAGGCAAAGGAGATTTGGAGAATGCCTACAGGAAGAGGACACACTCTCTCACCATGCCTTACCAGAAGAGGGTGCCATCACAAGTGTCCTCAGCTTCACTGGATGAATACACGCTCATGAGAGCCACTTATACAACTGGAGGCCATTCGGGGCGCAGCTCTCACACTGCATCCCCAAAGGTCACATATCCTGAGGATTACGGGGACATTGAAATCGGATGGTTACTGAAAAGTTCCAGCAGTAATCTGGGCGACGATGGCTACATGCCAATGACACCAGGTGTGGCTCCGCAAGGGGGGAAGGCTGACAACTACATGCCTATGAGCCCAATGTGCGTTTCTGCTCCGAAGCAGATAATCAACCCCAGGATGCACCCCCTCGCTATAGCTAATGGTTACAGAACCAATTCCCCCAGCAGCTGTTCTCTGGATGACAGTGGCTACATAAGGATTCTGTGCGGCTCTAAGTTCTCCATTGACAGCTCAGATGGGAAACTGATGAATGGTGAGTACCTCAACATGTCCCCTGTAGATTCGGTCACGCCACCAGACTACTACCTGAGCCCTGTGGGTATGGAGCAATCTCCCTGTCTCCGACAGCTTCATTCGTTTAACTCTCTGCCCCGCTGTCATAAGCCCCAGCAGGCTCTAAAGGATGCGGACAATGATCAGTATGTTGTCATGAATCCTCAAAATCACAGAATAATAGAGGAGTCAGTAAGCACAGCATCCTCCCCTGCCCCATCACCTATAAGACAAAGCCGCACAGACAGCCTCATCCTCCGGCACAGGATCAGCCGGCCCACCCGCCTCTCCCTGGACATGTTCCGAACATTACCTAGTATGAATGAGCATCCCCTCCCCCCTGAGCCAAAAAGTCCTGGTGAGTACATAAACATAGACTTTGGACATGTTGCTGAAAGTTGCACTCCACCCTCCACTGCTTCCTCCGAGAGCCTAGTCTCATCCCTCGGATCATCCGCTGATCACAGGACATCCCCCCTCTCTGATTACATGAACATTAATGTGAGTTTGCAGTCACCCAAATCTGGAAATGCTGCTCCATCTAATCGTTTGGAGCCACTTCCAGAGCTCACACCCTGCCCCGCCCACCCTGAGGAAGAGCAGGAAGATGAAAGGTACCACCTCACTGCACAGGTGGCACCAGTGGGCCCGGTTGACAAAGCTAAAGACGATTACACGGAGATGACATTCGGCGTGCCCGCTTCCCCTCCGCAGCCTGTCTCGCAGCCCTCAGAAGGTGGGCAGACCATCAACCCATCCTTCTGCATGCAGAGGCTGACCATGGAAGAGACTGTGGGAGTGCCTGCCGTTGAGGCTTTTCTGCTGCGTGGCACCACTCTGGCCTTGGTGGACCCTGACCGAGGTGCCAAGGTGATTCGTGCCGACCCCCAGGGACGCAGGCGGCACAGTTCAGAGACATTCTCCTCAACCACCACTGTAACACCAGTTTTTCCCTCCTTTGCACATGACACCAGGCGGCACGGTTCGGCCTCCGTGGAGAACGTGTCTGTTTCTGTGAGGAACAGCGAAGGATCGGATGAAGAGTATAACAGTCCCATGTGCAGGGAGACGTCGGCTGGCTTTCAGAATGGACTTAACTACATTGCCTTAAACTTGATGGATGGAGGACTTGCCAGCTGTGATTCTGTTGTCCGGTTCAAAGCTACCAGCTGCTGTAAAGAGGGCATCAATGGAATACACGCCAGTCCGTATGCCAGCCTTGGGTTCAAGGAGACGGCAACAACAGTAAAAGGTAAGCTTTCTGAATAAAAAAAAAGAGATAAGTGATGATGTGCTAGCTCACTACCTTCATTAGCTAATGTTTAGTGTCATTCCTTTCACACTGTTTTCAAATGTTATGCTCTGAATTATTCAGAATGATGATTTAGCTGTGTTAATGTGTCAATATGACATGACAGTTTATTTTTTGCTAAAATAACAACAGCACATTACTTGTGCACCAGATGAATGTGGCACATGGCAGATTTCTCTCTAATGTGAGAGAGCTAATTGAGCAACTTGAGTGTCAGAATGATGGAAAAGCCTCTTTAAAAGCTGTGGCGCAGTTTTTTATTCTCAGAGACTGATCGCTTCATCCGTTCCCGCAGAGTGTTTAGGATGAAAACAGGTCAGTTAAAGGTTTTATTCCTCTGCACTGGAGCTGCTTATTTTTTGAAATGTTCATTTTGTTGACAATAGTGTGAGGATGAGGGATCTGTGGGATGCGGTCAGATTTAGAGGATGTAAATGTAAAAGAGAGAGAGAGCTCATATTCGCATGTCAATAATCCAGCAAAAGAGGAATCATTCCCAATATTTGCATCATACCTTGACTCATTCTCTGAATCAGAATTAGTCATTGTGTCATACTTGAGTGAACAGTAGCTCAGATACAAACAAGTGAGTCAGTTGTTTATCAGTTTTCAGGTAGAGGGTTTCAGGGCTGGAATGCAGAACATGTGCAAAGGTCGTTCTGAGAGGTTAACGTCGACTTGTTTTTCCAACCTGCCAGGTTTCTTTTAAGGAATGACCCAGCTTTCGGTTTTTCAGCAGGACATGAAAAACAAAGTTGTTTGTGTAGCTCAGATAAACGTGCGCTGATAAACACAGATATAGACTCACGTGGACGTTACACACTGAAACAAGTAGTAAGATAGAAGGTGTTTTTCTTGTCAAGCGTGACTTTGCATAAGTGGGATTGCATGGAGGATGTATATAAGTGTAAAAAACGAGTACTCTACACTTTGCTGAGACCCTTGCACTGACAAAAATCAAGGTGAAAGATTACACTCGAAGGACAGAGCGACTTTTCTGATGAATGACACTTCACAAAAGAGTCTAGAAGCAGAAGCCTCTTAAAACAGCGCATGCACCATACAAGGCAAACAGACGACATCAGAAGCTCAATTATGATCTCTAGGGTGTGTTTGAGAGTGTTTGTGTTGGCGGAGCAGGTGTTTCTGCAGTTCTCTGTTTACCTCCACAAGTGGACGGAGCAGAAAGACATAGCCGCAGGCCACGGAAGCCCTAGAACAGTGGGAGGAGATCACAAAGAAAACTCGCACAAACATCGACACACACTCGCTAGCGCTCAGCCATCCTGCCCTGTGATTGGTCACCGACAACATTCCACCAAAACAAAAGATGAGCCACAGAGACAGAACAGAGCTCTTATTTCCATAGAATGGCCTGATAGTCTTCCTGATAGGAACTTGCACCAGTACGGGATCCATTGAACATGACAGCATGGATAGGCTGCGCTCTGTTTACTACGCCAGCGTCTGTAATGCCACATTCCACTCCTTCCCTCCTCCCATCACTTTTACACACTGATTTGAATAGTACATTTGTGAATGGGAAGCAGACGCATACTTTGACAAACACAACTACATATTTACATAGTGTGCAGGATGTTTGACTCAGGTTTATGACGACGCTTCATCTTGTTAGGACTGATTGGTTTTTGTCACACTCTGTTGTATTTATTTCAGTGTTTTTTATGTCTGCATCCTCACTGAGTCGTTGGATGTTAAAATACTCCGGCAGTGTGTTGTAAATCAGACTGGTCACCCCTGACCTGGCTTTGCATATAGAGGGCTATAGAGATCAGTATTGGGAGCACTGTGGGCATTGAAGCTTTTAGCTATCTTTTATTTCCTTAGATTGGATTCTTTTCATTTTTGTGTTTATAATAACACTAGAGAAGAGAGTAAACAATGTCTTATTAAAAATGTACCATTAGGACATCCCAAGAACTCATCTCAGAGAGCTGAATGTGTCTGTGAGGGGCTTCCTAAGAAGCTTTCCCCTGAGAATAGTGTGTGTTAGGGGCCATGCCAGCAGATGGTGGGGGCCAGGGTCGTGCACCTGTCATTCCAAGCAGTGCATAGTGGTTATCGGTCCCATCAGAGCCCTGACAATACTCTAATGATTAGCGACCATCTGCTGCCCCACACAACAGCTCAAAGAGACATACAGGGAGATACAGTCAGATAACCAGTAAAAACAGTTGGCACAAGCTTGAAATAAAAGTGAAATCTCTCTTTTGTTGCAGACACACTGAGTCCCGCCCCTTTCTGCTTTGATAGCCTTGATTTAATTGAAAAGTACAGCAGTGAAAGAGAGGTTGTGTCTATCAATTTACTTGCTTTTCTTTCTAGAGAACAGGCTCAGGCGACCATCCCCCATCAAAACACACACCTATTCCTTTGAATCCTAGTCCATAATCATACTATCTTTCTCTCTTCTTTCTGTTTAATATCTCCTCTGATTATTTTCATATTTGAGGGATTATTTTAATTTCTTCCGTTCTCCGTCTATCTCCAATCATCACTCTGAATCTGCCTCCCTATCCCCTCTCTCCCTCTTCATGTCCTCCTTCACCTCTTAGTCCTGTTAATGTTGTTGCTGACTCTGTAAGTACCTGC
Organism: Sinocyclocheilus rhinocerous; assembly: GCF_001515625.1. Taxonomy (NCBI): domain Eukaryota; kingdom Metazoa; phylum Chordata; class Actinopteri; order Cypriniformes; family Cyprinidae; genus Sinocyclocheilus; species Sinocyclocheilus rhinocerous. Next base: position 2,165,735 of record NW_015657838.1, on the reverse strand, counting down.
TATTGTTGCAGATTTTATAGTGTTAAACTCTTCCAAGATGTTCTGTTAAATGTTCTCACTGCTCCCTACTTTTAGCAGAACAGATAAAGCGGATTACATGCTGCCACAGATTAGACATTGTTGAGCAGCTTTATTTGGTGACCAAGTAAATGGCATACACACACACACCTCACCTCACAATCAATAGAATAGCCTAAAGAAAATTTCAATTTTTTTTTAGGATTTAAAAAAAAAAAAGTATAATGCGAAAAAATAACATGCTATCACCGAAATATTTGTAGTACTGTCATTTTATTATAATATTAAAAGACTGCAATACAGTAATAATAATCACAACTAAAAAAAAGAATAATTTATAATGTTTTTGTGAGATTACTCACAAGGAATAACTTCATCTTGAACACCTTCTATTTTTCTTGGGATAGTATGCATCTGTAGAAAAGAGAAAAGTACTTTCTGTACCTCTGTCCTTGACTTGCAAATTCTCAGATCCAATCTGGACATACCTACTACATTCATTTTCATTTTTCATCATTTTTGTGTATGCATGTAAACTATATAGCATTTAACATAACACTTTATGTTAGCATCCTGTACATTTAAAATCCCCTTTATACAGTGGTGTGAAAAAGTTTTTGCCCCCGTCCTGTTTTTTTAATTGTTTGCATATTTGTCACACTTAAAAGATTCAGATCATCAAACAAAAACAGGAAGGGGGCAAAAACCTTTTCACGGCACTGTATGTGTGTGTTTAGCATGTGGCAATGAGTGGGATGTTGACTGGAATATATGATCTGAAATCTGCATAGGATGCTCTTTAAGAGCATGTGCCGTGTGTGGGAATAATTGCATGGCATGTGGCCTGATTCTGAATGAATGCTTCTTTTCTCCCCTGCTGAGCTAAGTGATCGGAGTGTGTGTGTGGCAGGGGGAGCAGAATATATAGTGATGCTTTACTGACATCAAATGAATTTAAATGGCTCCTTGGGCATTATCTTTGCCAGCTTTTTGGGTTTGTTTAAAAGGGAACAAGTGTGGGATCTGCTGAGCTCACACACCCTTATGCACACACTTTCTTATTCATGGACTGGCGTCTATTTCCATTCGACCGCTGAGCTCCGTTGGCTTAGTTGGCTGTAGTGTTATGAGATTAGGCTGTGACATTTACACATGAAGATCATCACACCATGCATACAGTACAACCTTTTGCCTAGACATCTCTCTGCCTCTCTTCCCATAGCTGATGATGTCCAGACTGTTTATGTCACTGTAAAGTTACAGATTACAATTTGATATTGATATTTAAATTGTAACACTAGGTTGTTTTGAAGCTATGGCCTAGCAGTTGGTGCTCATAGCTCCTATCCGTTGAGCTAATTTGGGCAATGTGGATTTCCTGAGGATTTTTGTCTCTTCTTTCTCCATATAGGGAACTATAAAGTGGCAAAAGGGCTAAAATAAAAATGAAAACAAATCAAAACTCGTACAGAAGTCCACATACTTTGTAATGTTTTGTAACAGAGAGAATTTGAGAGAGTCAATCCCTTCAATTTTAATTTTGTGTGTCCATGGAAGTCACTACCTCAAACTCTCACTGAAAATGAATGACTTCCAGTTGCTTTGTTGCTACAAATTGCTGACAGTGTGAACATGATTCCTAATGGGAGTAAAACTGGAAGATCCTACTGAGTGAAGATGAACAGAGACATTATTTCTACCCCAAGGGTTAAAACTGATACCCCCCCCATCTATGATATATGAGACTGGCATAGATAAATAAATTAGTAACGCTAGCACATGTTTACAGTACAGCCAGTCACTCAACTGCTTTTCTCACTACAGTAAATACGCCTTGTGTGTGAGAACAGTTGTGTGTTTTATGTGTGTGAGAATGGCAGACTGTTCCCGGCCTGGCTGCAGGTGGCTAAATTTAACCTGTGTGAAATAAATAAAAAATGAGTTGCAGGACAAATGTGTGTGTAGAGAGGGGATAGTTTTTGGGGATGGGGGCAGCGGGTTCACAGGCTGTTGACTTGAACCAGTGGGGTCCGGATTACAGCTGCTTTAAATACCTGCGCTGATTTCTCACACAGACACAGGAAAGTTTAAATGTCGTAAATGTGTTTAGGAAGCGATATGTTGCACTCAGCTATGTAGATCTGAAGACGTTTATAGTTTGAGAGATGACTCTGAGAGACAAAACAAGAGGGAGAGAGATGGGGAGGGAATTTGAGGTCAGAGGGTCCAACAAGACCTCCTACTTCTGGGCTCCATCTGCTCTTACTGATATTTGAATTTGAGCATATTTACATTTAGCTTTAATATTGATTGATTTATATTTACTCATTGAACTGTTAGAAGCAGAATTTCCTACAGAATTCTGTTTTGGTGTTATTTAAAATTGTTAAATTGTAGTTATGTAATGTTCTGAATTTGATACTGAATTTGATTTATCTTAAATAAACAGTGTTTTTGCTTAATTTAAAGCCAAACTGGCATCAGTCATGTCAGTTCATTTTTTTTTTTTTTGGTCACAATAATTCAAATTTATAGTGATAAAAAAAAAAACATATATATATATATATATATATATATA
>NW_015657838.1:2152437-2162902 GCF_001515625.1 Sinocyclocheilus rhinocerous | reverse complement strand
TTAAATTTTATATAAAAAAAAAAAAAACATATATATATATATATATATATATATATATATGAATAATTCAAAGAACCCGCTCATAAGAGTCATTTGTTAATCAATTGGACTAGTATTGTTATCGTTAACTAAAACTTAAAAATAGTTTTTGCTAATTGAAATAAATTTAAAATGAAATAACAAAAATATTAGGTGGAGAATTTTATTTTTTATTTTTTTAAATGTTGCATTGTCAACTAACTGAAAAAATACAGTACTAAAACTGAAAAAGTACTAACTGAAAAAGTATTAAAATTACTAATACTAAAAATGAAAAAAGCCAACAAAAAATGAATTTATTAAAAAATAATTCAAAAGTACATAAAATAACTAAAGCTGAAAATGAAATTAAACTGAAAATATAACAAAGTGAAATCTAAATATTAAGAAACACTGTAATAGTATATAAAAATGTTGTTAAAGAGCACTGTTCGACTATAACAGCATAACTCTGAAGATTACTGTACACACTGAATAAAGTCAAGTCGGATCCGAGTTTGAGAAAAAGACATATAAAATATATTCAGTTCCTCCCTCTGCTCATTCATCTCTCTGTGTCTCTGTTGAGTGTTTGTCCCATGACCTCATGGCTCTTTTTTTCCTCCTCGTTCATTGGCGCTGTTTTTTCTGCCTTTCCGGATCAGAATGGGAGATCCATGGAATTGCCAAGCTTCCTCTTGCTTAATTAGCTCTGTGAAATTCAAGCTGCCTCTCTGACCTCGGCACACACACACACTCTCTCACATGACTCCGGCTCTGTGGCATCAGTGTGAATGTGAGAATCAGCGAGAGGGGGAAAGAGATCTCTTGTCTATTTTGAGTCTATTTATACACATGACGAAAGCAGACCACCCGACACGGTACTCTGAGAGTCTGGATACGAGCAGCTGAGCTCAAGTTCACTCCAAGGTTTCCACTGCGCTGTTACGCTGATGTTTCTGTAGTCAATATTGCACCTTTGTTTTAGAGGTGGTGTCTCTGAAGCACTCAGTGGTGACAGTAAAGTTGGTCAGATCATTTAATGTCATTATCCAGTTATTGGTGACATGAAACTGGACACATATTTTACAGTCTCCACTGGGCCAAAATTTGAAAAAAAAAAACTCATCTAATAGTGTAAATTATAAAAGGAATCTTCTAACTTTATACCATTATAAAAATATTAAAAAAAAAAAAATAACAGTAGGGATCAAACTCTGCAGTTAATTTGTTGTTTACTTAATACAATCAATAGAACAATTAAGTAAACATCACATTTAATTTCTTGTGAAATTATAAAATTCTAAACTTATTGGACTACACTGATTTTGCTGTATGTTTTTGAATCACTAAAAAGAATCAGCTCAGAAGAGTCATTTGTTTGTGAATCTGACTACACTGGTTTCACTTTACATTTTTGATTCACTAAAAAGAATCAACTCATAAGAGGCATTTGTTTATGAATTACTACTTAATAGGACAACAGTGATGAATCTTTTCAGAGTAGAAGTTTGTATTCAGTGCATTGACCAATCAGAAGCCAGGGCTGGAACCAACAGTTTACACTTTTTTAGGGTTTTTCCAAATGCTGTTTGGAAAAACTACTTGACCCAAGCAGCAATTGTTACTGTTGTAGTAGATATAGTTTTTATCATTGGTTGGTATCATTGTTTTTTGTTTTTTTTAACCATCAGGGTGAGACAGCAGCGTAAACATGTTTTCTGCTGTTTTGCCCACAGCCGGTGAATTTGTAAGAACAACAGGAAAGCACCTACTCCCCCCGTCTCTCGCTTTTTCTCTGTCTTCACTAGTTGGCCATGGGCAAACAGATCTGTCAGCACTTAACTGGAAGAGTAATACATTGTAATACCACACAGAGGGAGGTATCAAAGAGCAGGAAAAGATGAGGCACTTTACGACCGTAAAAACGCTTGACCTCTTGCTGGCCCCTCCTCCCTGACTTTACCCAGCTCTCTGTGAGACAATGCAGCCCTACTGACGTTCATGGGAATTACTTCCATCCCTGTTGGAGTGGATGTTGTGATATCGGGCTCACATGCGGAAGTGTTCGGAATGTGTGCGGGCAGTCCAGATAATGGGAGCGATTATGGCGTGCTGTATAGCCGATGGCCGTGAATCAAGGGTTTGTTAAGTGTGTGTGAGAGCGAGTCTCGCTCTATGAAAACACCTCTTGTTCTAGGCAGATGAAAAGCAGGAGGAGGAGATCGGAGGAGGGCAGTGCTAGAGTATGGCCAGGCAAGACAGGCCCATGAGGGGTTTGTGTTTGCAGAGACTTCCGCCCAGTGTGAGGCCTACATGAAAATGAAACCTCACAAACAAGTACAACGGGTGAGAGGTCAGGATAGCGATCTAGTCTTGTAAACAGAACCCAGACAGCAGCAAGAGAGAAGCAAACTGTCAAATGCCACTTTAATATTTACATTTCAAACATGAAGTTGATGTGTGTCATTTTTTTTTTCTCTTATGAGACCATTCACACAGGATGGATTCTTGCATGCTTGCATTAATTGTATAAATTGTTTACATGGTAATGTGCACACACAAAACTATTTTATATGAACTATTGGCCACATTTTATAAATTAATTATCTCGTTAAAGTTAAATAGTGGTCATGTTGTAGTCATTTATTCCCTTGTTTAATTTAATGAAATGATGGCCATAATTTAACTAAAAAGAGTGAAAACATGTCCACAAATTAAGAATTCATTCGAACTACATATTATTTTTCCCTGCACGTCTTGTGCGGGACACTGTACTGATGGCTAACAGTAATAATATCAAACTGTGTAAATGTTAAAAAATACTGTGAAATGTGCTTTGGTAACCCTTAAAAATATATTTTCTAAAGTTTACAAGAACCTTCTTGTAGCCCACTGGGGGTCCCGATATTCCAGTTTGAACCCCCCTGCCCTATTCCAACTTAACATGCAGAAACACTCAGATTGGTTCTCTTAAAAAGTGTAAGCAGATTGCTGAAAATCTAAGGTTGAGTTGCGTGGTAGTGGATGTGTTGTATTTTAGTGCTCTTTCTGTCAGCTGCATAGTGCTAAATGTCAGTGAGTGTTTCCCTCGGCTGTCTCTGAGCACCTGCCACTTCTGTTGCTCGTAGCGAAAGAGTGCACATTCCTTACTTGGTAAAGGAGAGAGGGAGAGGGAGCGAGGGAACATGTAACCTTTTATCCCCCCTAGCCAGCTTCATTCCTCATGTATAAATCACATAAGAATGGTCATGGAAAAACACACACAACTCTGTGAAAAGGGAAGATTTTCCCGACAAGGCACAGAGGAATATGATAGTATTTCAGAAAAATGCTGAAACGTTAGTGAATGCCCATAAATGGCTGTTGTGTTATATGACAGCAGCGTTATCTTGTTGATCTCAGGGAACATTGTGTTTTCTTTCTCTGTCTGAATATTTATAGACATCGCATTAATGTGCTTCTTTCTCTCTCTCTCTCTTATTTCTTGCAGACTAAACAGAGCCAGTCTCCTCATTAAAGCTCCTTCACCTCTTCTCTCCGTCGAGAGGAGGAGAGGAGGCGCTCGTGTGGACAGATGGACCACGTTGCTGCTGCTGCTTCAGCTCTCCGCTGATCTTTAACCTCCCGGATCCATTCGAATGGCAGTCGTCACGGCAACACGGACACTTGACCCCAGTGCGAGGCATGACGATGACTCACAGACACAGAGGCGGGACTTCCTGTCCATCTGTTACTCACAACAATCTCTTCCCTCAATTTTTGTGTTACGGACCTTTTTCACTGGTTTTGTTACGAGCTCTGGACTTCGAGTGGCCAGTGTCCCTCAACCCCCCCCCCCAAAAAACAAAAACGAAGAGAAACATCCAGTCCGCACACGAACACATACACCTGTCACACAAGTCGCTTATTTATTTACCCCGTGTGGCGACGTGTGTGCATGTGTTCGCGCACAAGCGGTTGCAACACTGCACAGTGGCGGCATTTCAGAAATTTACTCAACAATTGGAAATCAGAAAAAGCAGTCACTTGGAAACCCTACCTCAGAACGAGCCAGGTTATGACTTACAAAAAGATATATATTGAGAAATTAATTTATTTTTTACAAGTGAATGTTTTCGTAAAAAAACACCAATCCAAAGCCTTACTGACTGTACTGTCAAACAGTGTTTCCTGGAGGACCTGCATTCACTCACAAGAGTATCAAAGACAACTGTTTGCCATGGTAACTGAATGTCTTGTACTGCAGCAGAGGAAGGTCTTGCACTGCAGTCAAAGATCTATGAATGCTATTTTGCATTCTACACAGATATTTAAATGATTTTAATATAATAATATTTATCTGAGCTGGTAAAGGACCAGATGGGTGGCCGCCTGCCTGTCATCCCGCACATATGCAAAGCAGGCTTCCAGAGCAGAGGAGTTATCAGTTTTGGAACGAAGCCACACGCGATTTACACACAACCCTTACGGTACGCTAGATGAATGATGTTGTGCGCCTCAGGTCAGAGAGAGGAGCACCTCACCAAGCCTAGGCACGCTAGCACACTTTAAATCACTGTCTTTACACCTTAACAACCCAGAAGCCTCTGCTGACTTGCCCTCTCTCACTGCTCTGAATACACAGGCTTCCCTTCACCTTACATCCGCACCCGTCGGCTCGCCGTTCGAGAGAGTGATAGATTCAGGGACGTCTCAGAAGGCCTGACACCATTAATGCTGCTCCCTACCGTCAATGGTCATGGAAAAACACACACCGCTCTGTGAAAAGGGAAGATTTTCCCGACAAGGCACAGAGGAATATGATAGTATTTCAGAAAAATGCTGAAACGTTAGTGAATGCCCATAAATGGCTGTTGTGTTATATGACAGCAGCGTTATCTTGTTGATCTCAGGGAACATTGTGTTTTCTTTCTCTGTCTGAATATTTATAGACATCGCATTAATGTGCTTCTTTCTCTCTCTCTCTCTTATTTCTTGCAGACTAAACAGAGCCAGTCTCTTCATTAAAGCTCCTTCATCTCCATCGAGAGGAGAAGAGGAGGTGCTCATGTGGACAGATGGACCACGTTGCTGCTGCTGCTGCTTCTTCAGCTCTTTGCTGATCCTTGACCTCCCGAATCCATTCGAATGACCGTCGTCACAGCAACACGGACACTTGACCCCAGCGCGAGGCATGACGATGACTCAAAGACACAAAGGCGGGACTTCCTGTCCATCTGTTACTCACTACAATCCCTTCCCTCAGTTTTTGTGTTATGGACCTTTTTCACTGGTTTTGTTACGAGTTCTGGACTTCGAGTGGCCAGTGTCCCTCAACCCCCCCCAAAACCTGTGAACCAAACACGAGGAGAGACATTCGATCCGCACACGCACGCATATACAAGTCGCATATTTATTTACCCCCGCGGAGGCGGCGGCGGCGTGCATGCGTGCGTGTGTTCGTAACACCGCACAGAGGTGGCATTTCAGAAATTTACTCAACAATTGGAAATCAGAAAAAGCAGTCACTTGGAAACCCTACCTCAGAACGAGCCAGGTTATGACTTACAAAAAGATATATATTGAGAAATTAATTTATTTTTTACAAGTGAATGTTTTCGTAAAAAAACACCAATCCAAAGCCTTACTGACTGTACTGTCAAACAGTGTTTCCTGGAGGACCTGCATTCACTCACAAGAGTATCAAAGACAACTGTTTGCCATGGTAACTGAATGTCTTGTACTGCAGCAGAGGAAGGTCTTGCACTGCAGTCAAAGATCTATGAATGCTATTTTGCATTCTACACAGATATTTAAATGATTTTAATATAATAATATTTATCTGAGCTGGTAAAGGACCAGATGGGTGGCCGCCTGCCTGTCATCCCGCACATATGCAAAGCAGGCTTCCAGAACAGAGGAGTTATCAGTTTTGGAACGAAGCCACACGCGATTTACACACAACCCTTACGGTACGCTAGATGAATGATGTTGTGCGCCTCAGGTCAGAGAGAGGAGCACCTCACCAAGCCTAGGCACGCTAGCACACTTTAAATCACTGTCTTTACACCTTAACAACCCAGAAGCCTCTGCTGACTTGCCCTCTCTCACTGCTCTGAATACACAGGCTTCCCTTCACCTTACATCCGCACCCGTCGGCTCGCCGTTCGAGAGAGTGATAGATTCAGGGACGTCTCAGAAGGCCTGACACCATTAATGCTGCTCCCTACCGTCAGACAGGGATAGACTCATCAGAACCAATGCTTTGTCTTGCACTTACAAGCTCCTTAGATTGTAACACAAGACACTTTTGAATGTAGAGTATTCTGGAGATCTCCGCAGGAGACCAAATGCACGGCCTAAACATCCACAAACAGACTGATACCGAGGCAGAGTCATTCAGATCGAAGCAATTAAGCGAAACAAAGTACAACACACACAACTTGACTTAAGTATATGAAAACGTTTGCCTAGAAAGCTGTACATAATGTATAAAGAGATTGCAACTGATGTTTTTGTTAAATATGATAACTTATGTCTTATGTATATATATATATATATATATATATATATATGGTACGTGTTTGAATTAATTTCCCCCAAATAACTAAAGCACTAATGAAGGTACTTGCCAAAGCCTGAACTTTGGCCTTGCGCTTTTCATTTCTAATTCTTCAGTATGTTTGTAAAAGTATGTACACTGTACTATAAATGCCACTTCAAGGGTATTTGATAATGCTATGATACAGAAGAAGAAAAAAAAAACTAAAATTCATTGAATGATACTTGATATTACAAAAATAGGTACAAATTCACAAACGGCATATGCAATATTTACATTTTTTAAAGATTAGTTTACAGAAATGAACCAAATGTACAAATACTGTTAACTTAAAATGAAAAACTTTGTTTTGCTGTTGAATACTAACAGTAATTTCAGCAGTGTTCTTATGCGAATGCTGTTTCTCATGGAAAGCTTGAATATTTCAATGCCTGAGCGAGTTTTTTTATTTTTTCCCTGTGTCTTCCATTGTATATACTTCATATTATTTGCATTGTGATGCTACTTAGAAATGATAATTTAAACTTAGTGTAATTAGCATTGCTTTAGAAACTGTATTGATTCTGAATAGCCACATGCAATAAAAAAAGTAACATTATTTCAAAAGCCCAGTGTCTTCTCATGTCTGTTTCATAGCTTAAATGACACTACTTGTGTGACTTCCTGAGAACAACCTGGCTCCGCCAGACAGCAGATGTCTTCATTCATCATCTGAGCAACAGACACTACACTGAATATATTCAATTTAAGTGATGTAACTTTCAAGGAGTCTGTGTGGTTAATTTAACGCAGACTAAACAAATAGTTCATGAAGACACTCATAATGGCTGCAGTCTGATCTACTGCCTGACCCAGAATACATAACAGACTAAAATGATTATGAAATTTCATGCCCAAAGATGAAAATGCCATATGATGAAGGATTATTAATTCTGAAGCCCCTGCTAATTAAAATGGTAATTAAGTCTTGGGGTAAGATGGAATTGCACAGCCTGGTCAGTGCCAACAGTGTGGGGGGTTTGGGCCAGACGACAAAGGATCAAAATAAACAGGTCTGGGATCCTTCCCTCTGGCCTGTCTCAGCAGATGCAGGGATTCCTGGTATCCTGCTGAGCTGAGACCGGCCAGCTTTCTGTGTCAAGACTCCCTGATATGTTCGGTCATTATGGCTTGACCAATTAGACAGATTTATGCATAATCGAGCCAGCTTTGAGCAGTCCTTTTGACTCATGTCTCATTTAAAGAATGCTGGCAGTTTCCCACAAATGTCAGCCTCAGAACGTCAGAATCAGTAAATGCACTGACTTCTGGGAACTGTCAGCCAAGCCTCAACTGGGCGAGTCGGACTTGCTTTTTCTGATATACTGTGTGTGTATATGATCGACACCAGGAAAGACCCAAGAGGCGTGAATGAGAGCAGGAAGAAAGTCCCTGAGAGAAACAGCTTTCCTCAATTTGCTGACAATCCCATCATCCATCACAGCCCTCATCAGCCACAAACAGCTTGTCTGGAACAACACGCTAATTGATCTTATTAAATAATAAAAGGTAATGGATGATTGAAATCCTCCTGTAGACGGGAGAATGGATGCTCAGGCTTGATGATGGAGAATGGGCAGTGTTTACTATAACTACTGCAGCACTGTCAATTTTTTTTTTTAGGTATATTACACAAAACATTTAGTTTAAGATTTACAAGTATACACACATTACAGAGTAATACACTGTAGTATTGCGGTAAATTACTATTTTCATTGTGCTCTTAAGTGAGAGACATTACAGCTGTTTTAAAAGTGAGGCTGGATGGAGATGCTGTGAGTAATTATAACACACGATTAAAATACATATATATTTTTTTATTTAATACAAGTAAAATATAATTGTATTGGGACAATTATAACAGTAAAACTATATGATTGCTTTAATATTTAATATATTTTTGAATAGTTTTCATTTTGATATGGTCCTTATTCTTGTACTTGTGTTTATAATGTTTAAAGTTTCATTGAGATCTACCATGCAATTATTTGATATAAGTTAAAGTTGTATTAAATTAAATTTAAAATTAAATCTTTTAATTGATACATTTTTGTGATAGTAACAGCATAAGTATCTGCCATTTATGTTTATCTTCAACTTAAATTCAACTTAAATAACTTTAAATTCAAAGACAGCAAAACCTCAGATGACAAAGAGAGAGAGAGAGAGAGAGAGAGAGTTGAAAATCTCTCCCAAATTGATACAGTCGCACTTTTTTTATTTTTTGCCCTGGAAGAGAAAAGCCCTGGACTACAAAGCTGTTTACAGCACCACAGAGGGCTTCTGACTGTCATGGGGTCAAATCTACAAAACTTAGAGTAACAGCACTGATCTAAGGTAATTTTTAGTTGCATATTATTCCCCTATGCAGGTTATATTGAAGTGTGCTGTTCTACTGAGAGGCGTAATTAGCTTCAATAATGAGAGTGAGAGAGAGTGCAAGCCATCTGAGGGTTAAACTAATCATGTTAACTGTATGAAACATGCTAAAGTGCAACATCTTAGATAGACATTATTCAGTAAGACAAAGTCCCTAAATGACCATATATACTACACTGTACCTTAGAGGGACTGGAGGAGCTAGATGAGCTAATGGTGCAGAAGAATTGTACATAATAGACCAATCATGGCCTACAAGAAGATGGGCTCTACAGAGAACGCAAAGCAATCCAAATATGCATGCATATAATATATGGAATAGGAATTTAATGGAATTTAAAAAATCCTGACCAGGACATGTCCAGGAAAAATGCATGGTTTAGTATAATTAATTTATAATTATATATATAACTAGTGTTGCAAAGTGTTGTCCACAACTTCAGCTAGTGTTAGCATCATGCAATTGTTTAAATTCCAAGGCTAAACCTTTAAACAGCAGAAGAAAATATCTCTTTACCTCTAAATAATTTTTGTAGAAAAATATTTTACAAAGTAAAACATTCAATATTAAGCATGTGCTGAAAAAAGTTGTGGTCACATTTACTGCTGTACAGTGAATTTCCGCTGATGAAATCCAGTAATTTCAATACGAATCCACATGGTTGGGAATTTGGAGAGAGGGTGAAATATTTCTTCACACAGACTTTGCAACAGATTCAAGCTATTCATGCCGATTCGCTGTGATGATAGAAACAGAAAACCGCTTGGTTAGAAATTGACAAATCGCTACACTATTGACAATAGACAATGTGTTTTTTTGTGTGTGTGTGTTTTATTTTTTATTTTTTTGCCTGTGAAATTTCATTATGTGATCGTACCAATCCAGCGTGTTTGTTCGAATTATCAGAGACGAGCATTTGTATTTCTTGTTCTCTGAGACACATGAAAGTCATAGCATGCATTGCTCAGCAAGTCTGCTGGTGTTTTCCTGAACGTAATGGTGAGGCTGAGGTGAGAGTTTCTCAGCTGATTCATGTTGTTTGCCTGCAGCACAGGACTTTCAGCATTGCGTAAGTGCTAGAATATTGTTTTCTATGCTTTTTTTTTTTCTGCTGCTGATGTGAAGGCAGGCTCGGCGGAGGGATTAGTCCTCTTCCACCCTGCCTCTCTCACTCTTTCTGTCTCTCCCTTGCTTTCTGCTGCTACGCAGGACAGATCTGACATGCAGAAACTCGCCAGACAGAGAGATGAACTATCAAAGGCACCCTCTTTCACTCTTTCCTTTGCTCTTTCTGTCTGTCTGGCAAACAGATGCTGATAGGTCAGACAGAGTAATAGGGTTGCTCCATGCAAACATGCAATGAACAAAGACAGCATGAGAAGTACAAAGAGCTCATGAAACTGAAAACAGACAAACACAAACACCTGAGCACACCTGGGATGACTATCAACTTGGCCGGCATTCAGGGGGTGAGCTCATGGCCC
>NW_015657838.1:2130464-2152397 GCF_001515625.1 Sinocyclocheilus rhinocerous | reverse complement strand
GCTGTCTGGCAAACAGATGCTCCATACAAGCATGCAATGAACAAAGACAGCATGAGGCGTACAAAGAGCTCATGAGACTGAAAACAGACAAACACAAACACCTGAGCACACCTGGGATGACTATCAACTTGGCCGGCATTCAGGGGGTGAGCTCATGGCCCGCCCTCCCCCCTCTCTTTTTCCTCTTTTGCCTTTGTTGTTTTTCCCAGAACTCTCCACAGCCACCGCAGCAGCAGGAGGGAGGGAGGGGCGGGGTTTAGATAAGACCTGCCCACAGCTCACCTGCATGAACATATAATGTTTTTCGAACAACCTAGTATGAGAGCCTGTTCTAGTACACCCCCAAAACAAAATCAATAATTTGTAAAAGAGCATAATAGGACCACTTTAAACGCTAGAATGAGACAGTCTAGTAAGTGTGCGTGGCTATGTCACATTTGTTCCCGCCCTCACCGCCACGGCACGAAAATACTAATAAAACTTAGTTTTGGAAAAATACTTTATTACAAATCTTTATATTATTTTGCTTTCTATTAATGCAATACAATGAATCACAGCCGTTTAGTCTCCCGGTGGCTTACATTATTACAGGTTTAGCATTTAGTGAGTAATTTACACCAAAACAAAAAATATCATCTATGCTTTCATGTCTGAAAACATTGTTTTTGTCTTACATTTCATAATAAATTCAGACAAGCTCAGTACTGAATCGTTTTTCGTCAGTTTATTTTCATGAAAGGGAATGGGTATAAAGGATTGTGGGTGATTAAAGGTCGCGGAGGATAAATCCCATGCATCCTTCAAATTCAGCTGAATGAAGGACGCAAAACGAAGGCTGCCTTCCAAGGATCCTTGCGATTGAGATGGCCTTCAGCGACGTTTGATGACGTGGCAGCTGAGATATGCAGCCTTCGGAGGATGCAGCCTTCCGTTTGAGAAACACCCAGTATGTGCTTGTGTGTGTGACAGCGTATGGTCCCACTGAATCATGGGAAGACAGGTGAGAACGGTACCTTGCACAGCTAGAAAAGGGTAAAACAGGTCACATGGTGTAGAGTGTGGTAAGCTGTGCTATATTTAACTTCAACGGTCCTCTAAACAAGAAGAAATTAGCATCTATATAATAGAAATATGACTTTTCTCCAAAAAAAAAAAAAAGGTGGGCCAGTGACACAGCTTACTGCAACATTAGTCATGTGTCAAGGGCTAAGAATGTTTTCGATATAAATAATTGAAATCTTAATTCAAAATTGTATTTTATTTATCTTTTTTTTTTTTTTGAAAAAAATATAATCAATGTTTCAAGATTTTATAATAGTGCTTGTAATTGTAAAAGCTGGCAAAATACTTAATTGAATATATTAATGGCATGATTTTTTAGCCAAAAAAATTCACCACTCAAAAGTTTGTGTGTGTTTGTGTATTATTTTAAGAAATTTTATTTAGCAAGGACACATTACATTTATAAAAGTCACAGTAAAGACATTCGTAATGTTACAGAAGACTAAAATACTAATAAATAATAAATGTTTCTTGAGCATCAAATCAGCATATCAGAATGATTTCTGAAGGATCATGTGACACTGAAAGCTGGAGTAATGATGCTGAAAATTCATCACAGGAATAAAATACATTTTAAAATATATTAAAATTTACAATATTACTTTAGTGTATTTTTTATCAAATAAATGCAGCTGTGGTGAACATGAGAGACTTCTTTAAAAACATTAATAAGTCGTACTGATGTCAAACCGTTGAACGGTATTGTGTACAGCTGTATACATTCATTTAGTCAAATGTAGATCTGGATACCTTTTCTTTGACAAGAAACTTGTTTTATTTTTGCTTTCACGTGGGAAAAAAAGCAGGCAGCTGTATATGATTGGACCTTTCTAAATATATGGTCATGTTATAAATATTGTGCAGAGTTTGCTAGATTGGTAGTGACACAGCCCTAATCTTACACCACTCTCTCCTAAACATAAAGCCAGCCAGCTGCAGAAAACAATCACAAAACAAACATGGAATGTGGCTGTAAAATGGTCGAGGCCAAAAAAACAAAAAACACTTGACTTCTGAAATCAATCAGGCTCATAAGGGTGTGTCCGTGAGTCACACATTCAGATGAAATTCTGTGTCAGCTTGCAACTTCATGTGTTTCTCATGCATTCTCTGGCTCATCAGTGTCTCACAAACATGTTGACTCTCTAGGAGCTTACAGGAAACTCTTTGAGAACATATGTGGGAATTAACCAATTCTCACTCACTAACACTCTCTCACTTTCTCTCTCCTTGCTCAGACAAGTCATGGAATGTGGCCTCTCTCTTCTTCTGCTTGCTGCTTCCTTCTTCCCTGCTTGTTTACGCCTGGCCGCAGCCTGTGGCTCTTTCCCAGGCCTGGCTGGGATAAGAGGAAATGTTTGCTGTTTCCAGGGGGACTAAGTCCAGACTCCGACCTCTACGCCCAAACCAGCACGCAAACAACAACGGATGACCCACAACCACATCCACCCATTCACAAAAGTCATTATCACATCAGGTTGAACCACTAACCTATACAAAAGTACTGATTTATCTCAGCTGACATTTTTTCTGACATGTTCTTCATTATAACAACACCTCGGAATTGTAGTCAAGACACACTAAAAGTGATAAGCAGGTCCATACAGAGTCTGCGCCCACACAATTCCTCAGAAAGCATGGATACCTGTCATTCATTGTGTGTATATTTATGTAAATTTTTTACCTGTGAGGTTCTAGTACAGGGATCAACAACTGTAGGCACCGTTAGTGTCAGTGGAACACTGGAACATGAACAATAAGACATTATAGAACTATTCTATTTATAATTTAATTTTCTTCTTAGCAGAAGACAAACACAGGCAAATGGAGTGATACCAACAGTGAAAAGTCCCAATTCTGTTGGACTGGCCAATCAGATGAAAAAAAAAAATGCTAATGTAGATTTTTTTTATTTTTTATTAATTACTTTTAGATTCTATTCGATTATAGATTATATTTACATAAATACTCTTTATATTTCATTTACATTTCCTCATAGTATATATATATATATATATATATAAAATCCAGTTTTAATATTTTTATTATTTTTATTTGTTTTTGTTTTTTAATCTAAATACCCAACATGTATTTTAAGTTCGGGAAGTGTATAGGGTCACTAGCGACTTGAGGTATGTAATAGTGTAGGCTAAGTATATGGCTGTGTTGGGGAAGTGTGCTCTGACAATGACAGTGATGGTAAAATCATCTGCTCAAATTAAACTCATCCAAGTTTAAAAAGGTAACACATTATACTTTTTTCTTTTGTAATTGTTAATAAAATATCATGAGAGTTGTATGCTATTGCAGCAGTTAGAGATCCATCCGTGTTAGATATATAGATCCAGGTTGCCAAAGACCTGAATATGTAACAGTAATTGACGAAACATTCATGTATTTAAGGGTTAAACTTTGTGAAACAACTTTGCTGAAGCATTGTCTGTTTTCTTGCAATTTAAAGTCTTATAATGTCTGAAATTTTGCAATCTTAAGCATTAAGTGAGTGACGTGACATGTGGCCAAGTATGGTGACCCATACTAGGAATTAGTGCTCTGCATTTATCCCATCCAAAGTGCACACACACAGCAGTGAACACACACACACCGTGAACACACACCCGGAGCAGTGGGCAGCCATTTATGCTGCGGCGCCCGGGGAGCAGTTGGGGGTTCGGTGCCTTGCTCAAGGGCACCTCAGTTGTGGTATTGAAGGTGGGAGAGAGCGCTGTACATTCACTCCCCTCACCGACAATCCCTGCCGGTATGAGACTCGAACCCGCAACCTTTGGGTTACGAGTCCAACTCTCTAACCATTAGGCCACGACTTCCCACAAAGGTCAAATAAAGGTCAAATAGTCAATTTAATTGATGGGGTCTTAATTTCAACAATAAATGTTAGCAGGTTATCTCTACCATACTGATCTCTAGAGAGAAAGCCATTCTACCTGTCCCACTTTCTGTGGAATAAAGTCCATTACAGTCGCTACTTAAACGGTTCCTGCAATAATGTCATAGAAAGCATTAAATTGACCTTTCTCATACATATCGACACACTGACTAAGTTTACATGGACATCAGTAATCTAATAATTTACCTTATTCTAAATAAGCCAATATTATGATTATGGTGTTTACATGAGTGGCTTTTAGAATATTCCTTTCATGTTCCCGTTTTACATGTTATAGTACATAGTTAGATTAATGGCACACGTCATTACGTCCCCTCCGGAATTTCACATATAAACATATAGTTTGTATTCGTGATAGTGCCATGTACAGTTTTGGGTGTTTCATTTTTAATTTTATGAAAGCTTCAAGTGCAGTTAATTATTTGTACGTGCATACAGACGACGGCGGGGGTTGAAGCTCTTTTATTTGCCGTCAAACGGTTGAGCACTGCCGTGTGTGTATCCTGTCGCAAAATGCGGCGAAAAGTCCTACACGACGGTAATAATGTGATTAAGGTGTTTACGTTTCTATACTGCACTTCAGTAATGCGACTAAAATCGGAATACTCCACATGTCTTAATTCGATTAATTATAAGTAAACTGTTTGTGTTTCTTGAAAATTATTGCTTCAATTAATGCTTTGCGAGATAGAACCTTATAATTCCAAACGGAAAATTATTTTTTAGAATTAGAAGGTTCCATCTGCGTTTGACCTGTTTCAAAAATCCCCATTTACAAATTTGAGAGGATTTTGATCTTGTACATTTAGAATACATTTAGGGTCTCTTGTCATTTTCATGTATGAAAGAGACTTGTTCTTGTTTTGCTATATGGAATGCAAAAACTTGGAAGTTCAATATCTCAAAACCGCTCAGAATGCAGATAGAACCTTATAATTCCAAGGTGGCGATTTTACATCGATTCACACCAATTTTATACAACAAAAGTCCATACATTCCGTTTAGGCTTGGTCATGACTGTGTGGTTGCGGTCCGATACCTTTTTAATCAACAACACACTCCCATAACAAGTTCTTGAAACATAATTTGTTATTTGTCTCTTTGCATGTGATTAATGTTGTTGTGTGATCTCAGTGATAATGGCCTGATGAAACCAAGGAAATTGTCTTGTTTACTACATTCTTAAGGTAGTTGTGCAACTTTCATCGAGGAGGAAGTCTCTTTCATTCGCTTTATCTCTCTCTTTCTCAGTGTTTTGCAATATCTAATAGTGGGGTGAGTAAACACAAGACTCAAGTGACAGTTGTGAACTGAATCAATTAATTTTTGTGTGTGTACTCTCCTGACCATATGTGCATGCATGGGAATATTTCTTCTCTTTATTATGTATCTAAAGCAAGATATGTACTAATATAATAGATAGATAGATTTTATTTTTTTATAGAGGAGTCAGTTATATTACTGCCCTGTTTCCAGCTCCGATCATGGTGTTTAAATGTGTGCTGTTATCTCTCTAATCATGGACGTTTGAGTGAAAATCGTTCATTGTGAAAAAGTGCAACGCCACTGATCTTGCCGTAGAAAAATAAAGCTCACACACTCTCTCACTGGTGTTAATGGGTACATGTGTGTTTGTGTGGCACAATGGCTGGTTATGTAAGATCGGACCTGCCCCAGAGCTGACCCACATCTCTACACACATGATGAATCCTTGTCTTTGTATTGCGTACGTGTGAATATCAGTGATTTGTGGCACCTAATAGGCAACAGACCTTAAAAAAAAAAAAGTAAAAATGTGTATTATTCTGGATTGTTAAATATGTTCAGAGGTATTCATTATTCATTCTTTGTTACAACATTGTGCATATTTTATTTTCTTATAAATTTTTTTCCTTGCCAATGTCAACACCATCCGATACATAAATAATGTGTCAAATATTTATTATAAATAATGACAAATCTAGCATTCACTTCAATTAATAAATTAATTAATAAATTGAGGATGTTTCAAACTGCAGGATGTTTTTTTTCAATATTTATGGTGTCAACAAAATAACCATATGTTTCATATCGCACATGTATTAAATTGTTGAGAAAACTTAAGCAAAAAAGCGACTTCATGCATTCAGATACTAAGTAACACTACTTTGTTTCGCCGGTTTGAATTTGTCTGTTCACTAAATGCAAAATGTATATTCAACCAATAAATTAATTGAGGAATTTCTTGAATTTTCAATTGATACCACAATAAAGAGATCTATCATTTTAGTAGCCATACATACATATATAGGACACTTTATGGGACACTTATTATGTGAAGTCAATTATGCTTTCTTTGTTTCTGAGAACACATTCAATTTATGAAGTAAATATATCTTGGATAGAGTTTTCGAAGATACATAGAACACTTGACACACAAGAACGGTGACAATCAACACATGTAAAAAGATGAGCTATTAACATCACAACAACAAATAACTAACAATAATGACAAAACAACAACAAAAAATGTAAACTAAAGTCAGCAAATAGAGAAACAATAATCCCATAATGCTGCAATGCATGCTGGGAACGTGCAAACACTTAACATTTTAGCAATATCATTACTTAAAGTAATAATACACAAATACTATAAACTCACCAGAGCCTGTGGTCTTGTTGAACTCTCACAGGTGAAATTTGGAAAGACCCTTCAGGGTGAAGACTGACTTGAATATTATTTACATTTAAAGAATGTTTTAAAAGATAGCTGACCGTGTTGACAAAAAGTAACCTCATAAAAGAGGTATATCTTTTTTAAAACGAACCCTTTGTCTGAACATAAAAGTAATCAGTCAGGACATAAAATAAATATTTAAAAGATATATCGCCATTTTCCTTAGGTTTAATATTTGAATGTACTGCATATGAAGCATTAAGGTCTGAGGACAGGTGGTTTTAGCAGATATCTCATCATTTTGATCACATAAACCGAAATGACATTGTGAAATGAATTAATCTGATTAATTTCAAAATGGAAATATTGCTAACCATAAGGTAAAGCCGTGGGATGTGTTTCGTTTCGTTTCTTGAGAAACTGGTGTATTTCATTACCCACCTCATCATTTTCATTCTCTTTAAGTTTGTTTTCCCTCATTTTCTTGTTGGTTGCAAAGACACAAAAGAGGCAAACACACACAGAAGGACAGACAGACAGAGACAAAACAGCAGGCATGTAGACAAACACAAGTGTGTGGAGCTTGGAGCTGGCCTTTGAGAGGGGGCTGGGTGGATGAGTGTGAATCAAGCCTTTGGGGAATGAATGTTTTATAGAGTCGTTGTGCTGGGGGGAGGGACAAATAAATAATTAGGAGCAGCGCCGCTCATCAGCCTATAGCCAGAGAAGGTCTCCCTACGGATGCTGGTAAACACATTCACATAATGAAATGAAAACAAATGACTGCAAATGAAACAGCCATCGATATCTATCTTTCAGGATATGTCAACAATGAACGTCATCGATCAGACTATTCATTTCATTCGGTGTTGCTGTGTTAGATCTTCTCCCTCTTGCTGGGATAGACTCCTAGCTAAACAAACACGGCTAATATTGTTCTTCAAACAGGCAGGGCCGTGGGGCCGGAAGCACCCTTTACTCAAATATGTATTCTAGTCTTTCTGCATCTGAATACTAAACTTGTTATCATGTAACTAGTTCTGAGTGCATTTGTTTGGCTTTTATCTTGGCTAACGGCATTGGGAATTTTTTCTTTCTTTTTCTGTAAACACAGGCACATGGTTAGAATAGCACACTACCATGCTATCTTTCTATTTCTGCAGAATGTAGTATGAACACTGTGCACAGTATGCAAATTTCCTGAATATCCAGATGACCTACAACATTAACCAAATGAGCAGTTTATAGAACACACTGCATTGTGACAAACAGAAGTTCATGTGACAACAATGTTTGAAAACATTATTTATAGAACATATAATATGCACTATAGAGTATACAATGTGCAGTATAGCCCAGCTAACAGTTAATATGCTTAGAATGTTGGCTAATGTTCTGGCAATGTTCTCTCATAGGTTAACAAATATTCTTCCGGCAACGTTTCAATAGAATGTTCATTCAAATGTATTAATGTTCCCAGAACATTAGCACATGCAAAAACTTTATTTAAACGTCGTTTAATATGGATTTTTATTTTTTTTTAAACATTTAGTTGGATGTTCATATGATTGTTTTTAAATGTTACTTGTTTTAGAACATTCAGAGAACATTCAAAAGTAATGTTCCCATAATGTTTGCAAAATGACGAAATGGAATGTTCCCCTAACGTTCGTATAACCAAGAAGAAGAAGAAAAAAAGTTTTTAAAGCATTTAAAAACTGGATATTTGAACATTTTGAACATTCTGAAATAACATTTTCATAACCTTTTGGAAACTTTAGAACAAAGGAAATGGAATGTTCCCCTAACGTTCGTATAACCAAGAAAATAAATAAAATAAAAATATATATTTTTTTAAAGCATTTAAAAACTGGATGCTTTAAAATTTTGAACATTCTGAAATAACATTTGCATAACCTTTTGGAAACTTCAGAGCAACGGAAATGCGTAGATCTACATTTTTAAAATTGTAATGGTTTAGCCCAGTGAATGAAAGGCTTTTATTTTCACCACATGAATGCCTTGAAGTGTTTCATCTTCACAATTCTTAGAACATATTTTTGTTAGCTGAATGTAAACCAATACTGCATTCTGAACTCAGACAAACATCCTGATTTTCAGTGCTGCCTGCTCTGTATCAGTCTAAAAAGTAGATAAAGGTAAAAGTAGACAAAGGTAGCTTTGTGTGCCTTTTTATTGTTTATAGTGCATGAAAGAAAATAACATACAGTTATTTCTAGTGCAGCTAAAATTTAGCTGTTGAGCCTTTTAAAAACAAACTTTTTTTAAGCACAAATACCACAGGCAGTGCCTATTTCAATACAGACCTGACAAGCGTCCCAAACCAGAGCCATTTGCTCCTTTAACCTGATATGTTCAGCAACATCACTCACCATTCTGAGTAAATGGCACACCGAATATCAAACAGAAGAGCAGGGATTGATGAGCCACACAAACTCCATCTATGAGCATGAAAGGGCGACAAATGATGGATCAGATGAAAGCGGACCCTCTAACTGTCTTTCCCTCTCTTCTCCTTGTATCCCTCTCTCCATCCCATCCCCCCTCCGCTCATCCATCTGGGATGTCCTCTGTGTGAGCAGGCAGACAAAAGAGGCAGGCTGCTGGCCCCCATCCCTCACTCGGCCTTTCCTGCAAGGACAAATGACTCTCTCTGAGGCCCTTAGCTGAGGGATGGACCTTTTAACTAATGGTCCTGGGTGATTTTGTATTTGTTATGTGTTTAGTAGAAAAATTATGAACTGGATCACTGTATTCTAGGTTGTTCATATATGCATCTCTCCTTCCCACAATCATTTTCGGGTGGTGCTTATAATGAGGAATGTTCAAGGCTGGAACAAATATCAACACTGCAAGAGATTATGAATATCATGACACTAGTATTGCTCACAATCCAGAACCAGGTTTGTCAGTGCAACACTCAAGTTCTTAGTCCCTTAGGCCACATTGATTAAAAGGACAATCGTTTACAAAACTAAAACGGGTAAAAAAAAAAAAAAAAAAAACTTTAAACCATTTTCAAGTTATAGGTTTAAGTATAATAATTGCCATTTTCAATAACATTTTTCCTACACCTTGAGTACATCTCAGAGTATATCTTAATAATTATTTATATAATTATAATTAAAAAAAATCAAAAAATCCTATAGAAATACACACACACACACGCACACGCACGCGCACGCACACACACACACACACACACACACACACATATACAAAGTTTGAGGGTTTTTTTTGAAGTTATGCCCTCTTAATCTCTTATGCTTACCAATGATGCATTTATTTGATCAGAAATAAAGTAAAAAATAAAGTAAAAATAGTAATATGAAATACGATTAAAATTTTAAATAAAATTAAGATGTCATTTATTCCTGTGAAAAGAACAGCATATATTTAACTCTTTTGTAACATTTTAAATATATTTATGATCACTTTTTTAATCAATTTAATGCATCATAGCAGAATGAAATTTTTTTTTTTTTTTTTTTTTAAACAACTTTTGAACAGTAGTGTAAATACAAAGTATATATCACAAATATCATGTCTGAAGTGGTCTCACAAAATATTTTGTATTAGCTCAGTCCAGCAAGATGATATTAAGGGGCCTTGGGTGACCAGCCCCATTACAAAAACACTCAAGAGATTCATGCCAGATTAATTTGATCAAAAGTGTTCTTTTGATCAAACACCTAAATCAAAGACCAAGAACCAGAATTCACCTGTGACGTCCTGCTGTCATGTGTGAGTCCCCGTTTGAACTAGGCTAATCGCTAAGAGCGTTTTGTGAGCTGAGGTGTCAGGTAAGGCAGAATAAGACAAATAGCAAGAACCACTAATCAAATCAACCCGGGCCTTATGACAGTTAACCACAGCTGAATCTAACCTCCATTTAAGTCCATCGGGTACTGACTTTGAACTCATTTCCTTGGAAAAGAGAAGAAAAAACACTGCATATCAGCGCTGTGGCATAAGAAAACAAGGAGAGAGCGAGAACAGGATAGTTGCTTAACATTTGGCCTGAAAACAAGCTTAATGAAAAGCAGACAGGAAAGCTCAACACGCATGTATGATGAATGGGTTATTGCCCAGCCTCAGACTTGGCTCACATTATTTCATTTGTTGAAGGGTTTTATCTTCCTCCCTCTATTTTGTAGCACTGGTGAAAAACAAACACATTCCTGACAGCATTCCTGTAGAGAGAAAACCAGCATTCAAAACATCTTGGCCCTGTTTACAACATCTGTCTGAGGTGATCCAATCACAAGTGGTCAACCGAGAAAGACTGCGGTATGTACACACCTCAATTCACATTAAAGGAATAGTTCAACTAAAAATGAAGCTTTGCTGGAAGTTTAAAAGATGTAGATGAGTTTTTTTCTTCATCAGAATAGATTTGGAGATATTTCACTTTACATCACAATAATCCACAAGTAATCCACTGAACTCCAGTCATTAATTAACGTCTTGTGAAGTGAAAAGCTGCGTGCTTGTAATAAAGAGATTTATTATTAAGACATAAATTATTAATATATAAATTGTCAAATTTGGCCAGAATAGTCTATAATCCATGATAACCAATAATAATAACAATAATAATAATAATAAAAATAATAATAATCAATAATAGCGATTCATTCAGTGAAAAAGTGAGTCACACTTTGTTTTAAGGTTCAATTCTTGCTATTAACAAACCATTAACTACGACTTTTGTATTGGTAGGTATGAATGGGGCCTTAAGCCTGCAAGTTTTTGACATGCACATACATTTCCGTGCACATAACACCCTTCAAGGCTCTCTCTCTCTCTCTCACACACACACACACACACACACACACAGTCTAATCCAGTGCTTATCTGATGAGGAATGAGGTACAGCTCAGAGTGTAAGCAGTGTGGTAAAGAAATACCCAAAGAAGAAACAAAAACAGAAAGGAGGAAAAACATGCAACAGGGAAAAACCACAGTGCATAATTTTAATTTCAGATTTGCATTGTGTGAAGCTAAGAATGACACTGAGGTTAAGCTTTCTAGATGTAATTATTCAATAACAGGGAACTCAAGGGTTTGTCTGACAGACAGACAGACAGACAGACAGATAGATAGATAGATAGATAGATAGATAGATAGAGAATAAAATAAAATTATAATATAAAGTTAATATGACTATCAGATCATTTTTGAGGCATCGCCGTGTAAGTTTATGACAGCTGTATAGAGGTTCAGCCATCTCATCATCATCAAAAATAACAATCCAGTGCTTATCTGATGAGGAATGAGGTACAGCTCAGAGTGTAAGCAGTGTGGTAAAGAAATACCCAAAGAAGAAACAAAAACAGAAAGGAGGAAAAACATGCAACAGGGAAAAACCACAGTGCATAATTTTAATTTCAGATTTGCATTGTGTGAAGCTAAGAATGACACTGAGGTTAAGCTTTCTAGATGTAATTATTCAATAACAGGGAACTCAAGGGTTTGTCTGACAGACAGACAGACAGACAGACAGACAGACAGACAGATAGATAGATAGATAGATAGATAGATAGATAGATAGATAGAGAATAAAATAAAATTATAATATAAAGTTAATATGACTATCAGATCATTTTTGAGGCATCGCCGTGTAAGTTTATGACAGCTGTATAGAGGTTCAGCCATCTCATTATCATTGCTCAAAAATAACATTTCTGAAAAATTCATCTACTCACCCTCATATCATTTCAAATCCTTATGTTTTTTCTTTTTTTTCTGTGATGTAACACTAAAGGAGAAATTTTTGCAGATTTTCCGAGTAGACAATGACCACCAGCTGTCAATTTTCCAAAAAAGGACCATAAACGCAGGTTATAAAATGGGCAGGAGCAATATGGGAATAGTGTTCCTCTACTTCTGATTGTTATGGTCATGGATTTTTAGTTGTGTTTATTTCTGTGCCTGTTCTCCTGTCTTGTTTAGTTCATTTGACCCAGTTTCCCTAGTTGCCCTAATTATGTTATTCCATAGGTCTTCAACCCTGCTCCTGGGGACCCACTGTCCTGCAGAGTTCAGCTCCAACCCTAATCAAACACACCTGAACCAGATAATCAAGGTCTTCAGGATCACTTGTAAAGTCACAGGCCAGGTGTGCTGAAGCAGGTTGGAAATAAACTTTGCAGGACAGTGGGTCCCCAGGAGCAGGGTTGAAGACCTATACGTTATTCTGTTCACCTGTGTACAGTTAATTAAGGTTTTAGTCCCTCTCTTGTGTTTGTATTTATACTCCCTTTCCTGTACACTCCTTTGACGGTTATTGTTTGGTTCAATTGTGTTTTGTGGTACCCCCTGCTACTCGATTCCTTGTGTTTATTTTCTTGTGGATTTATTTTTAAAAGAATGCTTCTTTGATTACTCCTTCATTGTGCCCTTGTATAGCACAGAACCGTGACACTGACTTAAGCAAGAAAAAAGTATTTGCATTATTATAAATTATAAATGACCATGTGCTCCACACACATTCTGGCTCTATTTAGCATATTCGATTGACAAAACATTCGTTATTGTCCCTCCTTCTAGTCAGTGTTGAATCCTGATTAGTCTAGAGCCAAACATCGAGTTTGCAAATGGGATTTGAGAGCTATGATTTCAAAAGATTTGAATGAATAATGACTTAAATTTTGTTTCTTTTAAACTCCTCACACAAAACTTTTGTATGATTTCAGAAGACTTGGAATATAACTGAAGGTCCGTATGGATTTATTTTATCAGCTTTAGGGTTGGTGCCTGTCTTTTTGGAAGCTTGTCAACATCCATCCATCCATCCATCCTCCAAACCACTTGCCCTGTATAGGTAGGGTTGCTGGGATTCTGGAGCCTATCCCAGCATCTTGGGCCACCTTGACAGTGTCCATCCCCATATAAATGATAAATCATTCTATGAAAAATGACTTGATGCTTCTGTGTTTTTCAGCTTCCCTCACTGCCGGCATCACTCCTGTTAATCTGAACAGAGCAGTATTTGGGTCAAAGAAGCGCCGTAAACAGATAATAACAGTTAACCTTTTGATTACACCAGGGATCGAAGAAAACAACATCAGGAAGCCGACATAGATGGAGGGAAAGCTAACTCTTTCTAGTTATTCAACAACACGTCCATAGATGGCCATTTAATTAAACTTAAGGTGTTTGGGTTGGGTTTTGATGTCACTGAGAGCTAGACCAGCAGTCTGGTTTTGACTGACTCATAAACGATTGAGGGTGTTTTACACTTCAAGTGTTATTATGCAACAAACACAGATATAATAAGGTTTAAATGCTTATGCAAGCATATTCCTGGTGTTGGTGAATGAATGAATGAATGAATTTTTAACAAATGTTGTGTCTTCACTGTAATGGTGGTCAAAAAAGGAAACATTTGGATCTGTACAGTTATAACCCACTCTGGGATAAATATTTCCATCTTTTCCATGCAATTCTCCATGCTGCCATCAATTAGGATACTTCTGACTTCCTATTAACTGACCTAGAGTTTTCAGTGCTTCCTGTCAAGTGTCAGTCAGCACACACACACACGCAAATGCACACAAAATGTACATAGTCTTTTCCTGTCAACTCTTTTCACTTTTTCATTCAGTGAACTAATAACTTCCTTCCTGCAGCCAGGGTTTGACACGAGATATGAGAAGGCTGAGAGAGAGAATAAACAGGAGACAGCAGAAGAGCGAGGCACAGAGAGAAAGCCTGGCTCAGAGAGAGGAAGTGGCACTAAGTGATTGATAAACAGAGAGAGCGAGACCATGTGTGCAGTTTGCTCAAGCGCAACTAATAAAAGTCTTCCTTCCTCTGATCGCTATCAGTGCACACACACAGCCAACTCCACAACAACACTGGCATATGTTCCTAAATCCTTGCAACCATGCAGTAACATTAAAGGGAAAATTAAGCCAAAAGTCATCATTTACTCACCCCCATGTCATTCCAAATTTGTCTTTGATCTGTGGAAATTAAGATAAGAAATGCGTTTTTGTCCATATAATGGAAGTGAGTGGCCACCAAAACCAACATTCTTTGGTATCTTGTTTTGTGTTCCGCAGAAGAAATTAAATCATACATGTTTGGAATGACATGAAGGTGAGTAAATGATGACAGAATTTTCATTTTTAGGCGAACCATCCCTTTAAGGGACGAACTGACTAAACAGCTCACTTTTGTGTGCAATGTTTCAGCACATAAACCCGCATATTATGCGCTAACCACCCACATTTCAGTTTAACAAGGAGCTAAATGCATTGAAATAGCACTGAGATGTAAAAATTTTAATTATGTCATTGTTTTCAGTATGAACACCTTCTTTGTATGTAAATTAGGCTCATTATACATAGCATCTTATTCACAAATCTCAGCACAATTTGTCTGCCGTTACACTATTAGCGTATAAAGTGTGAAAAAGATGTTTGTGTAATTTTCTATTGATCATGACGACAATAAGTCATCAAATGATGTTTAAATGACAGTGAACTGCAATAATCAGCCATGCATGAAACATGCAGTGTTGGCATTTTATGGCCAATTCAGGCTTTTTACACAACAAAACCATGTTTTGTGCCTTGAACAATTACATTAACAACATTTGCAAAATACATAATGACACACTAAAGTGTATGTATTCATGGACTGTGCCTGATATTTTGGTCGGAATGCAGAGTTTGGGTTTCATTTGGAATCTGTGAATGGATTGGACTAATTCGGCTTGACTGCTTGTGTTCCTTCAAGCCTAAAATGAGACGGAAGTCATTTGATTTCCCCTCTCTATGAGGTCCTTATGTAATATATTTAAAAATGGACTGTAACAAGCACATGATTGCAGGAGATTGCCATCCCTCCTTCCCCCTCTACTCACATTGGATATCCGGAGGAAACGGCTGGAATAATGAAAGGCCTGAAAGCTGTTTCTTCACAAGTAGGAGCCCACAGCGCTCTGGCCCGACTCCAGAAGAGTAGCATTCACAGCTAACGTGCTGTGAGGGGTTTTCTCAAACACTCACATGCGTAAATCTAAACCCATATACACAAAATCCACTTTCCAGCAATACAGTACTATACACCATTGGACATAGTAAAGTGCCACACGCGTCAATAAACACCAGTGAACCACAGAATTCTGAAAATTCTGTCATCATTTACTCACCCTCATATCATTCAGTATTTGCATCTATTTGATTTATTTAAATAATCACATTTTCAAAATGAATTTATTCAAATTACTTAGAATGAACATAAATCTGTTTTTTTTTTGTGTGTGTGGAAACAAAATTAATTCATTTTATTCAGTTAAAAGTAAGAAGATGGTTTAAATATGGCTACCTGTGGAACAAGTAATAATCAGTTATTTCAAATGCATGGGATTGAACAAATTGGATTTATTGATGATAAATATATAAACCTGGTTACTGTATGTTTAAAACATTCAGTTTATTCCTAATATTACAGAAATATCATTCTTTCTTTGTTTCATTTATGTATGACTGAAAAATAAGCATCACGTTAGGTTTATTATTTCATGTTGATACTGCACAATCCAAATGGATGGGAATTTTATATGCAATTAAAATACAAAAATCATAAATTTAGGCCTATTTATTTTTTTATTTACTTATTTTTGTTGAATGTGTTTGACTTTCTTTTTGGAACATAACATTTTCTTTCTTTCTTTCTTTCTTTCTTTCTTTTGGAACATAACATTTTCTTTCTTTCTTTCTTTCTTTCTTTCTTTCTTTCTTTCTTTCGCTTTGAAAACCAATGCTGTTTGGGCCCAAATGTTCTCCCAAATATCCTCTTTTATGTTCTGCAAAAGAAAGAACGTCATACAGGTTTGCAAGGAGTTCCTTACTGTTACAGGACTGCGCAGATCTGTTTTTCTGCATGCCTATGATATGGTGTCACCCTATTCCTATAATGACCACTCACAATAAAAAGTGGATGTTATTTGGGTGACATAAATTTAACCATGCAGCAAATATTTGCTCCAAATCCAAAGCCATAAAATCACAAATGTTGTTGATCTGAATGACCATCATGGTCAGTTGTCAGGGATGGAAATATGTTCTAAAGATACTCTATTTCCAAGATTTAAAGCAGAAAGTATGACTCACTGATGTAAACAGACTTTTATTCTCTCATAAACGAGTGTCCAAATGCCATAAAGTCTTGTCAATGAAGCACATAAACACATAATATGTTGTCCTTCAGCAAAGAGACACACAAGACATACAAACCTTATCAAAAAGCTCAAAGCTCCTTATCAAATCAGCTTTCCAATTTTTGCAAGAAATATCACAGTAATAATATTAGCGAGAGCCTTTACGAGAGGCTTTATTTAGCTGATGTATGTCATTTACAATAAGCAACACTGCCTTCACTGTATGCATGTGCCTGCGAGTGCCATACAGTATATTAGGCTTATTAAGGTACTTATTGCATGTTCATGACAAGAAGTGTAGAAAATTGGTTGTTATCTGATTAGAAAAGACCTACAGAAATAGCAGCAGCCTTGGACAGAGAACACACACGTATACACATGGTTATGCAGAGCCAACATCAAGCTTATGCTTCCTATGATTCTTTTAGCTCTATTGACTGATTTGATTTGTGAAAACGTGTGCTCTTTGATTTAATTGAGATGATCCCTCAGCTGAATGGCTAGACAGACGGCACAACAGACGCATGCAGAGCCGGTGAGACTGACATTCAGACATGATCATCCTCATGATGTTCTTCATGTGCTCCAAAAAGATCTATAATTGATTTTTTTTTAAAGCAGTCATTGTAGGGACATGATTAGGATATCAGTTTTATTTGTGCTGTGTTATATACACTGACGTCTGAGAGTTCTTTTTAAAACAATTTAACTGTCATATCAGTGACTATTCATTCTCAGAAAAAAAAAAAAGTACAAAAGCTGTCACTGGCATGGTACCATTTCAAAAGGTACACCTTTGTACCTTATTTACCCCAAAACAGTGCATATTAGTACCTTAAAGATACATATTAGTACATAAAGTGTACATCTTAGTACCTAAATACCAGTACCAGTACCTGTTGTGTCATACCAGTATCTTATAAATACGCAATTTTTTTGGATGGTGCCTGTGAGTTTTGTTTACGATATGCATCAGACATCAGTGAAGAGACTACTGACGGTCCATGAGTAATCTATTTTAGGCATAAATCTGGGAACTAGCACGCTAGCCTGAACATGTAAACACCTCCTGTCTGGAGTGACAGGAGAGAAGCCTTTGTTAAGTCAGCATTAGATCACAACAACACTTATGCTAGTGCCCAAACCTGGCTCAACTTCAAAGAAAGAGGAACTCACAGCACAGATGATCAGACATAACATGAGATCATAGGCAAAGGAGTCATCGCAAACACAGATTCAAATCACATGGTCTCATTGACAGAAGCGGTTGAAGTTTTGAGCCTAACAGCATGAAACCTGAATCTATTGTCAATGTGATGCTTTGATGCTCTACGACAGTTGTACAACGTGACAAACATCTGTGACTCAAAGGGGGATCACAGGTCTGTTTTGACAGGATTGTAGACAGCAGGAAAAACAATGCTAATGTACTTTGACAGCAAAATGTAGCTAATTTATAATATACGAGAATATTATAAAATATTATATTAAATGTATTAATAATACATTATTGTAAATAGAAAATATATTAATTATAATTAAATAAAACAAAGCTATATTCTTGAATAATTATGAATATAATTAAAGTATATTTAACACTATAATATTATGTAAGTAACATCAAAATTAATTATACAAATTATTTGTTTATTATTATTTAAACTTCTGCACAATACATATTGTATTAGTATTATAGGCTTTAGACAACAGGGGATAACAATGTTAAATGCAAAAATAAAAATAACAAAATGAAATAAAATACTGACTAAATTGCAATAAATATAATGTATAATATGATGATAATATTATGGAATATTTAAATAACATCTACTAATCATACATAAAGAGTGGATTATTTTTATAAATACATATAATAATATAATATAATTAAAAACACATTTATATTATAATTTATTATATCAATTGTTTATTTCTTATTATTGAAGTTTGATATGAAGAAAAATGTTATTTTTATCAAAATATAAATCTAAATCCAAAAGCAAAACTCCTTAAAATCTACTGACCTACATGAACACCACAGTTCTGTCTATCAATCACAAACCATACAATTTCCGTGGGCTTGATATTTAATTACAAATAATATTACCGGGAGCCACTTTTTTGAGGATGTTCTTAGTTCTGGGCAGCACAAATTGAGATAATATAATTAAAAGCTAGACAGTGTTCAGTATAGTATAGCCATAAAGAACACATCTGTTTCTAAAACCAACCTGACAACTAACAAATCAAATGGGGTATGCCAAATCGAAGGACCATCACTTATTTTTTTATTATGCTTGAGTGAGTGGAAATTGTAACTAAAACAATATTTTCAGAAATGTCCACCCGCAGAGCTAATGTCCTCTTCTCGCTTGTACATTTTCTTCCTTTCTCCTGCTGTGCTATTGAGGCTTTATTTGAGTGTGATAAGCACTCCACCGCTTTCCCACAACTCTCTGTTTGAATTTCCCAACATGCAGCTGGCTCATAATGATAAAGGGCTCCTTTCAAAAATGGAGAATACACACGTGTGACAGTGTGACGTTCGGGGCTAATTAAAAAAAAAAAAAACTATGGGAAACACAGAGCTATTAGACTTGTGAGCCCTCACTTTTTCCATGGAAAGGAAAGTGTGGCAGTCTCAGGGAAAGATAAGGCCAGGAAGCAGGGAATCAAAAGACATTCACTCACTTGGGCAAAAGAGGTATTGAAAGAGGCGAAACAGATAAACACTATTAATGAGTTATTATTTCACTCCAAAACAAGTCTAACCTCAAATCAATAGTGGAGAGAGGATAAGAAATGCCAGGAGGAAATCGTCACCTTGGAATTATAAGGTTCTATCTTATTCTGAGCAGTTTCGAGGTATTGAGCTTCAAAGTTTTTGCATTCCATATAGTGATATGTGAAACGAGTCTCTTTCATACATTAGTCCCAAAATGTACACGCGGGTGGAGGTTTCATTTCAGATGTCTCTCTATGCTCTCTCACTGTACACTCATGCCATTGATGTTTTATTCCAATTTCTTCTGCCTGGACCCCAGTTGTCTTATTTTCTCGAGAATAGGAAATGACAGGAAGAATTGTGAAAACAGTAGCCCAAATGAGCTCCGCGGGTGGAGGTTTCAAATCATATGTCTCTCTAAGCTCTCTTACTGAACACTCATGCCATTGACGTTTTATTCCCATTTCTTCTGCCTGGGCCCCAGTTTTCTTATACATGCTCTTTTCTCACACACACTTCCAGCCTTCCTGTAACCTCATCACACCCCATTTGGGCTTGGTAAAAGCTTTGGGCTTTATCTGGCCACATTGATTTCCAATGTTTACAACAGGCTTTCTTCAGTGTGAGCAGCCAGCTCTCCGCTTTATCTGGCCACATTGATTTCCAATGTTTACAACTGGCTTTCTTCAGTGTGAGCAGCCAGGTCTCTGAAGAAGCTGTGCTGAGATAATTGTGGTCTGAAAAAAATGGCCAGTCCTTCTCTTTCCCAGGCAAGGCAGCCACACGCTTAAATACGACAAGTGCAAAATGCTGTAGTGTTTCAGGATGATAAGAATATTAAACACCTCAAAAAATGTAAAATTCTGCGGTAACACTTTAGTATAGGGATCAATTCTCATTATTGACTAGTTGCTTATTAACATGACTATTATTAACATATTGGCTGTGTATTAGCACTTCTTAAGAACATATTCTGCAAGACCATATTCTACATCCCTAATCCTAACCGATACCTTAACTTAACAACTACCTTACTAACTATTAATAAGCAGCAAATTAGGAGCATTATTGAGGCAAAGGTTGTAGTTAATAGTTTGTCAACAGTGAGAATTGGACCTTAAAATAAAGTGTGACCAATTCTGCCATTTACTGTCATGTTGTAACTGCAGATTTATGCTACAGGCTCTGTGTAGAGTTGTACAGTAAGAAAGTTATTTCCCTTAACCAGGAAATTAACATTCTTAGAATTGACAGACAGTTGACCCTGAGAGGTCAGCTAAATATCTACAGCGGATCTAAATATTTATAAATAATTATAACTAGTTATGATTAATTATTCATATTTCCCCATAAATGAGCTGATTCGCTACATCATGTAGCCAGAGTCCATATACTGTAATGTGCATTCTATATTAAGAGCCTTCCAAAGCCAAAAGATAGCTTTGTTTGGTGAACAGACTGAAATTTAAAAGGACAGTTCACCTAACGGTGAAAAAATCTGATATGTTGTTTATGAAATCTGAGATATGTATGTCCCTCCACTGACAGTCTACCACCAAATTCCACCTAAACGTGAACGTTACAAAAAGTTCATAAAGATATTGTGAATGTAGTCCAAATGAACCTTTTGAAGAGACATGATTACTTTATACAATGAACAGATTAATTTAGACTTTTATTCACATATAAACATTGATCAGTGCACATACATAGAGCACATCAAATATGATAAATGGACGCTCAAACATTCTTGTTTGATGTGCAAGAACCAATGAAACAAGCTTTCGCAAGAGCCAATGAGGTTTGTTCTTGCACGTCTCGTGCTTACAGTTGCTTCTGTTGACCATATTTGATGTGTATGTGCATCGATCACTTTTTATAAGATCAACGATTCATTCAAGATTCATTGTTGGGTGATTTATCCCTAATTTACTGCAGCTCTTTAATTAAATATGCTCTAATCAAATGGCATTTTGCATCAATGCTGCCAAACAGAATTGGCATTTTTGCAGCCCATATGACTTCTGTAGTCCACTTCAGAGCTTTAGTGAAGGTGTTGTTCATCAGTAAATAACCTACATTTGGGTCTATTGATCACATACAGCCTGGCATTCAGAGCATGGGTCATATGGACTACATTTATAGTGTATTTCTGGTGTTTTATTGTCCTTTTTGGTCCTTAACAGTCAACACTTTGAAATGTCAATGTGCAGAGGAGCTGCATGAATTTGTTTCACAGAAAATAATAACAGAACAGGACTTAGAATAACCAAGTTTTCCATTTTTGATGCAATATTTATACAGTCTGTTACTGTATGTTCTAAGACAAAGAAATCATATTAATACCATAACTGCAAACACTATTATTTAGGAAAGGACAAAAATAT
>NW_015657838.1:2117439-2123369 GCF_001515625.1 Sinocyclocheilus rhinocerous | reverse complement strand
AAAAAAAAAAAAAACTATGGGAAACACAGAGCTATTAGGCTTGTGAGCCCTCACTTTTTCCATGGAAAGGAAAGTGTGGCAGTCTCAGGGAAAGATAAGGCCAGGAAGCAGGGAATCAAAAGACATTCACTCACTTGGGCAAAAGAGGTATTGAAAGAGGCGAAACAGATAAACACTATTAATGAGTTATTATTTCACTCCAAAACAAGTCTAACCTCAAATCAATAGTGGAGAGAGGATAAGAAATGCCAGGAGGAAATCGTCACCTTGGAATTATAAGGTTCTATCTTATTCTGAGCAGTTTCGAGGTATTGAGCTTCAAAGTTTTTGCATTCCATATAGTGATATGTGAAACGAGTCTCTTTCATACATTAGTCCCAAAATGTACACGCGGGTGGAGGTTTCATTTCAGATGTCTCTCTATGCTCTCTCACTGTACACTCATGCCATTGATGTTTTATTCCAATTTCTTCTGCCTGGACCCCAGTTGTCTTATTTTCTCACACACACACACACACACTTTCAGCCTTCCTGTAACCTCATCACACCCCATTTGGGCTTGGTAAAAGCTTTGGGCTTTATCTGGCCACATTGATTTCCAATGTTTACAACAGGCTTTCTTCAGTGTGAGCAGCCAGCTCTCCGAAGAAGCTGTGCTGAGATAATTGTGGTCTGAAAAAAATGGCCAGTCCTTCTCTTTCCCAGGCAAGGCAGCCACACGCTTAAATACGACAAGTGCAAAATGCTGTAGTGTTTCAGGATGATAAGAATATTAAACACCTCAAAAAATGTAAAATTCTGCGGTAACACTTTAGTATAGGGATCAATTCTCATTATTGACTAGTTGCTTATTAACATGACTATTATTAACATATTGGCTGTGTATTAGCACTTCTTAAGAACATATTCTGCAAGACCATATTCTACATCCCTAATCCTAACCGATACCTTAACTTAACAACTACCTTACTAACTATTAATAAGCAGCAAATTAGGAGCATTATTGAGGCAAAGGTTGTAGTTAATAGTTTGTCAACAGTGAGAATTGGACCTTAAAATAAAGTGTGACCAATTCTGCCATTTACTGTCATGTTGTTCCAAACCTGAATGCTGTTTTCTATCGAACACAAAAGGAGAAATTTTGAATTATATTCATTGTAGCGTCTGGACCAATCAGACACACCATTTTTCATTTGATTTAACAAATCAATTATTCATTAGATTAACAAACATTCACAGACCCCTCACCCAATAAACATACTGGGAGCCATCCTAACCGATACCTTAACTTAACAACTACCTTACTAACTATTAATAAGCAGCAAATTAGGAGCATTATTGAGGCAAAGGTTGTAGTTAATAGTTTGTCAACAGTGAGAATTGGACCTTAAAATAAAGTGTGACCAATTCTGCCATTTACTGTCATGTTGTTTGTTCCAAACCTGAATGCTGTTTTCTATCGAACACAAAAGGAGAAATTTTGAATTATATTCATGTAGCCAGAGTCCATATACTGTAATGTGCATTCTATATTAAGAGTCTTCCAAAGCCAAAAGATAGCTTTGTTTGGTGAACAGACTGAAATTTAAAAGGACAGTTCACCTAACGGTGAAAAAATCTGATATGTTGTTTATGAAATCTGAGATATGTATGTCCCTCCACTGACAGTCTACCACCAAATTCCACCTAAACGTGAACGTTACAAAAAGTTCATAAAGATATTGTGAATGTAGTCCAAATTAACCTTTTGAAGAGACATGATTACTTTATACAATGAACAGATTAATTTAGACTTTTATTCACATATAAACATTGATCAGTGCACATACATAGAGCACATCAAATATGATAAATGGACGCTCAAACATTCTTGTTTGATGTGCAAGAACCAATGAAACAAGCTTTCGCAAGAGCCAATGAGGTTTGTTCTTGCACGTCTCGTGCTTACAGTTGCTTCTGTTGACCATATTTGATGTGTATGTGCATCGATCACTTTTTATAAGATCAACAATTCATTCAAGATTCATTGTTGGGTGATTTATCCCTAATTTACTGCAGCTCTTTAATTAAATATGCTCTAATCAAATGGCATTTTGCATCAATGCTGCCAAACAGAATTGGCATTTTTGCAGCCCATATGACTTCTGTAGTCCACTTCAGAGCTTTAGTGAAGGTGTTGTTCATCAGTAAATAACCTACATTTGGGTCTATTGATCACATACAGCCTGGCATTCAGAGCATGGGTCATATGGACTACATTTATAGTGTATTTCTTGTGTTTTATTGTCCTTTTTGGTCCTTAACAGTCAACACTTTGAAATGTCAATGTGCAGAGGAGCTGCATGAATTTGTTTCACAGAAAATAATAACAGAACAGGACTTAGAATAACCAAGTTTTCCATTTTTGATGCAATATTTATACAGTCTGTTACTGTATGTTCTAAGACAAAGAAATCATATTAATACCATAACTGCAAACACTATTATTTAGGAAAGGACAAAAATATGATCTGCAGACAGCAAACAGAGGTCTTGAAAGAGATGCCGATGAACTGTGCTAGTAGTAATCTGCAGATGAAACAGCAGTGAAATGAATACTTAAGGCCAGACTCTGAACCTGGGTAGCAATTTATTTTTAGCCAAACTGCTAACGCATTTCTCTCTGTCTGCCCAGTCCTGCCAAAATAGCAGGTGCGGTTACAGGTGCATCCTCTCTCTCTCTTACTAATTATCTCTACACTCAGTCAATCTAGGCCTCGCTCTCTGTGTCTCTCACTTTTTCTCTCCCTGCTTTCTCTCTCATTTTGCTCTTATGTGTGTAATCCATACCTGGATGAGCGCCAGCCGTGTCTGCAGGCACCTGCGTCAGCCGGCTGTGCAAAACAACACACTCCACACTCTCCTCCACAGTCAACAGCCTCTCTGAGCAAAGCTGAATCCTACTCTCACAAACGTCAGCCCCGATAAAAAGCCACACAGTGAAGGTGGTACGCCACTGTTTTTATGTAGTAGGCTACTATATTTGGATACTATTTCAAGAGTATGTAGCTAACTTGGCTAACTTTGACTAAAAGGGTGAAAATGATAATTGATTCATTCCAATTGACATGGTTTTCTTTCTTTCAGTAAAGAATCTTGGATGGCCTGAAGGTAAGTAAATTAACAACACATTTTCATTTTTGGGTGAACTATTCTTTTAAACACAATAGGAGATTTTTCGGAAATTGTTCAGATAGCTAGTTTCCACACACGACTGCCAAGTGGCATGTGAAGATGCATTGCACCAAGTTTAACATCATTTATGTTTACATTTTCACTTATAATGGTGCTACAGAATATTTTTTGCATAGTTGAAGTAATAGTAACTGAATAGGCTATTTGAAGAATTAAATATACGCTGCATATCACTGGCTCTTTCAGAGCCAATGCACAACAGCGAGGCCAATTATGATACAATTAATGTGTAAACTTGGTAAACAAACTAAACTATCGCATTATCTAGTCCAACTTCACAAAAATTGTCAGACTGAAACATTTACATGTCCTTTTTAAAGTGGTGAAGTAACGGATTCCAAATTGTACATCCGAGTGACAGATTATCCAAAAAGGAAGTAAAAAATATAGGGCGGAACTTGGCTCAGTTCTTAAGTCATTGATTGGATGGAGATTTGCTTGCAGTCGTCTGTAAGACAGGGACTAAGTGGAATAAGGGTCAAATTAACTAACAGCTTGCGCTAACACAAACCCTCTTTTGGTGTAAAAAAAACTGCTGTCAGGATTTACTAAAGATGCGCAGTGAAAAATTTACGCTGAAAAGGCGCTCACACTTAGTCATTTTTGCGGCTGATCTTATTGCAAATGCATTTGTAAGAGATTTACTTTCACATGCAAAATTTATGGGAGGAGATTATTTAAATGAATCACGCATCATGATTTACTAAAGTTTGTGGTAGTCAATTTATTGGTATTTGCCCCATTATTTAGTCTTAACCCAATTTGCGCTTGACATGGCTGTGATTGTTGCTGCCAGGAGAAGGCACCGCAGAGAACAGACAGCGCATGGTACAAGAAATTGCCATTTGGAATGGCAGAGAAAGACATTATCCGAACATATCCTTACGCTTTGCGCTGCTCTTGGTAGATTGCGTTGGTCATTATGGAAATTAGATGTTGTGTCTGTGTTCTTTAATTTGTGCATTCAGTAGATCACCCGCAGAACTTTGCACTCCCATTGTGCTTTTTGTGGAATCATTTGCCTTGCCTTATTTAGTAAACCTGGCCTAAATGATTGGAGAAGTCAAAAATACATCAGCAGAGAGAACTATGGCATTTTACTGACTGTCACAATATTTTGATTAAAAACCCATTTCATCCTGACTGAAAAACAATAACTGTTTCAGTCCAAATAGAACTGAACTTTTAAAGTGAGAGTAAATGCACTTGGTGATAGCTAACATTGGTTCTCACATGTCACATGACCGATCGTATTGTTCCATGTATGAATACGAGGAATTGAAAATGAGATTTTATGTGAATTATGCCTTGTCACTTTTTGTCTATGGAAAGCAGCATCTCAGACATTCTGCTAAACATCTCCTTTTATGTTTTGAAAGAGATACAGGTTTGGAACAGCTTAAATGAATAAATGAAGAGAAAATTGTACATTTTTTGGTAAACTCTTCCTTCAATCCAAAAAGAGCCATCAGCTAAGTGTGCTGATATTGGTCTGTACAGTGTGAGTCTCATGCTACGACATTTGTAAATGTTGAAGCAATTGAGTGAGAGGTTATTCTGACCCAGTTGGTCAAGCTGACCCCTGAGTCATGCCAAAAATCACCTGACCACCAGAACACCAGAAAGATAGAGCAATTGAATCTTTTAAGACGAGCTACAGTAGCACACTATCACCAGCAGAACACCTGCAGAAGTGCTGCGGGCTCAACAGAGCTGCACGTGTTGTCACGGCTATGGGGGCGTGTGATCAGGGAGCGTGTTTTGTCGGAGAGCTATCGTTATTTGGCTGACCTGTAAACTACAGACTGGTTGTTGAGGGGCTAGCTCTCCATGCAGTTTTGTTTTTGAGGAAAATAAACTAGAGAGAAAACGGTTGGATTCCACACTTAACTGCAGCGCACTGACCCCAAACACTGCGCAGAGGGGCCCGGACAACTGTGCATCATTTGGACTATTTGGTAAAAATATAAACTTTATAGTTTGAGAAAGCTCTTTTCTCTCTCTGTTCCTTCCATACATCCCTAAGCTTCTTAGAGTAGGAGCTTAACTTTGGTTGTTGACATTGAAGGGAACATGGACTACCAGCAAAGGGGAATACATTGGACAGGAATTATATTTGAGTTTCGTTATGTTCTGTTCCTTTGCAAAGTGCATGGCAAAACTGCTGCCAGCCACTGGCACAGCTTGTGACTGAGAACAGAGTGTGGCATACCGCTGCCCCTGAGGACCAATGTACCAGAAACACACGACTGCGCAAAACCTCAGTCATACGCCCGGACAAAATCGACACAATAACAGGCTTTCTGCTCACACCAGGGGGCTTTAGTAGTGGAGGAATAAATGCAGAGATTATTCCGTCTCCTTTAAAACTGCAAGTGCTGTTTCTGAGTGCTTCTTTTAACTGATTAAATGTCTGTTTTTTTGTTTGTTTGTTTGTTTGTTTTCCCTCTTGCTATTTCTTTAGTTGGTGTAAGTATGTATGATGTCATAAGGCACTGATCTGTCCAGACAGACTCAGCCGCTGGTGGTGTGGTGTTTGTGGTGTTTATCTCACTGCCATGACTCAAGGTATTTGTGTGCTTTGTCCTCAGATCTGTACTTTCTGTTCTCTGAAATCTTGTTGACTGAAGACTGAGATGAGCGCGCGCACACACACACACACACACACACACACACACACTTCTACAGCATTCATT
>NW_015657838.1:2108967-2115571 GCF_001515625.1 Sinocyclocheilus rhinocerous | reverse complement strand
ATCTGCAGACAGCAAACAGAGGTCTTGAAAGAGATGCCGATGAACTGTGCTAGTAGTAATCTGCAGATGAAACAGCAGTGAAATGAATACTTAAGGCCAGACTCTGAACCTGGGTAGCAATTTATTTTTAGCCAAACTGCTAACGCATTTCTCTCTGTCTGCCCAGTCCTGCCAAAATAGCAGGTGCGGTTACAGGTGCATCCTCTCTCTCTCTTACTAATTATCTCTACACTCAGTCAATCTAGGCCTCGCTCTCTGTGTCTCTCACTTTTTCTCTCCCTGCTTTCTCTCTCATTTTGCTCTTATGTGTGTAATCCATACCTGGATGAGCGCCAGCCGTGTCTGCAGGCACCTGCGTCAGCCGGCTGTGCAAAACAACACACTCCACACTCTCCTCCACAGTCAACAGCCTCTCTGAGCAAAGCTGAATCCTACTCTCACAAACGTCAGCCCCGATAAAAAGCCACACAGTGAAGGTGGTACGCCACTGTTTTTATGTAGTAGGCTACTATATTTGGATACTATTTCAAGAGTATGTAGCTAACTTGGCTAACTTTGACTAAAAGGGTGAAAATGATAATTGATTCATTCCAATTGACATGGTTTTCTTTCTTTCAGTAAAGAATCTTGGATGGCCTGAAGGTAAGTAAATTAACAACACATTTTCATTTTTGGGTGAACTATTCTTTTAAACACAATAGGAGATTTTTCGGAAATTGTTCAAATAGCTAGTTTCCACACACGACTGCCAAGTGGCATGTGAAGATGCATTGCACCAAGTTTAACATCATTTATGTTTACATTTTCACTTATAATGGTGCTACAGAATATTTTTTGCATAGTTGAAGTAATAGTAACTGAATAGGCTATTTGAAGAATTAAATATACGCTGCATATCACTGGCTCTTTCAGAGCCAATGCACAACAGCGAGGCCAATTATGATACAATTAATGTGTAAACTTGGTAAACAAACTAAACTATCGCATTATCTAGTCCAACTTCACAAAAATTGTCAGACTGAAACATTTACATGTCCTTTTTAAAGTGGTGAAGTAACGGATTCCAAATTGTACATCCGAGTGACAGATTATCCAAAAAGGAAGTAAAAAATATAGGGCGGAACTTGGCTCAGTTCTTAAGTCATTGATTGGATGGAGATTTGCTTGCAGTCGTCTGTAAGACAGGGACTAAGTGGAATAAGGGTCAAATTAACTAACAGCTTGCGCTAACACAAACCCTCTTTTGGTGTAAAAAAAACTGCTGTCAGGATTTACTAAAGATGCGCAGTGAAAAATTTACGCTGAAAAGGCGCTCACACTTAGTCATTTTTGCGGCTGATCTTATTGCAAATGCATTTGTAAGAGATTTACTTTCACATGCAAAATTTATGGGAGGAGATTATTTAAATGAATCACGCATCATGATTTACTAAAGTTTGTGGTAGTCAATTTATTGGTATTTGCCCCATTATTTAGTCTTAACCCAATTTGCGCTTGACATGGCTGTGATTGTTGCTGCCAGGAGAAGGCACCGCAGAGAACAGACAGCGCATGGTACAAGAAATTGCCATTTGGAATGGCAGAGAAAGACATTATCCGAACATATCCTTACGCTTTGCGCTGCTCTTGGTAGATTGCGTTGGTCATTATGGACATTAGATGTTGTGTCTGTGTTCTTTAATTTGTGCATTCAGTAGATCACCCGCAGAACTTTGCACTCCCATTGTGCTTTTTGTGGAATCATTTGCCTTGCCTTATTTAGTAAACCTGGCCTAAATGATTGGAGAAGTCAAAAATACATCAGCAGAGAGAACTATGGCATTTTACTGACTGTCACAATATTTTGATTAAAAACCCATTTCATCCTGACTGAAAAACAATAACTGTTTCAGTCCAAATAGAACTGAACTTTTAAAGTGAGAGTAAATGCACTTGGTGATAGCTAACATTGGTTCTCACATGTCACATGACCGATCGTATTGTTCCATGTATGAATACGAGGAATTGAAAATGAGATTTTATGTGAATTATGCCTTGTCACTTTTTGTCTATGGAAAGCAGCATCTCAGACATTCTGCTAAACATCTCCTTTTATGTTTTGAAAGAGATACAGGTTTGGAACAGCTTA
The DNA here is from genome assembly GCF_001515625.1 of Sinocyclocheilus rhinocerous. Taxonomy (NCBI): domain Eukaryota; kingdom Metazoa; phylum Chordata; class Actinopteri; order Cypriniformes; family Cyprinidae; genus Sinocyclocheilus; species Sinocyclocheilus rhinocerous. Next base: position 2,113,443 of record NW_015657838.1, on the reverse strand, counting down.
AATGAATAAATGAAGAGAAAATTGTACATTTTTTGGTAAACTCTTCCTTCAATCCAAAAAGAGCCATCAGCTAAGTGTGCTGATATTGGTCTGTACAGTGTGAGTCTCATGCTACGACATTTGTAAATGTTGAAGCAATTGAGTGAGAGGTTATTCTGACCCAGTTGGTCAAGCTGACCCCTGAGTCATGCCAAAAATCACCTGACCACCAGAACACCAGAAAGATAGAGCAATTGAATCTTTTAAGACGAGCTACAGTAGCACACTATCACCAGCAGAACACCTGCAGAAGTGCTGCGGGCTCAACAGAGCTGCACGTGTTGTCACGGCTATGGGGGCGTGTGATCAGGGAGCGTGTTTTGTCGGAGAGCTATCGTTATTTGGCTGACCTGTAAACTACAGACTGGTTGTTGAGGGGCTAGCTCTCCATGCAGTTTTGTTTTTGAGGAAAATAAACTAGAGAGAAAACGGTTGGATTCCACACTTACACTGACCCCACTGACCCCAAACACTGCGCAGAGGGGCCCGGACAACTGTGCATCATTTGGACTATTTGGAAACTTTATAAACTTTATAGTTTGAGAAAGCTCTTTTCTCTCTCTGTTCCTTCCATACATCCCTAAGCTTCTTAGAGTAGGAGCTTAACTTTGGTTGTTGACATTGAAGGGAACATGGACTACCAGCAAAGGGGAATACATTGGACAGGAATTATATTTGAGTTTCATTATGTTCTGTTCCTTTGCAAAGTGCATGGCAAAACTGCTGCCAGCCACTGGCACAGCTTGTGACTGAGAACAGAGTGTGGCATACCGCTGCCCCTGAGGACCAATGTACCAGAAACACACGACTGCGCAAAACCTCAGTCATACGCCCGGACAAAATCGACACAATAACAGGCTTTCTGCTCACACCAGGGGGCTTTAGTAGTGGAGGAATAAATGCAGAGATTATTCCGTCTCCTTTAAAACTGCAAGTGCTGTTTCTGAGTGCTTCTTTTAACTGATTAAATGTCTGTTTTTTTGTTTGTTTGTTTGTTTTCCCTCTTGCTATTTCTTTAGTTGGCATGTGTAAGTATGATGTCATAAGGCACTGATCTGTCCAGACAGACTCAGCCGCTGGTGGTGTGGTGTTTGTGGTGTTTATCTCACTGCCATGACTCAAGGTATTTGTGTGCTTTGTCCTCAGATCTGTACTTTCTGTTCTCTGAAATCTTGTTGACTGAAGACTGAGATGAGCGCGCGCACACACACACACACACACACACACACACATATCTATATCTATCTATCTATCTATCTATCTATCTATCTATCTACCTGCTTGTCTGTCTGTGTATCTATTGTCTATCTATCCAACCGTATGTCCGCCTACATTTCAGATACTGCCAATCAGATTTATTAATCTGTGATGTGTCATATAATGTGAAGCAACTGTTTGTCATTCATGCTCATCATTCATTTGCTATGCATGTATATGTCCTTCAATCACAATAAAAAGAATACAGTCTATTGAAATGAAGCACCTGTCTTTAGAAAAGGTGAAAAGCAGGGTGTCTTCAGCTAACACTGAGGTATTTAACCTGTGCGAGTAATTCTATATGAGCTGTTAAGCCTCACTCTGTCCTGTCTGTGTTCCGTTTCATGTCCCCCCGTTGATCCTGTGTAGGTGTGCAGTGATGGCTCCTAATTAACTTGGGAAGTGTTTAAGATACACAATGTTCTCTCCAGACATGACCCAGATCCTCGAGAGCACAACAAGTAGAGAACAGTGGGTGGAGGAGGAAAAGTGATAGAGATAAATACAGGCCAACAGGACAGTGTCACACTCATATGGTACATACGACCTCAATCAAAACCACAACAATTAATTTGACTTGTAATTAAAATCAAGCAAATCAAGCAGTAATTGATTTAATAACTGATTAAGAAAAACAAATGAGATGATGATGATGATGATGACTTGTGTGTTCATGAATTTTAATGTATATGTCTGAATATGACTCCATATAGCTGTGCATGTGTGTATGAGTGACAGCTTTCTCCAGAGAGCCGCTTTCATTCTCCTCTTGTCTCCCGGCTGGACACTACACTCTCTTCCTTCATTGGTTGTCTGTCTCGTGGGAGGGGAATCAATTTTTTTTTTTTTATTGTGCTAAATATAAGCCTTATTGTCATGATCTAATAAGCAGAAGGCCGGAGTTTGACCCCTGTCAGATGAGCGCTGGGTGTTACGTTAAGGCCCTCATATAGCTCTTGAACACAATTCAGTACAATTCATTACAGAGATCCAGTGTAACTAGACAAGCCCACTGCACATCAACACGAGGCCTGTCAACCTCACTGGCACAGGGAAAGAAATTATTTTTACCTTGTCAAGTAGGATTATGAAAGTTTGTGTGAAATTTGTGTGTAGAGTGACAGTGGACGACTGACAGAGTGTCCTCTCCTTAGTATATGACTTGTATGCTCTGCACAATGAAAAAAAGGACACACTTCACCTTAAACAACAACAGAAGAAAGATTTCTTGGCATATTTGTTACAATGACAGTTCTGGGGTAAGATATGGAGTTCATTTTCTGAGGGGAAAATTAAACTAAAACATAAAATAAAAAATAAAAAATCTATTTGTTTGTTAATTTAAATAAAGCTGAAATAAAATAGAAATATTACACAAAAAAACTTTAAGTTGATTACTAAAACTAAAACTGAAATGAAAATAAAATAAATAGAAAAAAAGCCTTTTTAGTAAAAAAAATAAATAAATACTAAAACAAAAATTATAATGAAAACTGAAAATATACAAATAAACCAAATTATCAAAATATGAATAAATACTACATAGTACTATATATATAACTAATACTAAAATATCAAAGATTTACACAGGAAATTTTATTGCACTACACCAATAATTGCTGGCCAATGTACAAATTTTTAGTGACTCATTATTATTGTTATCATCATTATTATTATTACTATTATTATTCAGCATCTTGGCATTACTTATGTAAGATCATATTTATAAAAAAATTTACTTTTGATCGCCACACACTTTAGTTCCATTTAAAAGCAGATTTTCCTTTAAAACACTACCCTTTTCGCCACATTCCTTGTGTGAACTCTGATGGTAACGCTGATTCAAAATGCTGCTTTTCACAGAAATTGTGTTTAAAATACATGTAATGCACACATAAACAGAAATTGAAAGGTACCTATAAACATTATATTCAGAATCTACAGTCATATAACTGTGGATTTTACTAACATCTGTGCATGTAAACATAGTCATCTATCTCAAGTAGACAGTTAGGTAATGTTTCTGCATGTTATTAAGGAACTCTGTGTCCTAGCAGGACAATGTTCACAGGTTTGAGCCAACTGGCCCTGGCAAAGGGATCTGCTCTGTTCTGCCATGCCCTGCCCACACAGACCTGCTCTATTCCTCCATTGCTATTAGAGTTAGCCCTGCTTGAGCTGCTTCTCAGTAGTGCTACACACACACACACACACACACACGTCAGATAAAAATCTCAGCGGTTTCCAGCTCTTTTGAGTCCTGTTCCACTCGGACTCAAGGTCGTTCTGCACACAAGAATCAGATACTGGCATGAATACGTGGGCCTCAGAGTGTTCTTGTGCTGCGGCACAAAAGTCCTTTTTTTAGAGCACCTTGACGGACGTCAGCACTAACGCACACTGTATCCAGGTTGCGCAATAGATAGAGACTGTGTTTGAAAATAAATGTAAACAATCAGAAGGCAGACGCAGACCATTAAGATCTTCATGCTTCATTGCGACTAAAGAGTTTCTGAGGAGAAACACTAACTTTTTAAATGAAAATGTGGTTTGTCTGGTACTAAATAGTATGACAGTTCAAAAATATATTTCTGTTTATTGAACATTGCTGGAACATATGGAAGATTGTTTCTGCCATTGTTTAAAAACATTTTAAAGGGGTCATATGATGCTTTTTTAAAGATCATTATTTTGTGTATTTGGTGTAACAGAATATGTTGACATGCTTTAATGTTCAAAAAACACATTATTTTTCAAATACTGTACATTATTGTTGGTCCTCTATGCCCCGCCTCTCTCAAACGCTTCGTTTTCTACAAAGTCCCTCCTTCTGACAAGCGCAGTCCGCTCTGATTGGCCAGCTGACCCAGTGCACTGTGATTGGCCGAACACCACAAGCACCTGTCGGAAATGTAACGCCCCTTACCATAATCACGAGCGTCAGCTTTCAAAGTAAATATCAAGACAGTTAATAATGTCATTAGTTTTACCATCAGTTCAAGCCCGAAAGGACAACAGAGTCGCGTGACAGACACAGTGAGGAAGCTGGTATGTGTTTGCAGTACACAAGCCACGGTTAAGACAGCTGACTCCACTGTGATGCGACCCTGTCTCTCTCTCTCTCTCTCACACACACACACACACACACACACACACACACAAACACACACACACACACAC
>NW_015657838.1:2089586-2108333 GCF_001515625.1 Sinocyclocheilus rhinocerous | reverse complement strand
AAAGGCAAACATTATAATACTTTCTTGTTTGCCGTCAGCATTCAGCAAATACGCATTTATATCATTTAAAGGGGTCATATGGTGCTTTTTTTAAAGATCATTATTTTGTGTATTTGGTGTAACAGAATATGTTGACATGCTTTAATGTTCAAAAAACACATTATTTTTCAAATACTGTACATTATTGTAGGTCCTCTATGCCCCGCCTCTCTCAAACGCTTCGTTTTCTACAAAGTCCCTCCTTCCGACAAGCGCAGTCTGCTCTGATTGGCCAGCTGACCGAGTGCATTGTGATTGGCCGAACACCGCAAGCACTCGTCGGAAATGTAACGCCCCTTACCATAATCGCGAGCTTCATCTTTCAAAATAAATGTAAAGACAGTAAATAATGTCATTAGTTTTACCATCAGTTCAAGCCTGAAAGGGGAACAGAGTCGCGTGACAGACACAGTAATGATGCAGTACACAAGCCGCGGTTAAGACAGCTGACTCTACTGTGATGTGACCCTCTCTCACACTCACACTCAATCGCACGTGCACGCACGCACGCACACACACACACACGCACGATGCGCAAAACTCCGCATTTGAACAGTCAATAGCAAATACTTAAACTAATAACAAAACAGTAGCTGCTTCAGAAGCGCCAGATTGTCATAGCAAAGGCAGAATGACCTCTTCTCCTAGGTTCACGAAACGGTCGTCCATAAAATGTATTGCTGTTCTGTTGTAAGTAATCTTAAAGATTCCTAAATGCATCTACTTTCGGAAGGCCAAATAAAGTGCTTTTGCTTTCGCCTAGAAACACACAGCGTCTCCCTGACATGGCTGCTTCAACACTAACTGTGGTTACTGAAACCACGCCTTCTTTCTTTGCGTGCACATTTGGGCGGCATTATGCAAATATTTCCACATAGTGAGGTAGATTTGTGGGGGTGTGTTAGAGAGTCTTAACTTTGATAAAGAATATCTCTTTGGTTTTGAGACTTTAGTCTTTGCAACTTCAGGGATCTTATCTATGCACAATCAGCTTGTAACACTCCAAAGAGAAAGGAAAACTTGAAATCGCATCATATGACCCCTTTAAATAGTATCTGTGACGTTTTATCACAGTTCTGACTTTTTTTTCTCACTATTCTATGTTAATATCTCACAATTCAGACTTTTTTCTCACACCTCGGAAATGTGAAATATAAACTCAGAATTGCGAGATATAAAGTCAGAATTGTAAGATATAAACTGGCAGTTCTAAAAAGGAAATGTTCCTTTATTTTCAGAATTGTGAGATGTAACCTAATAACTGTATTTATTTATTTGTTTATTTATAGGAACAGCACAGTTTATGTAAATAGAAAAAAAAAAGAATCTTGGTTTGATTCAAAAAGACCCCCTGGAAACCTTTTAACACTGGTTATGTACAATATACAGGTAGGTCATAATATGCACACATAATTTCCATTGCAATTTTTAACTGAAAACATTTATTTTCAAATATCAAAGAGTACTACAAAAACAAGTAGAATAACTTGAGCAAATGGTGAACAACTGAATAATTATTTGAATAATGTTAGACATTCCACGATATCTCAACTATAAGAATAACTTCTTCTTTTAGTCACAGAGGTAACAATTCTTCATTAGCAATCTCACATATAAGATTAAGAGTTCACAAATGCATTAAATGAACAGTGTACATAAATTCATCCTTCATTTTGCATCGCGACAAACTCATATAAATTGTGGCGGAAAAAGTATAGGTACACCTACTTCGAATTCAACTGACGTCTGTATTGCGGCAGCAGTGTTGATGTTAACCTAAGGTCTTGACTGATCTGCATTGATGGTGTGCATTAAAACAGCATGTACATGTTATTTATGTGGCCTAGAAATTGATTCAATAGTCAACACTTTGTCAGTCTTCACATCATACCGTTATAATATGTGTATGCGGGAAAAATAGAAACATTAAAGGCCCCAGTGATTTAATCAAACAGAAGAATTGATGTGATCTTACAGTTATGACCCACAGGGTTAAAAATGCTTCAAATCCACTTCAGGCCTCGTAAAATGTCAATGCCGTATTCAGTCTAACGCATTATCTGTGCATGCTTGTATCATATGCCTGAGTGTATTTTAAGAGCCAGGCCTATGTTTGTAATTGCACTTATTTTGTTCCACCATCATTCAGCCACTGTTCCTGCTTTTGTGTTGGGTAAACATTGAAACACAGCAAAGTGTTTCGCAAAGCGAACACACAGATGCTCTAAACACAAGTGAGGATAGTTATCATAAACACAAATTTTGCGGACAAAGGGTCACTGGAGGAAAGGTCACCACTGGAAAATGACAGATTGTTGATTCACATGAATTGCAGTATAAAATGTGACTGTTACTTTCCTGCCTAGTTTGACAGCTATTGTATGTATATTTGTTTTTTTTCTTAGCAGGTGTTGCCCATATACTTTAGATAAAAACATGCTGCTGCTATTTTTCTTTGAATCATTATGATAGTAATAAATAATCCATTTCTGGATTAAGAATAATAACAGTATTACATTTATGTTCTGTAAGAATTGAATATATATAAACTACAACACAGAAATGTCTGTGAACATTTCCGATAAATTATTCAAATGATCCAGAGTTTGAATGCCATTTTTGCAAATGAATTCAAATCATGAAATGTTGTTTAAATGTATATTGTGATAAAAGTCATGCAAGTCACTGGCTGAGTGTTCGAACGCAGGTAATCACACTACAGAAACTTTGAATGTATAAGTATACATAACATTAAGAAAAAAATATTGAATGTTTTAATCTTAAAAAGAAAAGTTGTAGCTCTTTTTTAAATTTAATGCAACTATTATGAAAAAAAAATAGGAAAGGGCATTAAGCATTAATATGCTTAAGCATGCATTAAGCATTAATAAAAGCATGAGGCTATTCATATGTGCTCTGGGCAAATCGCATGCTTCATGTGAGCACCATGCTGGAGACCACTGTCTTACAGGTTACTGAGAGGATCTAAAACCCTCCATTCGTGGATTTGCAATGATGGAAAAAAGTGTTTAGGCTTGAAAAATAAGCTCTTTTGATTATTTTGAGTCAAAGGAATGAGTAAGACTGCTAAGAGAGTCTATCTACTGAGAGTGTGATTGTGGCTCTTTCATTTGTTCTTTTTGGTTTTCTTTGACGTTTTCTTTTTTTATCCAGTGGTCTAGTGCTTAAAGGAGGTCTGTCTCATCTTAAAGAGTCCTTTAATTAATAGACCACTGAATTTCATTTCGCCCACACACATTCTACCACATAAGATTCTTCAGCAATGCACTAACCTATTTTAACACCCAAGCAATGTTTCATTACTCCCCCACATGTCTACCTGAGGGAGTTGTAACGGTGACTACTGAAAGAATAGGAGAGACCTGAAAATAATTCACAGGAATCTTATGTTGACCTTAAAATTAAGGTTAACATGAAATCAGTTACATCTTAATAGTCATTTCTCATGCACATTTTTGCAAAGAAAAAAAAAACATCAACATAACTTGCTCCACCCCTGTAACAATTTTCCTTTTCTGTTCATATCACGCGCACACACACACACACAAAACAGGTACACACACACACACACACACACACACACACGCACACACACTGATGCTGGTGACAGTTTGTCTGCTCAATACTGTCTGGGTCCTCCAGTTATTCTCCACTTATTGGCTGTTTGCTCTCTATGAGGTGGATCTGATATCTTTATATACAGCAAACCTGAAATGCCCCACAGCCTTCGAGATTACACAGAAACACACACGCATAGAAGGTGACTTTTCAGGACATTACCCCATGTCCCCACTTTTATGAGAGGTGTGATTTGATTGACAGGAACACATTAACCTCCTCTTGTTTCTCAACAAATGTGAAGGTGGTTTTAATGATGCATGACACCTCACACCACGAGTGACAAAGACAACTCACCCATCCAGGCATTCATCTATCCACACTAATGCTACCTAAACACACCTGCTGTGCATCACATGCAACACACAAACATTTTCATCAGTTCATGCAGCTCTTTATAAGGGACAGCTGGCTTTTGGTTTATTACAGAAGAAGAGGATGGAAAGTGATATTGAAGAAAAACAGGAGGGCACAGGAAACATAGTAATTTATTACCAATTAAAAGAATATTACTTAGAAAACATGTTTGTGTTGCTTTGACAAAAGAAAAAAATGAAGAAACACTTGGAAAAATTCTTAAAATTGCTGGTTCTGTTACAATATTTTTTTTTGGCTGTTTTGTATATTTCTATTTAGCAAGCTTCCACCACAGAATATAAAAAGGCAATTCCACATTTTTATCTCACAATTCTGACTTTATTTCTCACAATTGCGGGTTTATATCTCATAATTGTGAGTTAACATTTCACAATTGTCTCGCAAATGTCTTTTTTTCTCAGAATTGTGTGTTTATATCTAGGAATTCAGACTTTCTTTCTCAGAATTGAGAGTTTATATGCCCACTTCTGGCTTTATTTCTCACAATTTAAAACATATATCTCAGTTATGTGTTCACACCTCATAATTCTCACTTTTTATCTCAGAAGTGATTAAGAGTTTATATTTCACAAATCAGTTTTTTTTTTCAGAAGTGCAAGTTTGTAGCACATTTCTGACTTTCTTGCGATTCCAAGTTTATATATCACAATCTATAGTTAAGATATCACAATTATGATTGCATTTAATAATCCAATGTTTCTATTTTTTCCCCCAATACATTCACAAGATGAATATTTTATTAACTAATTTTTTTTAGTGATCCAAACAGACCCTTCCATCCATGAAATTACTGTAGGGCAGCTGGATGCAATAATTGCATGCCAATGTGCATTCGCTCGTTTAGTTTACACTCGAAGTAGATTGGTCTATCGAAGCGATATCCCAATTCGTCGGTCACGACGTGACTCATAGTGACCAACTGAAAGGGAACTGCATCACAGATGATCACATCTTTATAATTATGACATTCACAACAAAGAAAGCTAGGCTTCTTTTTTTGTTGTCCTCCTTTGATTTTGGTCATTTCTTTCTATGACTTACACTGGCGCAAATATAAGTAAATAAGCAAGTAAATAACTAAGTACATAAATAAATAAACACCCCTGACCTCAGCATCTAAGCAAAAGGAAGAAAAATGATCCTCTCTTTCACTCTCTCTCTCTCCGTCCATTCTCTTTCATCTTCTCCTCATGAGCTACAATTGCTCCTAATAAATCTTGTTAAGCACTAAATGACCTGTGTTAAGCCAAAGTGATACACTGAATACAGTGTGGGTTTAACGGCACCATATATAAGCGAGTCTTTAGAGGGGTTGAGTAAACCATGCTTGGCTCACAGGTCAACAATCGCTCCAAGAATTAACACTCTTCCAATTACAGGAATGAATGCAAATTCAACCAGTCCAAGCATTATTTGCAATAATTCAAATAATACAATTTTTTTTCTGTTTCCACAATATTTTCAACATAAACTTGAAGGAAACCGTAAGCAATATTAGCTAGTCAAGATCTATGAATATTAGGGCAATCAAATTGTTCTGCAGTGAATGAAAACGATCATCACTATGAACTACTCACTACATTTCCATTCACATGTAATCATTTAGCAGACACTTGTATCCAAAGTGATTTACAAATGAGGAATATCACAAGCTATTTATCATACAAGAGTCAACCAAATCAGCAGTATTTCAATGTTAAATTGCAAGTGTAAGAATAAGTGTTGAATTAAATATTGCATCTACTCTGACTAAGGTCCATTAATCAGTCACGTTTTGTGAGATCAGGGTGTGACCGGGTGAATTCTGGGTATTTGTGATTAACACAAATCAAACATCCAGAACCACAGTAATCTCTGCACCAACTCCACACACAGCTAGGATTAAGATAATTACTGCAATGAAACATCCATAGGGCATTACAACAGAAGAATCCAGAAAGGAGCTGCTGTTTTCTATCAGATCTCCACCTGAGGACAAAAAAGAGGCTTTTCGCTGTTAAAAATGACAGTTTCGGAACGTCTGAAAAACTGCAGATGAATTCTAAAGGCTGAGATATTTATGCGTGAGACAGGCGCAGTTAAAACAAGTTGTTAAAAGCAAATGGGCAGGTGAAAGGTCAAAGTATTCATGGATGTCGGTCAGTCGTAATCCTACTTTTATCAGTTCGCTGGCGGTTACAGGACAGCAAAGGAGAGAGAAGAAAAGTGCCATTTTTGCAATGTGGCATTTAAAGAGAAAGCCATCAATAACCTCCACGAGACATCAGGGACTATAAATGTCATTGTCACTAAGGGTTAATGTGAAAGGCCTTTACAGAGTATCACCTGCAACACACACACACACACAATACTATTTGCACAAAAACTGCCAAACAGGTGCATGTGTTCAGGAAACACACATCAATTCCTCCTCCGAATTTTCTCTCTCCTTGGGAAACCCCCATATTTCAGGAAGGGTTAACAGTATTTTCGTGTACTCACTGCTTTTTGTGTTGTGTCTAGCAAGCGTAACACTGACACACACACACACACACACACACACGCACACACACACACATAGACACACAGGCTACTGTATATAAACTGCCCAATGAGTTCAGGATGAAGATATTCACATAATTTTTACACTCATATTGATTTTGTGGAATAATGTGACACATGTGCACACATTTTATTGCACACATACACACGCAAACATATACACACACCACAGCCCTCAGAACAAAAGTTAGATCAATACATCAATTTACATTTTCATTCACCCTGTCAGCTTCTAAACATGGGCTTGTTCTCTTGTGTGTGTGTGTATGGTGTGACAGCATAATGATGTGTTGTAATAAGGAACAGAACAAAGAAAATGGCTGTCTGACCACACACACACACACACACACACACACACACTGCTACGGCATGCTCGGGGTTTTTTTTTTTGTTTTTTTTTTGTAATGATGGTCATGCCGCTCATGACAATCACATTATCTCTAATATAAAAGAGGACACCATAACCAAAACCATTACATTCCCATTCATACATCATAAAGGTTTCATCTAAAGCCTGAATGTCTTACTTTAAGCTCTTGCTTTTGAAAAGTATACAAATCAAAGGACAAGACTACTGCAACAAGAAAAAAAAAGAAAAAAGAAAAAACTTTAAAGGCATACTTCTCCCAAAAAGTTAAAAGTCATGATTTCATCATGTTGTTTCAGACCATGTTTGTTTATTTTTGTATGTGGAACACAAAAGGAGAATGTTTTTGAAGAATCATTTTGCAGCCCTGATTAATGCAACATTTATTAGTAAAAAAAAAAAACTCTGAAACAGCATGAGGAAATCATGACTTTCATTTTTGGGAGAAGTATCCCTTTAAAGTTTTATTTTTTTCCATTCTTGTCCATTTCTTTTCCGTACACTGCTCCATACAACTCCATACACTGAGTTATTTTACCCAAATACTACACACAAAACAAAACAAATAAAATAAAATAAAATAAAATAATTGTATTGCATTGAATTGAATTAAATAATTAACATTTATAAAATAAAATACTTTCCATAATTTCCATAGTGTGGGAGAAAAAATAATAATAATAAATTTTAAAAAATAAAAAAATAAAAAATAAATACCTACATAAATAAAATAAATAAATAATAATAATAAAAAAATTTTTAAAAAAATTCCACAATGGATTATCATTGCCATACTAAGCAAAAAAAATTAATAAATAAATAAATGCATAATTATTTCCAAGTCAGATATAATATATTTTTTTAAATGATAGAAAGCTTGTAAATGTCAAGAAAGAAAAGTATGCAGCAACAAAGCGATGACCTTTATTATTTTAATTAGATGGGTGATTGAAAGTGGACATTTATGTTATTGCACTGGAAGATAAAAAAAGAAGAATTTTGTGAGTTATCTGTATGAACCAGCTGAAAATACATATATAGATATACTAAAGAAAAGTCCAGACAACCCTTGACAAATCATCAATGTAAATTAAAATAGGACTGACATATAAGAAATTGCTGTCTTTAATTTACCACAGGTTGACCTTTAGTGATAGCATGCACTTACAGCACTAATAAAATAATACTTATGTATAGTAATTTGTATTATTTTGGCTTAATACATTATATAACTAATATTAATCTATAAGACTAAAAACATAACAACTGTGGCTCGGGAGAGAATATGATTTTACTTTATGAAAATACTGTCAGGAAAAAAATTATGTTCCACGTGATTTTATCTTGAAAATAAATTCTTCAACAAAGTACTTACACATCTAATAACATCATTCTTATTGGCTGTGAACTCCAGCATTAATTGGCTCATTGCTTCATGGCTACATTAGATCTCTGCTGTAATTGCTTCCTGTCCTATTGATTTTAGAGCAGAACAGCTTACTGGTTTGCAGACATAATGTTAGATCTGTTCACCTGTTTTCTGCTTAACACATTTTATTAACCATCTCTCTCTCCTCAGAGGAGCCTCCTCTTCTGATTGTCTTCAGATCCAATTAAAACTTAATGAAATCAATTACAAGATGTAATTAGGCAGCAGTGCATGATTACAGCAGTGAAATATCTGAAGACCCCAGAACTTCACGTGAGTTGCTGCTGTCACTTAGATCATATTGTCTGGCTGTTCAAAAGCACACGCTCGAAGATGGATGTGAGGCACAAACAAAAACATCTCATTCCGTACACTCAATGAGCAATTAGCTGATCATGGAAAACAATTGCATGCCTTATTTTTCTAATTTCATTTCATATCATTCAGAATGTTCTTTTAAGTCCCATCTGAAAGTTATCCAGAGCTCTCTCTCAATTACTCCACTCCCGTCAGAATCTACTCAACCTCATGCAAGAATCTCCTCACAATCCTCTTTCCACCCCTCCTCCATCTCCCTCCTGTATCCCACAAATCCAGGCAGGCAGGGTCTATGTCTGCCCCATGAATGAATCAATATTTTCATTTCAACACTGTCTCAATTTTCAATTAAAGATGAGTACAGTTTCTCCAGACCGCTCTGAAGGGCCGTCAATCACAAGGCCCCTGCTGGCCCTCCTGAAGCACATCTGTCTGCCACGCTTTTTATGATCATAATTCTTTTCAAGGCATGCTTAAAAAAAAAACACACAAACATACACACAACCTACACATTCAATCCATGATATTATATGAATGGACACCCAAACAGGCCATAAAAGGATAAGCTACTATAACAAACCATGATAAAACTACAGTTTTATGAGCTGCCAGAATTAATGCGTTCATGTTACAATTGGGGGACATAAACATACTTTTAAATACTTAAAATTCATGTGATGTATTTTATGATATATTTAGCAAAACATTTTGCCGTTGAAAATATTAATAATATTGCGTTTATGACAACATTATAAAATATATATTTATTTATTTATTTATTAAGTCTTACAGTTAGTGTCTTTGGTTTAAGCTGCAGTATAGCAAAACTGGTCAGAATTTTTCATGTAAAAAATTATATTGCTAGTAGTTTTAATATATTTTAATTACACACACACACACACACACAGACATCCATTCATTCCATGATTTAAAAATGCATTTAAAATATTTAATACAATACAGTATGTATTATTTTGTGACACAAACAAAGAAAAACAAGTAGATAGAATAGAAAAAATAGAACGTTTTTTTATTTTTATTTATTTATTTTTTTTTTTATAAAGAATTAAAAAAAGATAAATATAGATAAAGTAGAATTAAAATAGAATAGAAAGTGTTAGAGTTAGAGGGTCAAATAAAGGTGGAACAGATGTGTTTTTAGTCGTTTCTTGAAGATGGTTAAGGACTCAGCTGCTCGGATTGATTTGGGCAGGTCATTCCACCAGGAGGGAACAGTTAATGAAAAAGTCTGTGAAAGCTTCTATTATATATATACATATATATATATGGTCCCCACATCCCGCGGTGGCTGAATGCACATGTTTTTTGGCAGGTATCTCGCTACTGTCTGAGTGTGTCTGGTATTTGGTTGATCGACAGTGGCAAGCCAGCAGCTCTCGTAAATCGTCAGCAGCTTTGGAGAAGCACTGCAGAGGTCTTCAATAATTAAACTAATTAACAGAGCGATTAGCACGGTATGATTGTGCTGACAGAGCATGGGCAGCAGTGATGATGGTGAAGTCTGGGGTTTTTTTGTCTGGCAGTAGCAGAGAGAGATATAATGGGCTTTAATAAGCAACGGTTAATGTTAGCAAAGTAATCAAGGCAAATCCAATACACAACACTCACTCGGATTAGAAAAAGAGGACTTAAATCATCTCATAACTATCAGTCCCGTCACTCCCTACAGGCGAAGAAAACGTAATACTTTTACTTTGATTGAGACAACCAGTTAATCCAACCCACAACCAACATGATTTCAAATGAATGCAATACATGAATTGACTTTGACTCGCTTGTAATGGAAAATGTATTTTATAAAAGGTGATACACATTAGAGCTGATGAAATTTTCTCACTATAAGTTGTCTGTGAAATATATTTTCAGCAATCTATATCTAATGCTGGTCACCATCAGCTTAGGAGACCCTTATAACTGGCCTAAATGGGCTTCAGATGAGCATGTGCAGGCAAACTCTGTTCTACACTCACAGCTTATTAGTGACACAAATGTGCCACATCTCTTGGGAAGATAAACGCTAAACTGCTCCTCTACGCATCTGTCCCTCAAAAGCAGGGGCTTCTGACCTTTGCAGAGCCAGGGAGCCCCAACCAGAATCATAGTCAACCCAAGGATAAAAAGTTAGATTTTCTCATTGACACTTATGTAAAAAAAAAAATAATAATTAACATTTTATGCTGTCCTTGTTACACGTTGTAACATGTACTTACTATAGTAATACTATTGTAATAACTACAGTTTGTGTTACTATAGTAAATTATGCATAATTAAATGCAACTAACCCTAAAGCAAAATCCTTATCCTAACCCTAACCATATATTTTATTTATTTCTGTCATGCAAAGCTGAAATTTACAGTAGCCATTACTCAGTTTTTCAGTGTCACATGATCCTTCTAATCATCCTAGAAATTATTCTAATATGCTGATTTGGTGCTCAAGAAAACTCTTTATTATTATTATTATTATTATTATTATTGTTGTTATTATTATTATTATTATTATTACATATTTTTCCAGGTTTCTGTGAATATAAAGTTTAAAAGAACAGAACATTCTAAGAATATAACTTTTGAAACTTTCTTTATTGACTCTTTTTATCATTTTTTCTTTCAAATGTATTTTTAAAAAATAAAGTAAAATAAAATAAAATCTTACTGACCCAAAACTTTTGAAGGGTAGTGTACTAATTAGTAAAATAAATGTACTTATTTTATTATTCATTTACTCATTTTTCAACTATGCGTTGTAAAGCATTTGTTAGAAACATATAAATGCCATTTAAATTTAGGTTTACATGTTTCTAATATATATTTTCAATTGACCCCCAGCACTGGAAATCCAGGTTCTGGAGGAAAACCAGGGCCGTGTCACTTCCCGCATATTTCATTAGCTTTGTACACAAGCTTGTATATGTGTGTGTGTGTGTGTGTGTGTGTGTGTGTGTGTGTGTGAACTTTGTTTGTGTGCTTCACCGCTGGTGTATTGATTTCTTTTTGTTGTCGGCTGAAGTGAGTTTACCTGTTTGCGCTGCCTATTTGGGCGACTGTACATGGACTCTGTGTGTTTGTTTGTCAAATAGATTGCGGTTGGGAGAAGATGGAGTGTTTTCAGTATAGTTGGAAAGCACCTCACTTTTCTTCCCCTGGCATTTACAGGTAATCTGACATTTCCAGGTAATCTCCTGCAAACACACTTGCAGTTAACTGCTCCTTAGGGAGCGATGGGTCTGAGAGTGAGAAAAGGGCTATTGCTGTTCAGAACGACTAACATGGGGTGGGGCAAATTTATAACAAAGGTGACCAAGAGAGGTAGACCCATATGGCTGAAGAGGCCAGGAGGGCCAGGGTGGCCAGGACCGTTATTACCACAGCATCAAGGGACAGTTTGAGAGCAATTACACCCCAAGACCATAACTCTCTCCCCTGCCCCCACACAGCTATAATGGAAGACCTTTCAACCTACACAAAATGGCCTCCTAGCCATTCTCATGAAAACAGAAATAAATCAGAAGTACACTGCTCCAATGCTAGCGGCCCGTACACATGCGCACGTGTTTGTGATTGCAGGGGATAATTGGAGAACGCTGAACCGAGATGGATTGATAAATCTGACTGGTCACATATTGGATATGGTGGTGAAATGGTGCGTTGGGGGGCATCACGATTAATTTTGTGAGGCTGTCAGTTGCTTTCTGAGTGTGGGACTGGGATATATTGGCCTATAGGCTGCAGGGAGAACTAATCAAACCCGTGAAGGAAAGCAGATCCTGACATCTCTTAAATGATCTCACCTGTTTGCTGCATGTTCTGAACAAACGGCTGTAGCACGCTGTAATGGCCTACTCTCAGTGTCAAAGTGTTGGTGATTCTGGTCTTTTGCAGCTCTCTGAAAAGATTACAAGTTGATAGTTTCAACGATTGCTTGCCACTCAAGCTGAAATCTGTGCTCTCATAAAGGCAATTATTGACAATTACCTGAGAATTACCTGAGGTGTTTCAAACCCTTGCAAAATGGGCATTTAAAAAGCTTCATGACTCCTGAAAAACAATGGTCAATCGAGAAACACAAAAAAGAAGAAACATGAATGGAGTCAGCGTGTTTTCTGAACAAAAGCTACTTTAAACTTTTGGTAACTAAGTTACAGCCACTGATAATGTACATCAGTTCAACAGTCAAGCTACTTTTATCTGCTACACAAGCCAACAAAAAGTAACTAACAGCATTAAAACTACTTAATAGGTTGAAATGCTGCAAAGTCATTTTAAAACTTATAATGGGTGGTTTTATTGCACAAAATACAGTGACATTTTTAAAAGAACAGTCTTTTTCAGGTGGACACCATCAAACTTGAACTTCAAACTTTCTTGAGTCAGAAATATAGTGATTAACTTCTAATCTAATGTGCTCGTCAAGTCGAAAATATCATAATTCATCTGAAACTACTAAAATATTGTGGTTCTAAGTGCATGTTTGTCCAAACAATGTCGTATTTACAATTGGGAAACTCTGAATTGATACATGAGTTGCTGAGTTGTGGTGTTGGAAGGAGTGTGTCGATTTGAAACATTGCGGAAACACTGATCTATAATACAGACAATATAATATACCCACATACAGACATCAGTGAGCAGAAAGCAAGTATGTAGTGAATAAAGTTAATCACTCAAATGGAAAGGTGATACAGACTACAAAATGTCATAGTTTTGAATTCAGATGCAGTTATTTGGGTTTATCATGTCTTATTTTGCTTTATTTATGCTACGTACATGTTATGTTTTACTTAAATGTGTGACGTCATAATAACGAACACCCAACTCTGAGTTTTGCACTTTCCACATGCACTTGAAGGCAGCATGAAATTCCACATCGGGACTCAATTTAGTGAAACATTTTTAGAATCATTTAATTTACAAGAACTGTCTAAACTAACTAATTCATTCAAATGAATCAGGATTTCTAATGGTACTTATAACAGAGAGAGCCACTTAGGACCAAGCAATCCACTAAAATGAATGAAACTTTTACACTATACGAGAGGAAAAGAGCTTTTTTAGGTGAAAACTCTACATACTTTAGGACAATGAATGGCTAGCTGGATGGATTTTCACTCCTGGTGTAAATGAACTTTAAGCCACAGGGTCTATGTGTCAGCGCAGCCACTATGGCCACCGGTTTAACCCTTTGTCTGTTTTGCCGCTTATGTTCTAAACGTATTATCCCACAATGCTGTAAGGGTGAAGGATGAGGGTTTTGTCATAGTGTGTGTGTGATATAGAACGATATAACGGTCAGGTGTAGGGGAAAGGGTAACCACAGGTCAGTGTGGTATTAGCAGTGGGTTTAACATGCTTTCCCTCTCTCTCTCTACCTCAACGGCTCCACCCAGCCTGCTCTTCGCCTGGGTATCTAATGGTGGCCTTGAGTGATTGTATTGATTTTTTTCTTCAGGATTTCCTGTTTGTAAAGCCCCCCTCTTTCCACTTTTCCCAATTGTCGTTATGTGCCGTCAATCACATGCAGCATTCCCTGCGTTTCACACTTTACCAGGGACATGGACCCAACAATCTATAAAGGGGTGCGTGGGGGCCACATTATAAACCTTATCAGCTTGAATATTAATTTAGTTGATGTAATGCTTGTCCAGTGCTGACTGATTTGAATTACCTTTTACCAACTATGCATTCATTCAGCTCAGTGCTAAGGTTTCAGAAGCTTCTGTTCGGTCTTAAAATAATTGTTTTATGTAGCTCTTTTTATGTAAGCTCAAATACATACAATTCGTTTCTGTTGTATCCATCTTATTTTTCGAAGTGGAAGTACGCTACTTCCTGTGAGTTTCCAATTCATAAGTCTCTACAGGTAAATAACTAGAAGAATAACTATGTGTAGTAAATGGTAAAACTATTTGCGCTACAAACCAGTGTGAATGATTATGATAGTATATTACAATAAACTAACAAATAGCGATTTGCAACATCAAGAAGCTTCATGAACTGTTTTTGTAAAGGTAAAATAACTGGAAGTGGATAACACAGGAAGCCTTGCACCAGTTGAAAATGGCTGTGTGCTTCTCGTTATTCTTCAATATTCTTCACTTCTAAAGTGAATTAAAAGTGTCTGCTAAATGAATACATTTAAATGGGACATAAATGTGTTTATTAGGATTTTATGTCCTTTCTAATATTGAGGTCAGTTTCCAATAGCTTTGCACTGCAGTA
Source organism: Sinocyclocheilus rhinocerous (assembly GCF_001515625.1). Lineage (NCBI taxonomy): Eukaryota > Metazoa > Chordata > Actinopteri > Cypriniformes > Cyprinidae > Sinocyclocheilus > Sinocyclocheilus rhinocerous. The sequence goes on along the minus strand of NW_015657838.1, from coordinate 2,093,382 downwards.
AATTAAGTTTATACCTTGATACAGCTGAACTCACATGCAGAATGCTGCAAGATGAACAACCTCCCGCTGAGATCAGCTTGAACAGAACAAGTTAATATATTATACAGGCACAGAATATGTTAATAACATGTGGAAATAGAGGCAATTACATTTCATCATGCAGGGCTTGCAAGATTAACAATGCACCACTAATAACATGCCAAACACTACATACATTTTGAAAGCACACCAAAATCCTTAGCTTGCTGCAATAATCTCAGAATATATGTTTGCAGTCATTACATATCCACAACACACCGCAGTGGAGACATAAACAGCTTCATACTGACCGTGAATGTGTGAGGTTGTGCTTGCTATAATGTCTATGCCATTTAAGAAAGGCTGTATGGACGGTCCACCAATCCTCAGAGGACATGCAGAGGTACTCGTAAATAGATGAGGCCGCAAGCAACTGGGAACCTTATGTTGGTGACACTCAGGAGACTTCCTCCCAGCAAGACGGTGTTTAGATAAGAAATGAAAATGATCAGAGCAGGTGAGTGAAGCTCATGCATGGGCCTCCTCTTATCGCTTGTATTCTGCAGACAGTCCTCTGGGTCGCATACATATGGAGCACATACACTGTGAGACACATGCAGTGCTGCTGGCATTATGGAAGATACTGAAGCAATCGTACAGCTATTGCCAGAGGCAGGTGAACAGATAATGAAAATGAATGGATATAAAGCAGATCCAGTGTGATGTGAGTTAAGGACTGCTCACAGAACAGGGCCCAATTTTTGCATACAATTTATTTGTTCAGATCCATGCAAAAATAATAATAAAAAAAGTAATGTGACTGTCAGTGTCAGTCTGAGTTGGGTGTTTGTTCACATCCTTAACACTAATGACCCATCACATTTACTGTACTGTTGCTTGGTGAAATTTCGCAGGCAAAATCTAGTAATTTTAATTGGATTTCATGCGATCTGGAATTTTGCATAAGGGTGTATAAACAGAAAGCTGCTTGCTTTGAAAGTAACGTCTGTGTGAATGGTGCTTCATGCATCACTACAGTATTGAAATTGGTGAATGGACCTGTTTTGCTGGCAAAATATTGCTAAGATTTTGTGAATGTGGCCACGCCTTAAGTACAAGCAATAACAGTAGTGATATTAGCAATGCTAATAATCATAATAATAAAGACCAGCCATCTTCATCAACATGGACATAACCACATCATCATTTGTATTACTATTGTTCTTGTATATTTCCCATTTTATTAACTGACACCTTTGTGAAGATTTCTTTCCAAAGTGCAAGCTCCTCATTACGGTCGTAACATTCCATTAATGTCTGCAGGTGGTTTGATTTTCCCATGACATCAGTCTGTTCTCAAGAGGCAAACCTAATCTTCTCATCGTAGAAACCGTGTCGTAAACATTGTTCATGAGGTTTACATTTAGCCACTTACGTGCAAATCATCCCGCTTCTTTGTTCCTGTGAATTGAGTGGAAACTTGAGAAATTCTCTTTGAGTTTCTGAATAAAACAAGGAAATACCTGTGAGAGCAGATCAAAGATGTGAACATGTCGGATGGCATCAGGCTCACTAAACACCTACAGTACAGCCTTCTGAATAGAGGAGAAAAGCTGGAAAAGCATTACATCAGTTTCCGCAACATATGTTTTCTTTAGTAGACAATGTGTGTGTGTTTGATTTGAAAAGCTTGCGTCAGTGAGGGTCAGACTATTGCTCATACAGCTCCACTTTAACCACATAATGTCCCAGTTCCTAATAAAGTTACAGGCCAATTGGCGAGTAACTCCATTTCATTAACTCGTCAAATCAAATTATTAAGAGTTAATTTTAGAGCCTTTTACTTCAGTGGTCCTGACCCATTACAGAAGATTTCTAGAAGAGTCGACATTACATACTCATATGCAATTGCCACCTTTTTGTATTCAGGTGTTTATCTGTCTGCACAATTATTTGTACTAGTTGTGCTCACTGAAATGAACTCAAGTGAACTGGACAGGGGTGGAGTTGTTTTGCTGCAGTTTTCATGTGGCGTAAACACAGACACAATCTCTTTCACTTTCATTCCTCTAAGCATAACAATCATCCGTGAGATCGAAGGACATAAACACTGCTAAGCACTTAGACATATTTGACTCTTGAGTACACACATGCTTATCTCCGATACTTTCCTCAGGTGGAAAACAACGACTGGTCTTCCAGTCATCATCCGCTACGTGCTTTGCATCTACTTCACTGTCAGTCCTGAAATGTCACTTGGGCCACTGCTGGGGACTCACAGCTAGTCACACACCTGATGCCCTTTAGCTGCATTCAAAGGTCAAAGCACCATCCTGAGAGATGTACTGTACACAAGTGTACTGAATTAATGTGGAAACAGTACAATGAGGGTCCAAAATGAACTGACCAAGAGCAAAATGTAAACAAAATGTGAAACAATTTTATTAGGAACTGCACCAAAATCACCCGTTGCATCTTGCAATTTTTACCTTAGTGGAACATGAATCATCAAAATTGTATGCAAGTAGTTTTTATTTTTTTCCCCCAGAACTAAATGTGTTGACAAAAAACCCACATTAAGCTACTAAAACACAAATATGAGGAACAAGATCACAAACAGAGATTCGATATAAAGACTGGCTCATGTTGTATATGATGATGCATGTGACTATCCAAGGATAAACCTCAATAATGTTGTTTGCTACTCTGTATTTGGCAGTCATCTCGGCCTGGCTTATCTCACACAAACATGCAGCTATCCACATCACGCAGACAGCCTTCAAGTCAGCAAACTACCTTAATGCAAGAAACATGCGATCAGAATCACTGTTCACTCGCGGCCCTTAGTTAGATTCATCTTTTCTTTGTTCCTCATCTTTGACATACCGCTTTCACAAATTTTCCAACATTTCATCATGATCAGCAGTCCCCTTGTTCTTGGACGTGTGTAGCAACTCATAATGTAATAACTGCACATAATGTAAAAACTGTACATAATGTAATAAATATTACATTATTATTGTAATAAAATGTTCATAATGTAATAATTTTCTCAAAACGTAATAAAATCTTGAGCTCATAATGTAATAAGAATTTTTCAATGTAATAACATTTTTTTCTCAGAATGTAATAGGTTATTGTATGATACATTTATTACATTATGAACACACTGTGGCAACTTATAATGTAATCACAGTTCATAAGGTAATACCAGCACACAATTTAAAACAATCATTATTATATGTTTACAATATCATAATTATCTTTCAATATAATAAATTTGAGCACAAAACATAATAATAGTTTTGTTAAAAGAAAATTAGGCTTATTAGGCTACATTGTGAACTTATATATATATATATATATATAAAGCTTACTAATTTTGTGATTATGACATGCTTAATTTTTAAGATATAGGCCTGGTTTCACAGACAAGTCTTAGACTAAGCCAGTATTAGGCCATAGTTCAATTAGGACATTTAAGTAATTTTTATAAACATGCCTTAAAAAACATTACTGGTGTGTATTTTGAGACAAAATAAAGGCACTGATATATTTTAAGATCAGTCAGAGCAAGTTTCTTTCAGTTGAAACAGCTCAGATTTAGATTTTAGTCTGGGATTAGGCTTAAGCCTTGTCTGTGAAACCGGGGGGATAGTCATTTAAATGGTTGTTATATAAAAAAAAAAAAATATTCTACACAAATGTATAGGCCTAATGTATTTATAGTTTTGGCGATATGATTAGATGGTTTTATCTTCCTGAGGTAGATGTCACG
>NW_015657838.1:2088937-2089546 GCF_001515625.1 Sinocyclocheilus rhinocerous | reverse complement strand
TTTTTTCCAAATTTGTTCATAAAAAATGCCTTCAATTCAAGGACATAGAATTTAGTAGGGGCGCAGCTGAATTGTTCCTAGCAATCATTTTGATCAGTTAAAATAGATTTATATGTAACCACTGTCATTGTCATCATACCACGGGCATTACCTGAGATGTTAAAAGTCCACATTAAATCAAAATTTACAATATTTATTTTGTTAGCACACATTGCTATTTGTTAATCCTCTGAAAAAGTTTTTGTTTTGGTAATCTTTAATCAAAATCTGATCATTTGCTTCCGCTCTGGAATGGCATGCCTTCTCTGATTACGTCAGTTTGACAGCTTGGGCAGAATATGCTTAACCACACCCCTCTGACAATAAGTTTGCTGTGAGTGAGAGATGAGAGGAGGAGCGCAAAAATAAAACCCCGCCCTCTACTCAATATCCTGTTTCAGTTGGAAATACATCACCACACTGAAATCCAGTCGGCAGCAACTTCCGGTTCACGTGGACTTTAAAGTAAATATGTCAGCAAACTGTGCTCTTTCAAGGATGTGCATTTAATGCATGGCCAACTGTTCCCGTATTTAAGCAACATTCCATATTAAATCCATACAGAAAGCA
>NW_015657838.1:2081537-2088255 GCF_001515625.1 Sinocyclocheilus rhinocerous | reverse complement strand
ATTAAATCCGTACAGAAGGCATTTAGTCACGCCCAGTTTAGGGAGCTAATCACTCGCACAAAAAAAAAAACACAAGAGCACCTTTATTTGAAACTGTAATAATAACATATTTGGCAAACTCGTCTGTGCACATTTGCATTTGCGCTTTGGAGAGCATCAGATGTTTCTGTTTACAATGTTTGCAATGTTGAGGAGTGTAGCTAATCACAGACACATCCACTATAATTATATAATTATGACAATATTACATTATTTTTGGTCAGTTTATAATGTAATACATTTATCATAATGTAATAATTGTTATTAGCTCAAGATTTTATTACATTTTGAGAAAATTATTACATATGAACATTTTATTACAATAATAATGTAATACTTATTACATTATGTGCAGTTTTTACATTATGTGCAGTTATTACATTATGAGTTGCTACAGACGTGTTTTAAGTGCTATTCCAATTTGTAAAGGCTTACAGTATGTGCCATCCCAATTTCAGAGCCATTCAACTGCAAAGAAAGCAGGATGGAAAAATTACTGATAGACTGATAGGAACAAAAAGAAGAGAGAAAATCAAAAAGAGCAGCACTTAAAGCTATCACAATAGCAGAGCATGTTGGTGATGCTGGAAAAGCAATACGTTTCTGTCAGCATTTGTTGTCCGCCGTTAACCCAGGCAGTAACAAATACAAGGAGGTTTATTGAAATTCTGACGCTGTACATTTATTGAAACTGGTGTTGCTGTGTTTTCATGCGTGAGGACATATATTGAACTCTAACAGCAATATAAATGCCTGAACTTGACAGGCCGTATATGAATAAGGTGAAGTGTGTGCGGCTGTGTGTTTGAGTGTGAGTGGTAGATGAGGGTCAGTGCAGTTTACAGGCCTCCTAACAGCTGTAAGTGAAGCACATCAGAACAGCCGTGTTTAAGGAGCAACATACTGTATATAGCATTGCATCCACTACTGTGGGTGCGTGATTACATGGGAGCATAAATGTTCAATTGTGCATTATATTGTAACTTTTTTTGCATTATGAAAAAAACCTTTGAAAAAGTGAATTCAGTGAGTCGAAACAGTTGATAAAAACATCACAATAATCCACACTACTCCAGTCTATCAATTAACATCTTGTGAAACAAAAATCCCCTGTTGTCCTCTCACATCAAAATCCACTAACATATTTTGGACTGTTTTCACTTGTAAACAATGCTTGATCTGTTCATATTTCTCTCTTGATTCAGATCAGATGTCTTTTGCACTGTTGAAAGCACTCAAATGTTAGTCTGAAGCATCGGGTTGAAGTTAAAAATATTGTAATGATGGATGACGAAACAATCTTAGTCTTATCTCACTTTATGCGATGCAGTAATTCTAGACTGGTTGCAGATTTGTTCTAACAGGGTCATGGCAGGGAGGGAAAACAACGCTATATTCAAATAATAAAATGCTATAATATAATCAAGCATTCAACAAAACAAAATAAATAGATTAACTCTTAAAAGGGGAAAAAATCCTTGTTGTTGTTGATTTCAAATGGAAGTGAGCTGAATCTAATTGTATGTGTATTTTGGGGCAAATACATTTGTAACTTAATACATTGTAGCCAAAAACAAATCTGATGACAACATGGACAGTTACGTGTCATCTCCACATCCTTGAAAGCAAAAGAAAATATTACCCATGTCTCATTAAATATGGTTTACTTTCAGAGAAGATAAACATCGTGTGTGCCTAATTATGTTATTTATTAGTTTTTACTCAATAATATATACATAAATCTAATACTGAGTGTGCAATATATATATATATATATATATATATAAAGAGAGAGAATGAGAGAGAACACAAACATACACAAAACATGCTCATTCACCCATAGCATTGTGTATGTTCCAGAGGAAACCATGTGTGCCCTTATGACAGCAGAGAGTCATAAAACTAATTTCTTTAGGAAAGCTTCAAAACACATGAAAAATACTGGCAGCGTGACAGGTGTATATGTACACACACAGCTTGGGATGTGAGTTTATCCTGTACACCCAACAGCCATGCAGTTTTCAAGTAAACAGAGCCAGTGCAAGATCTCTTGATAAAATTATATTAATTCATCCATCCATTCTGCAAATCATGTCCTATGTAGGGTCGAGTGGATGCCAGAGAGCCTTTCCCAGAGCCTCAGGAGATCTGCTGTAAGGAGACAGAGCTTCTGACGCCTCTACCAAACTGTAATGGGCAACATACTGTAGCTCCTACGACAAGACGTTACAGGTATGCTGGAGCATTTTTTTTTTTCTTTATAGTTGCATCTTGTGACATCACATCCTGTTTTTGGTTCGTTCAGATGTCTTTGGTTGTGTTTCGTTCATATATCAGTCGAACCGCACCAGACTTCACTTGGAAACTCTTGTTTGGTGCACACTAAGCTTCAGATGGCACCATTCACACTTTTTTAAATCAACCGCACTAACACAGGAATCAGACCAGATTTCATTTTAATCAGACCAAAAAAAAAAAAAAAGTGTGTTAAATATTCAAGCTAAAAAAATAGATAAACATTCCACCATTCAAGGTGAACTCGGTCTGTGGAAGAACAATTCCAAGCAGATATGTCAAAAGAAGTTCACTTTTGGGGTTAAGCTACAATAGTAAGAATGCAAAGATAAATTACCGTAAATAACCTTTAAAACAAAACAATACAGTCTTTAAAGCAAAACAAAAATAGAAACAAAAAAGGACAAACACACTGATAAAACAGTATATATGTATATTATATAAACGTGTTGCATTGAATCCATAGCTGTACCCATATCAGCAAATTTAGCAGCCATGTAACTAAACTAAAATAAAAAAAAAGAAACATTTGAGTGAAGAAAAATAAAAAAAGAGAAAAAAGTATGTCTGGCTTCAAGCACCACACTGAGCAGACCCAGCTGTGCCTTACCGTACAGACAAGGGTTGAATCTCATAATTAACTGAATATTGTTACATGCCTCATCAAATGGCCTCTGTTGAGAAGAACATTTAGAAGTCTTACTATAAATTAATACATAGGCCTGCATAGGTATTTGCATACTCAAACATACACGCAAACAGAAACGCAGACATTCACACGTATTCCTTCTTTGAAACTGACATTACACAATCTTAAAAACATCATACTGACGTCAGAGTCAATCACACTGCAACAGCTTTTGTCCACAAAGACCACGACTGATCCGAGCAATCATCATTTGCACGTGTGATCTGACCGCTGTCCTGGATGAAACGCCAGGCCGAAGATTCAATGTCATTGTGGTTCTGCTTGAAATAAACAAAAAGCCATGAAGCAAACATCAAGAAATTCTCTTTTGATTTGAACAACATGTCTTGCATGAGTCCTGTTACCACACACTCAACACACAAGCACACACACACACACACACAATGTTCACTGTATCTCTTTACCCTACCACAACTAAAATGGAAAAACAACAAAGAATGATAACATGGAAGTAAAAAATCCCTTATTTTATCTTGTTTCCCCCCCTCCATATCTTAATTGATAAGTAGATTGATAGCTTGAAATGATCGCTTGATAGCTTCACCTATATTTTTAAGACAATAGCAGAGGACAGTTTTACCAAAGAATCTCAGGGTCTGAACTGCAGAGCATATTTCTGAGAGTCTGATATTGTCGCTGTCAAGGGAATGAATGTGTTTTCATATCTGATGTAATTTTGCATCAGTGTTTTCCTCATGTTACTCTGCATTACGCTGTTGTTGTTATATGAAGCTCCTCTAGAGGCCTACATAAGAACTCAATTAGAAATATTCAATGTAAAAAAACAAATGTTAATTATGTTAAACACATCAAAATTACCCTATATTTTAGTTTCTCACCACCCTTTGTCTAGATTTCTGTATACTGGGATGTAAGGAATAACTGATGAGCAGCCACTAAATTATTGAAAAATAATTCACAGCCAAGGTGGTATAATGCAGCCATTTTTCAATAAGTCAAGAGACCAGAGGCAATTATTCTGTGTATACTACAGTCACCACACCTTAAGACACTGTTCAGATGTTTTGACATTTGTCAGGTTTTTGTCCTTAAAATGCTCTCGTGTAGAACTAATTTCATACACATCTCATCCCAAGCCTCTGTTGCTAATTCCAAAATGTCATTTTAGAGCTAGCACCGGAAGAAAGTGTGCTTTCCATGGATAATAAAAGCCAATTTAATGGGAAAACCATTGTCATTTTTATCCTGTTGTTGGTAATATTTGTTTACTTGGTCAGTATTTTTGTGGGTCTTGGTTCATATGCTGTTGAACACTGTAAATGACTGAAAGAAACTGGCAAAATGATATGAAAGATAAGGAACTGGAACAATTTAGTTGACAGACCTGAAACTACTTCATAGCTGTGCATTAACTGGAAAATCATTTCATACATTAGAACATTCATCAACCAATCAGAATTAAGCATTCAAAAGAAATTTCAACAAAAAAATGTGTGGAAAACAGCAGCGTGGTTAATCTTTAAAGTCTCCACAGAAAAAAAAAATGCAACACAAAGGGTTGGAATGACATGAGTTTGTCTAAATTTTACTCTACGGGCAAACTATCTAAGATTTACTTCGTAACATACAATGTTTTACTCAGAAGAAGGAAAAAAAAAACAAGAAAGAAGAGATGGAGCAACACAGACACAAAACCACAGCTCTGTCACATGAAAGTGTACTCAAAATCCTTCCAGATGTTTCCCTTCCCCCACCTCACGTAACTACAATAATTGGCGTGCCATTTATTAAAGCTCAACAGACATGGAAGAAAAAGACTCCTGCCTCCCAAAACAAGAGTCTACTGAAGCAACGCCTGTGATTACATTAGGAGTAAATGAATCCACTGTGCCTGTTACGGAGCACTGATTTAATTTGAAAACTCTGAACACGGAGGGCAACACTTCCTGTAACTCAATCGTCTGATGAACGCATCGTAATAAATCTGATTTTATAGCTGCTGGGTGAAGATGCTTTGCATCAGCAGTCCATCCTTTTCCACATGAAGAGGTCAAGCTTCATTACAGGCATTTAGATGCCATTTTAGATACACCTAATCTAATACTAAAATAAGTACTCAAGGCCCAGCGACTCGCATTGAACACATTTAAAACGTTGCTTACATCAGCAACAAAATCTTATCCATGTGTCTTCACGTTCTCTAAAAATAGTTGTGATAGTTCATTTCCTTTTATGTAAGGCATTCAGGGTTTAGGCTTTGTGACTGATTATACTAAGATGCTGTTAAATGTTTCCGTCACTTGAAGTGCTACAAACTTCTCACCCATTTTGAACAAAATCAGCCACTTACGTGATTTGTGCATATCCGAAGACTTTTTATTTGGGGATGTGCATTGGTGCGCAAAACCATTTGTAACACTGGTCAGTCTGAGCGCGTTCATTTGAACGTAAGCAGCAAGTCGTGTGTCTGACAATAGCGCGTTTAGCAGCAGCCAATCACGTGAGTTCTGAAGGTTTTTAATGAACTACTGAAAACAATTTGAGGTAGCTTTTCTTCTTGATAGTGTTTTCACGCCACGTCATCAATCCGGAAGTCGGCCATATTGGCGGCACTGAACGTAAACAATGCCATTGAACTAAACGGAACTCGCAAATTTAGCTGATTATTGCTGCTGAAAATGGTCAATTATTGTTGTGTTTTGGCCTGTACTAATCTGTTGGACCGGGAAAAATATATGGAGTACTATAGACCAGAGGTCCCCAACCACCGGGTCGCGACCCACTACCGGGCCGTGGAAGAATTGCTACCGGGTCGCAAGAACATTCTGGGAAAAATGTGTAGGCCTATAGATACGACACTCTGTTATTTATTTATGTTAATGATTGTTCTAATTATTCTGTATTTTCTTTGTATGCGATTGATATGGAGAAGCAATTTGACAATTTCATGTTAAATAAGTAAATGAAAGATTGCTCTGATCTGTCACATATTAGGAGTTAAACGGATCACAGTTGATACGAATGGATGAGGCCCTACCGTTGGACACGCATGTGATTCGCAGATTAATTTGCCAATTTAAACCACAAGAAGAAGAAACGAAAGAGAGCTCAATTTGTTACTCACGTGCTGTTCTCGCACACAATCAAAGTGTGGAATATTTTCTAAACATAACTGGTCCATGGTGTAAAAAAGGTTGGAGACCCCTGCTATAGACTGCCAAATTTATAACAAATCAAGGAGAAGAGTACCAAAAAACTGAGGAAAGATAATTTGACAATTTCATGTTAAATAAGTAAATGAAAGATTGCTCTGATCTGTCACATATTAGGAGTTAAACGGATCACAGTTGATACGAATGGATGAGGCCCTACCGTTGGACACGCATGTGATTCGCAGATTAATTTGCCAATTTAAACCACAAGAAGAAGAAACGAAAGAGAGCTCAATTTGTTACTCACATGCTGTTTTCACACAATCAAAGCGCGCACAAGAGACGTGTTTCAGACAGCGCGGAAATACCGAGTTGCGTATACATACACATAAAATTAGCCTATGTCAAAAACCCTCACGGCATTGTCATTCTCTGTGCTTTAAATTATTTTTTTTTCTTGCTTATCCGAAAAAATTGTCCGATCTGTGACAAAAAAAAAACACAATATAATGCGTTGAACCACTATATAATGCTATTATAATAGCTACTATATAATAATAAT
>NW_015657838.1:2077025-2081449 GCF_001515625.1 Sinocyclocheilus rhinocerous | reverse complement strand
GTGCTCTGCATTTAACCCATCCAAGTGCACACACACAGCAGTGAGTACTGAACACACACACACACACACACACCCGGAGCAGTGGGGCAAACACACTGTACTATACATAGCAACTTAACGACAGTTAAGTTCATTACATGAAGAAAAAAGGCCTCAATTTCAAGACAAAATGTAAACATTCTCTTCAAAAGATGATCAACAATGCTTACACAAGCTGCTTGTATGTTGTCAGGTCCAATAGCATCTGAATGCATCCTTTAAAAAACAGCATCTCTGCAAAGCCTCCATGTGACAGGATCATAAAACAATATGAGCTGAAATGTGCTGCAGAGGCTGTTAAGATCAAACTGAAATTACCAGAAATCTTGTTAAAGATAAATTTCAACCACTGTTTATTTATTTACTTATTTATTATTATTTATTTATTTCCCCCACCCTCCACTAGGATCAAAAGTTCTCCATATTACCTAATTGTGACTGAGCAGGGCATTTTTCTAAACACTAAATAGGAGTCATTGACATGTAAATATGTAAATGTTTGGTTTTGAGTACTGAAAATAAGAATTTTCATAATACAATTAATAATACAAAAGATCAAGGAAAAGTTGATACCTCTTGACAATTAACAAAACACTAGAGGAAATGTCGTGTGTTAGCTTAAAACTTTCAGCTTAACACATTAGCAGCTGCATTCAGCAAATACCACAATAGCCAAACCCACAGCATTCTGGAACACTAAGTATTTCTAATCACATTCTAAAGTAAGCCCACGACATTCCGAGAAGTATTCAGCCCCAAACATGAGGCAGGTTAACAGGATTTAAATGAATTCTTCTGCAAAAAACTACAAGCACATGCAGGGCTATGAATAAACCCCATTGCTTTTTCAGTTTTCTTGCATTCCCTGCAATGCAATTCTGTAAGTAAGCATCTGTTTCATCATAGTAAGAGACCTGGGTCTCTTTTTATCTACCTTCAGCATTCTAGTAAAACTCTTTAATAATTTTTGTTTCTCTGTCAATATTTCATCCACTCTTTCCTTGGATCAGTGCTTTTCAGCTGTTTTGTTCCAGGAAGCAGATTTCACTTTGGACATGAGGCCCAATACAGTACCAAAATAGTTTATTGTGCAAAAATGTATTGTACAAAAACATTACAATTATTATTTCTGTTAGCTTTATCTTAGCATACATAGATTTAATAGGAAAGTTGAAAATTTAGTTTTAGAAAAGCAGTGATTTACCAGCCAGATTATACACATTGAATAACCTCTTGGCTAAATAACATTAGCATTATCATATTTGCATACATATTAGCATATTTGTCATATTTTATCATATGACAGGTGAATCTGTTCCAAAATACTGCTGAATTTGAACACATAACCAGTGACAACAACAAAACATACAGTGTAGATAGTATTTTCTCCTCCTCTTTATCTTTATAAGAACTTCATTCTTATAACTATATATTTTAAAAGGTTAGTTGCATTTTACTTTTTGCAGTTAACATGCATCCCCCCATCCCATGTCTTTGGTCACAGCATTGTGCTAAATCTTTATGACCAAAGCATGTTCAACCCTTGACCCCTCAACTCCTCTCCTGCATGCGTTCTTTCTAATGATGTTTCTGTACTTCCTGTGTCCTATATCTTTTTTATTGTCCCATGGTGTGTAACAGTGTGAGTCATTAAGCTGTACAGACGAACTGCTCATTAACAGCAGAGGAGCAGACTGTCAAATGACATGGGGCCATATCATTTTCATCCATAACACCTGCATGCTTCATTTATGCCTCTATCTTTGAAGACCTTTGACCTGTAGTCAGGATGACCTCTCAGAGAAGCTCACTGACATATGGATAATGACTGGCTAAGGATAAGGATGGCTGATGGGTTATCTGTCTTTATCCAGCTGTTACCTAAGTCAGGAGTAAAAGACATTAACAATCATTTAGCCTCAGGGGAAGCACATCAGCGGAAGCTTCCTGCCGTGTCTGTGCATATTCTTTGCATCTGCGTTCAGTGGGAGTGTTTATTGGCCAATGTGTGCTCTCTATTGGAATGGGTGGATTGTGGGAAAGTTGTCAATATGATCTGATCTGTGGTCATACATCCAATTCATGTATGCATAACTTCATTCCTAGAGGTTTAGTGTGCAATAATAATGTGTGTGTTTGTATTGGTGTGTTGCCCTAAGCATGCGTACAGCAAGGGAATATTCTCAGATGTAAACTACGCTCACTAGCAGACAGTATCTGATTTAACTAAACCGCTTTCGCATGGGAACTCTCAGACTTGTGAGCTGATATTTTGAGGGGGGAAAAAAGACTGATATGTTCTCAGAATTGCGAGATATAAAGTCGCGATTGCGAAAAAAAAGTCAGAATTGTGACTTTATGTCTCGCAATTGCGAGTTTAAATCACACAATTCTGACTTTATTTCTGCTTGAATAATCTAATTGAATTTAGGTACCATGAACTTTACACACTTGCAGCTGCTCCTTGTTGTTTCTCCGTATGATCAGCGTCTGAAGTTACATATCTAGCTAAACTGGAAAAATACCCTGTATAGCCTGACATATGAATTAATAGTAATAATAATTAATATATATATATATATATATATATATACACAACACTGTCAAAGTGATTTCCATTCATACAGATGCACAAAAACAACTTTAAAAAGCTGTATTATTCATGCCATTATTCATTCACATAAAGAAACACTACGTGCCTGCACACATACCTATAGACTGAACACGTAATATGCATGCACAACTGTATCGTTTAAAAAAAAAAAAAAAAAAAAAAAGCTCTTTGAACACTGTTCTTAAATGTTTATGTTCTCAGGCCCTCAAAAAGCTGTCGTTTAAATGAACATCCAAAACGCATACATTTTTTTTCTCCATTTTTTGCGTGTGTGTGTAAATGCCATCATAGTCTTAAAAAAAAAAAAAAAAAGCATGGGAATTGCCCACAATTTTTTTTTTTTTTAGCCAATCAAAAAACTTCAGTCAAGAGTCAAGTGTCAAAAACACTCTGGTTACATCGAAAATCGCATACTCTCTGAGTAGTTGCTTCTTTTGAGTATGTACTTACTACGCGGCTGTTAAAATGTATGTTCTATATATTCTAAGCTGAGGATTTGTGCGAAGTCTAAATTAAATGGCCACTTGTAGCAATTGTCATTTGTGGCCGTGATTGCTGTTGCCATCTGTACTCGTTCCTTTAGCCCTGAGCTCCGATTGATTGGAAGAAAATCCCTGGAAATCCAGCCCCTAACTGGAATGGGAGAGAGATGTCTTTCCTCCCTGCGAAAAGTGTCAACACAAGCAGATGGCAGGTGAAGATGAGGCAAAATCTTCCTCTTACCCTTGTAATAGGCATCCCACTATTGGGAACCTCCTGTCTGCTCTAAAAGAGCGTACAAGTGCGTGTGAGGAAACTGTCAAGCCCGGATCACATAATATCAGCTGCTACTAATAATGTTCACAACAATCTAAACTCAATTTCATTCTAACCTATCTTTTTATGGAAAGCATGGCAGGTAAAATGCGGTGTCTGAATCTATAATCATTACAGACGTAAATTTCCATATAAATGAAAAGCCTGTGAGATCTGCAAACGCCTTCCTCCATTATTGGTTCCTTCAGCGAAACAGATAAATTGACATGAATGATTTAACTGAAACTGCTAATCAAATAATGAGGGCATCAAATAGTGTTTAGGTGTTATGCATTAGTGTGTTTTTCAACTTGTATTGCAGGGATTTGCTTATGTGCTCAAATTCATCTGTCGTCTAGCATGTGGCGTTGTTTTGAACATGTGACTTGGATAGTGTGTGTGTTGTTTTGTGTGGTCTGATTTACGACTCTTTGCTTGTCTTTATGGCCCAGTGAGTGATGAGTGTAATCAGCTTACACAAGCACTGCTCCCAGCCTTGCACTGTCTAACAGTAAACACACACACCTCATTCAAATCTCGACATTATGCAATATTACACACTCACATAAGCACCAGTTACATACTCTGTGTGCAGGGCAATGGCTCCGGATGTTTGCTGTTTTGGTCAGGCGGAAGGAAGGCCTCTATTTTTGTCTGAGAGATTTTAATCTTGACAAACTCTTCAGTTTGTGGAATATCATGATGTTTAAATGAACATTAACAAGGTAACGGTCAGTGCAAAATTTCCATAGGGCTGGGAGATGTAGCGAAAAATATTAACATGCCAATCAAATGTGTGTATGTGTGATTGTACTACCATTCAAATGGTTATAGTTTTTTCCAGCAAGGATGCATTCAGCTGATCAAAGGTGACAGTAAAGCCTTTTATAATGTCACATATATATATATATATATATATATGTGTATATACACACACACACACATACATACATATATATATATATATATATATACA
>NW_015657838.1:2065627-2074912 GCF_001515625.1 Sinocyclocheilus rhinocerous | reverse complement strand
ATATATATATATATATATATATACACACACACACACACATATATATATCTATCAAATAATTGCTGTTCTTTTGAACTTTATATTCAACAAAGAATCCTAAAAAAGTTTTTAACATTGATAAGAAATATTTCACAACATTAGTTTTCATTGTATTTTTGATTAAATAAATGCAGCCTTGGCGAACATTAGAGACTTTCAAAAACATTAAAAAAAAAAAATCTTACCAACCTCAAACTGTTGAATGGTTGTGTATTTAAACTAGTTGCCAAGTACAAAGTATTTAATGTGCAAGCTAAAAATTTATTTTTCAGAAAAAAAAAAATCACTGTAGCATTGTAGAAATAAACAGTTTATATTTAACAATATGTTAAATGCCACACATGGACTTTCATGATTCTTTTTTTTTTTCATGAATATTTATGATTTTATATAGTTCCTCTATATAGTTCTTCCAAAATCTTTCCTCCGTACTCTAAGAAATAATCAGAATTTTTTTGTCAGTTGACAGACACTGTTTATTGCTGTACAGGGATTTTATAAAACATTTCAAAAACAAAATATGTAACAAGACATGTTTTTTTTTCTTCTTTGCCTTCAAACATGTATAGGCATATTTATATAGAATTTACAGAAGGATAAAAAAACTAAACAAAAACTGACTACAAAAGACAGCAAGAGCCATGATAATTAAATATTTAGTTGATCTCTGCATATTTGAGCAAGCACACAAATCTGAATGAGTTATTTTCGGTGTTTTGAGATGGAGATGTCAGTGTTGTAAGTAAAGAACCAATCAGTCAACTCTGAGTCAAGCCTGAGACAGGAAAATATGGTTTTGGACTCAGTCTTGACTCAAGCTCGACCCTATTCTCATCACAGTCTTGACTGAGCTCGAATGAGCTGGTCTCGACTACAACACTGGCAGATGTTCTCTACATATTGATCTTGGCCAAACAATTTCTGCCCATTGTTTTGCCATCAAAACAAGACATCCAGGCTGGAGGGTGAGAAGTATTTTTTTGGATGGTTCCACAGCACCAGTTAAGACAAAGGGCATGATCCAATGATGTCTATATCTCCACAATGTATCAGACTAAGCACAGAAAAACAGATAGACGGGGTGTGTACATAAGAGATCTCATGCTTTAACATACGTTCCCTTTTCAACAACGGAGTAGAAAAATGGGCTCATACTGTACAGATCTTTTCATTCTCTTTTTGCTTTATAGTATTGATGGCAAGTCAATACTAGACATTATAAAAGTGATTTTTTTTTTTCAATAAATAAATGTTGCAAATAAAAGTATCAAAACCCTGTTAAGCAGTAGCGATGTCAAGCAGCTGGGGATCAAACCCATGAAGTGAGTTCTGGTCTCCGTCAGCACTGGCCTGCACAGTGATTTTAATATGTGTCTCCGATCTGCAGGACTGCACAGCAGTGAAAGATGCTTTTAAACCACCGTCCAATGGAATGGGGAAAGGGACTATTCACATTAGTTGGGAAGAGACAGAAGAAGATATGAGATTCACAAGCCTTATAGCAGCCCATTTTAGAGCTGTCTGTAATGATATATAGAGCCAGAAAGTACGACTCACAAAATTGGGGCCTAAAATCATCTCTGCAAAATGTTAATTTGAATAAATTTTAGATAATGTTTCACACTGAAAATAAATTACTGTTTCAATACAATCATTAAACACAACTGGTTATACAAACCATACATTTTAAGTCACTGTTTTCTCAGATTTAATGTATGCACATTTAAATATTGAGACCAAAGACGTTGACATGGATCATTGTGTCAGAGAGGGCTGAACTGGCTGAGCCAAAGGTGTAACATTTGGGGAACTTTTTCAGGACGCCACCTTCAGGATAAGCACACAGGCATGAAGTGACGTTCTCAATGAAGCCTAAATGAAACACAGCGGCAAAGTGCCACTTAAACATACTTGCACAAACACAAATGTTCTGTACAATACATTAAATATCTTTATACATTTCGAAGACTGGCCGAAGTCCTGTGGGGATGGACAACGGCTAAAGAGTTCTCCATGAATAAACAATCATTCTGTACTAAAACGATATTCACACTATAAAACCCACCACCTTAGTCCTTCTGTCATTGCATCCTTGAACACTCAGGAATAACTTTCCATTATAAAGACAATAATTTGCCAATAAACAGTCACAGTCTGTACATAATCCATCTATTCAGTCATACTGAATTCAACCAGAACCAGAAGGTCAAGCTCTGCTTATTCTCAGAAAAGCGCCTGCACTTCACGTACACGGCTGTGCTTATGGTGGGTCTCCTGCTGCAAACCCAGTGTTCAAGGTCTAAAAATATTTACCCAAGGTCTTTCGGGTAATAAATCTGCATGTGCACACTTGTATGGATAAACCAAATGCCTCGAGGCCTTTGTTTGGAGGCATCTGTGCACCTTCACAAATTAGGAACGACTAGAGAGATGAATAGTTTGAAACTTCAGGGAGACCAAAGGTCATGTGCTGTTTGTACAAGTCGTCTACTAAGGTACTGACATGTTTCCATACAACCCAGCATTCGTACATAAGCACCTTTGAGGAAAAGTCCAAAAACGGTTACGGGAGCTGTCAGAGTCACATCGGCAGTAATACCCATCCCTAGTAATGATTGTTCCCTCTAAAGGTGTATTTGGAAAATTGTGCTCTTTAACCATTTGATATAAACCAGGTGTCTTCAAGTTTGTCAAGAGAACCTTTTGGTTTCATAAGACATACTCATTGGCCTAGGGTGAACAATGTATGTAGTGCAGAAGCTGGTGGAAATGCTGTGGACCTGTGATGTTACTGGTGATTTCCCTGAACCCTGACCTCTTCGTAACCTGTGTGTGATGGTTGCCACCTCTGATGGAGGGTAACCAATGCACCTGAAAAAGCATGAGGTGTAGCTGCTTCTCTGAACCTGAAGGAGGACTTTGTTCACAAAGCTAGACCTAGGAGGTCAATACAAAGTCTTGTAAACTTTAAGGTCTGTCGCATCCATGTGTCTCGAGTGTTTGAGTTGGGACAGAACTGGCACTTTTTACCCAACCCAGTCAACAACAACCACATGTGGAGCGACCAGCACCAGGGTTTAAAACTAAAATATGGCCCACAATGTAGACTATAGCACACAGTTGAGATGTTTGCACAGCCCTCAGATAGCGTTGATGAGTTGCGATCAAAGCGACGTGATGAGATCTTCCAAATGGCGTGATGTTTGGGACACTGCAAATGGGATTCAAAATAGCCATGCCCCCTTTTGTCTGCCCAAAGATGACTTTATGTTTTCAAAGTTGGGCTTGGTAGTCTTTGGGGGGTTTATGTTATTTGGTCCCAGTTTGCCATTAGTTGGAGAGATGGCGTGGAACAATTTTCCAAGGAACCTTTCATTCAAAGAAGTGAAGAAAGAAACAAGAACAAACTGGGATGCCCTACTCTCCTGAGTCCAGAGTCTGGCTCTGTTTAGAGGACTCCACCCCTATGTGAAAGGCAAAAAATAATAAGTGCCATCGGGCCTAAGGAGTGGGGTTTAACTGAGGTTTAACTCAGGAAGACCACAATCTCTAGGGCAATGATTTCTTTCTGGGACTCTTGGTCTTCACTGTTAGGGTGGGTGAGGTATTTGTGTGGAGCCAAGCGTTCTGCCAGTCTGGTCGACCATCACAAACACTCCTCCGCCAGCGCAATAATTCCTGCAGAGTGGCCCGCTGATCCCCACATACGCGTGACCTCTGGAGCACCTGAGAAAATGAGAGAAAGGTAATTTTTAGCATGGTGCATAATGGATGTATCCTAAGCAGGGGTAGACAACCCTGCTTCTAGAGAGCTTCCTTTCTGCACACTTCAGGTCCAACCCTGCTCCAAAACATATGCCTGTTATTTTCCAAGTAATTCTGAGCACCATGATTGGCTGGTTCAGGTGTGTTTGATTAGGGTTGGACTCTGCAGGATGGTAGCCCTCCAGAAGCAGGGTTGGCTACCCCTGATCTACGGTACTTACCGACAATTAATAGAATACCAGTGATCCAAATTCCAATTCCAATATAATTTAGATCATAACAGTACAATAACACTAGAGGTTAATGAGGTAATGCACAAAGCATCAGGAAATGAAAATTGTCCAGCATTTATGGAGCGGTGGTATGAGCGAAGGTATTGGTTCATTTAAGACATACAAGAGTGCTCATGATAAAAAAAGGGGAAAAAATATTTTCATAATCTAATTTAAAACACATGTGTTCTTTGTATTTATGTTGGTTTTATTTAATAAAAGCAAATACAGTAAAATGTATTAAAATACTTTCCTTAGACCTTGATACGTGTGAGTGTACACATCAATTTTTTAATGAAAAAAATAAAATGGGGGTGGGAGTATTCTTTACAAATGTCATGAATTATTCAGAATTCTCATTAAGATTTTGAGGAATTGCACCACATGATATTTTGAACCTGAACAAACTTTGCCATGATAAATCCATGATAATTTGGCATGACCATAAAATCCTATATAATAATAAAATTTATAAGCAGTGAAATTATTTTGCTATTTTTCTCTATAAGAAAAAATTTAAGAAATTTTACACTGAACTACCTTTTTTTTCTTCTTTTTTTAAATAGTGACCTTTTTTTTGGACAGTTACAGGGTGGAAGAGAAATAAAATACCTGGATAAGAAGGGTCTACAGATGTAAAAAACCCTTTCCTGACAGCTGCTGCCGGATTCAACCAGAAACCCTGCCATACACACATACACAAAACCCACCCATGGGCGTCTCTCATCTATCATACAAGCGTAATCAATAAACAAATAAATCAATCCATCCCAATCATCTGCAGCTGGTAAATGCCACAAATGGTACAAGACCTCCCTGCTGTGCCTCTGATCCAATCATGAGGGCTACAGGGTTGAAGGAAAGTCATATGGCTGTATGTAGTTTTGGTCAAACAGAAAACCCCTGTCCATTTGTTCTCTCTCTCTAATAGGACGCCCAGCTGAGTCTGATGGCACCAAGTGAGTGACAGCAGAACTGCATGGCTAAATGGACAGACTGTCATTTGTTATTACTGGTGAAGTTAATAAGTAAAGCTAACATAATCCTTACAAACAGTCTTTTGGACATAAAGTTGGAGCTTAGGAAGTACAAATCTGGGCTGTTAACCTGGATCAAACCCTGAACCTATTACTGTCCTTGAGCAAGGCTGTTCCAGGTGAAGCAACCCTATTGAAAGTGTTGGGTATGTGTTGAATGTGCTAAAGAATATAACAAAAATCCATCTTTAACAATCCACTGACAGAATATACAGTGATAAAGGCTTTGCAATTCAAATGAGATGAAATCTCTGGAGTTTTCCAAACAAGAAATGGCCCCACATTATAGGTTAGTATTCAAATCCATCTCAAATGATCAAATGATTTCAGAAGCAAATAGATGTATTTTCAGATACTATTTCATATAATTGTAATAATAGTTCATTTTCTTACAACACTGTTTTTAATGTAAAATTTGGATGTATAACAAGAAAAATAAACTTTAAAAATTCAATTAGAAAGAAAGAAAGAAAGAAAGAAAGGGAAAAAGGAGTCCAAATCACAGTATCTAACTGAAATTAAAATGAAAATAAATATATATATTTTAATTAGTAAACTTTTTTTTTAACTTAGCTGGTTCCCAATGAAACATTTCTCATTTTCATTTCAACTAAAATTTAAATGAAAAAAAAATCTAAAAACTATATAGACATACAAAAATAAAAATAAAAAAATAAATAAAATAAAAACAGGAAATATAAAATAATAATACTGCACTTCGCTAATCCCCTCATTTCATAACTATGGGAATGTACTATGTTTGCAAAGGCTTAAGGAACTGTCCAGTAGTAAATCACACTAGAACTGCTCGAGCCTTGAGGATTAAATCTGATTATTGCAGTTAATCTATCTGTTTTCTGCATGAGGAGAGCGTTTAGGAAGATAAGGTGGCTGAACATACAGTAGAGTGTGTTGTTAGACTATCTAGAATGACGCAACGGGATGCCCTGGCCTATTTCACCGCTCTGGTCGGCTCTGAGAGGGAACTCATCCGGAAACATGGTGAGTGTGTAGTGGTGATGTTACAGTACAGCAGAAGCGTATTCTAGTAACCCAGGCCATTACAGAGACGCGCACACCCACGCACTGCTCGAAAGTTCTAATCCATAATTTACACCTCTCAGTTCTGACATAACAACGCTAGCAAAGCAGAAACACAAAGATGGCACACAGTGTATTAAACCGAACAAATCTTGTACACTCATTAAGACCCAGCACGACGTCTGTGTCAATCACTGCATTCACACCTGTAATGCTATCTGGACGGAGCACAAAGACACACACAAAGCACCTGGATCACATGCAGCTATTCAAATTCAAGCACAAAAACCATTATGTTTAACCTTGCATTATTTATGGTCTTCATCAAAGGGCACACATGCACGCTTAGAGATGTGGATACAGACAGGCGGGCTACATGACTACATATACTCTAAATTTAGCCCAGCCTCACAAACCATCGGGGACATCCAGTTCTTTGACAATCAACTGACAGAATATTCAGCGATTCGGGTTTTGCAATTCAGATGAGATGGGGTCTCTGGAGGTTTCCAAACAAGAAACGGCTCCCATTAGAGTTAGTGTTCAGATCCATCTAAAGCACCCGGATAAGTGCCTATACATTAAAAAAATGTGCCAGTAAAAATCCTTTAAAAAACTCAAATGATTTCAGAAGCAAATATATAGACACACTGTATTTTCAGAGAATATATCTTGAATTAAGATAATTTTCTTTCTGCATTTTTTTTATTGTTTTAAGCATAATATTTGTCAGTATGATCAGAAAGATAAACTTCAAAATATATTCTCAAAAGCAAGACTTTTTATCAAACACAAATTTGTTTTAAGGGTGTTTAGATATTTTTTTACTATCTTTATTTTACGTTTGAAATTTGTATCTTGTTTGATTATCTTTTTTGGCAATATGGTTTAAAAAAAATAACTGGAAAACAAAATCAAGATATATTTATAAAGTCAAGATATATTTTCGGAAAATAAATAAATAAATACTTAAAAATCTCTATTATACCATGGGAATATTTTAAGCATAAATGTGACAGTATGTTTAATATGTACATATACAGTATATTTTATAATATGTTTTAAATATATATAATATATACAATAATATATACAGATATATATATATATATATATATATATATATATATATAAAAGACATATTCAAATTATTTGCAAATTATTTTAATTATTACTCATTTAGTTACTCTATCTTTGGTTTTTTTAAGCATAACTTTGCCAGTATGTAAAGAAAGAAAAAGAGAAAGAAAGAAAGAAAGAAAGAAAGAAAGAAAGAAAGAAAGAAAAAGTCTTGTTTCATCTTACACAATTTAAAAAAAAAAAATTTAATATTTTTACTTACTCTACCTTTAGATTTTTTTTGTTTTAAGCATAAGTAGAGCAAACAAATAAATAAAAATAAATCAATCTGAAAACAAGTATTTTATGACATTTTAATGATATTTTTACTGATTAAGTTGTTTTCCCCCTTGTACAGCTCTCATTTCAACTGAATGCAAATTAAAAATCCTAAAACAACACACTAACAGCATGTGCCAAACCAAAGGGCTGTAATTTTGAAAGTGCGCATGTAAATAAGGGCAGCTGGTCAGTAGGTTCAGAAGAAGGTGAGGGCACATGGAAATATCCTGTCCCTGGGGAGAGGGGCAGCCCGTGGCCTGACATTCAGCCCGGCTCACCTCTTCATGAGATATAGGGCTGGAACTCAATACGGGTCATGGCTGAATGTCAGTGTAGTGAAAGGTCAGCGGGGACACGTGAGGCTCATCATGGTCTTATCATCCATCAGGCGTCTGCACTGCATTAGCCCCCGCAACTACCAAAGCAATCTTGATACAAAGGGCAAAGGCCAGGGAATCATTATTAACACGCATATTATAGGATTTTCACTCTTCTGGGTATATTCGGCTGAACATATAACTTGCTCTCTCCACCTCTAATGTTCTCTCTATTGCCCTTTATATGAGAGAATATGTCTGCTATGTCTTATCTGTGCTGTATACCGCAACACTGGATACTATTCATATTAAGGTGGCAGTGATGACAACTGATAAAATGGCTTTTCATGGGTTATATGCTTTTCAGCGTTTCTCAAAATGCCTTTAGGGTCTACTACAGACAGCAGTGGCTTTCAACTGGTGGGTCTCAAACTAAAAATGTGTCACAGGTCTTTTCTAATAAGATCATGAAGCAAACAATCAAATGTAACTCACCATTTAACAACTTGAGATGGTGAAATAAACAGGGTTATTAACTTTTAAAAGGAAGGAAAAAATGTGTCCAATAAAATTTCCAATGTAATGTTATTGTCGGCCACAGTGCACTTTGTTGTGTGAACTACTGACTGCTGAGAGCATGCAATTGTAGACATTCAAGAAACAAAAACTGTCAATCTTCCTATTCAGCATGTTAACAATTTTGAATATTGGTCTATGTAGTTCACTGTAAAATTAGTAAATGTCAATGTTTGATTTTAAAGACATTTTTACTTCCATATGATAAAAACTTAAAGGCCACTAGATGTCCAGCGTAAAATCTGGGTCGTGAAACAAAACCACTGTGACGTACATAGACACATTTTCAGAGAATATACAAGCTTATGTCAGGTATAAAGGTCTCTGTATTGGTGAGTATATACAGGCTGTGGTCTATAGAGAGATACGTGTTACTCTCTGTCCAGGCCGTACAGATGTGCAGTTGGATTCTCCATCGGTGGTTTTATCATTCTACCTTTAAGACGATTAGAAAGCTCTCCTCCTCCCTTATCCTGTCCCGCCCCTCTACAAGTACCGAATTAGTCAGTAATAGGTCAGAATTATTGGCACCCTTGGTAAATATGATCAAAGAAGGCTGTGAAAATAAATCTGCATTGTTAATCATTTTGATCTTTTATTTAAAAAATTCACATAAATCTAACCTTTCATTGGAGAATAAGAATTTAAAATGGGGGGAAATATCATTATGGCATAAATGTTTTTCTCAAATACACGTTGGACACAATTATTGGCACCCCTAGAAATTCTTATGAGTAAAATATCTGTGAAGTATATTCCCATTCATATTTACAATTTTGAGCATACCAGGGTGATTATGAACATGAAATTATCCAGCCATGGCTTCCTGTTTCACAG
>NW_015657838.1:2058493-2060694 GCF_001515625.1 Sinocyclocheilus rhinocerous | reverse complement strand
GAAAAGGGAAGGGTCCTTCGTTCACGCTCATGTTTGCTCTGAGCGTCTGCTGGAGAATCTCCTGCGGGACAGGGAGCTATAAAATTGTCTCTTTTGTTGATCGGAGTTTAGCAATTTATGCGTCCACTGGTCATGAGGGTATTTCTATCTGGTCCTTGAAAGCCCGTAAAACGCTTTTAAGCACCGTGAAAGTACTGTCCTTTTTAGCGTATCTTGAGATATAGCCAAACAGTCCAGGAAATGCTTCACCTTCACTGACCCGGCATGAGTTTTACGACTGCAGATGGCTGGGGAGACGAACCTCGAAAACCCTCCATGGAATGTGCGGGTTTGATGTGTGTCTCCATCATGTAGGTGGGTCTGTTGTGAGACATAGATCCTACACACAATACCATACCAGTATTGAGGTTTCATGTCCAAAAATGGTATATGGCTGCAAAATAGTAACAAAAAGCACCCAGACTAAGGACTTTTTTCTGTCTTTTCTGACAAATGAATTTAAATATGTAAATTATATTAAATTGAGCTGAGTGCACTAAAGTCTTACTGATGTCTGACTGCATTATAAGATTAGCCATAATATTTAGTCAACAAACATGGAAGGGCTTGTTTAATTCTATGGATTGCAGATGTTCGAGTTCTGAAGATTCTGTGGAGTTTCATGCACATTTAGGCCTGTTTATTCATCATACTTTTACTGTCTTAACTATCAAAGATACTGCCAGTTCTTCTCAAACTGTTTTGGCTTCCATCATTTTGCTTCTCTTTCTCAAACTGTTGTGGTGTTTAATTCATAAAGGAACATCATAAGCCAGACTGGGAATACAGCTGTCGAAACTCTCTCTGAGGAACCCAGAGCCATCTCATTATGCCTTCATTTTCAAAGCTGATGGAAATCCTTGGTCTGAAAGTCTTCCATTGAATCAACTAGCAAACTGTGCTCATTGAAGATTAGCCTAACCACAAGCAATGGACCAATCGGCCGAGTGCTGCGGTTCAACTGGTAAGCAGAAGCAGTGAATGGAGCAGTATTGGGAGAGGGTCGTGTGCACAGCTAGACTGCTCTGATCTGAATACAACCACTGAAAGATGATAACACAGACCTTCATCAGCCAGTTTGTTTTGATCGGACGCCACAGAACCTGATTGTACGCACTCACAAAAGATGCAGAATGAATGCACTTGAAAGAACGTAGCCTCAATGTGTTTATATTCAAAACGAGGCTTGGAAGTCATCCAACAAAATAAATCAATGTTCATGTAACGTCTCATGGAGGATGGTCACCCTGCACATGGTAAGGAAACAGATTTAAAAAAAAAAAAAAATCCTGTTGATATCAGATTAAAGCTATTCTCATATGTACTTCAGCATCTTCGGAGAAACTCTTAAGCGTGTCTTAGGCAATGTCACGCTCTCACGAATAAACATGAACATACGATCCCCAGGCTTGGTGCATCAAGATTGAATTTCTATGAGTGCAGCAGGACAGATAATTACAAAGACTAGACTCATGGTTAACCATAATCCTCTAACTAACGCTCCTCGGCCGTTTCTCTTCACGTTCCTGAAAAGCCTTCCGACCATCTGAGGACATCAAAAAGCTGTGAAAGGCATATCAAACCAGGTTGAGAGAGGACAAACCTAGAGAATCCTGATAATCGCGTACAGGAAAATCCTATAGGATTATTATAATAATAGCTTACAGGAAGTTAAAGGACATCTGAGGTAAGGTGGAGCTCAAGGATTATACTGTGCTCGTAGCACATGCTCTTCAATTGCACGCACAAATGCGGCAGAGCGTGCTGTATATCATTTCATAATAAAGCGCGAAAAAACTACGAGCATGCAATGTTGTAGTTATGTCGTCAGTCAAGTCATTAAGTTACCAAAAAGGCAATTAATGCTGCCTTAAAACTGTGCATGTATGTAAGTATTTGTTATATATGTGTCACAGAACATGTCTCTGAAATGGTTTTCAGAACTATCCTGGAGCAGCCCAACACTTTCTCCCTCATCTAACACACCCGATTCAACTAGTCAGCTCATTAGTAGAGACTTTAAGACCTGAAGTGGGTCAGAAAAGGTATAGAGATGTGAGAAAATACGATGCATGTCAGATCCGCCTCATGTTCAGCAGTGGCAGCTCTTAAAGCAGCCAAAATAACCTAATAACCAGCTGCTGTGATGTCTGTTAATCAAA
>NW_015657838.1:2027352-2058463 GCF_001515625.1 Sinocyclocheilus rhinocerous | reverse complement strand
GGTGTGATGTTTTTTAAAAAAAAAAAAAAAAAAAAAAAAAAAAAAAAGGAAATCAATAACATTTGTAGCTTTAAGGATTAATCTCTATTTTATTTAGAATTTAGTGTTTGATAACTTTCAAACAATTCAATTTCTGTATATTTCCAACTTACTGAAGGGCACAGGTAAATATGATATTTATTATAATGGGTTTATGTGAAGATTGTTTTAAGTTCACTTAAATTATAAGGTATTTTTTAAAGTGTAATAAATTTTAAAATTGATAGCTCTCAATTATACTGTAATGTTGAATGGCTATAGTCAATGGTTAAATATTAGAAAAAAAAATCAGAGACAGTAGTATTGGTATCAGTGATACTTGCCTTTAAAAAGATGCCATTAAACAAATATTAAAAATATACTGTCTTTATGTTTTATCTACATTGATTTGAAGACTGAATGTGAAATGATTGCAATATAAAAGTATATTTAAAAACATTAATGTTTGAGTTTAATTGAAATGCAAAGTATTATAGAAAATTGCACCATAATCCTCAAATGAAAATAAGTTCCTTTTGGCACATTAGCTTATAGTTATCACTGGTTTTTATTAGGTGTGAAATGGGTTGAAGATGTTCCGTTTTCAGCATCAATAACTGTTGTCATTTTGTAATTGAGTACTTGTGGCCATCCCTGGTATATATCCATCTGCATCATTTACACACAGTTTTCTCTGGCCGTATGCGTGGCACATGTGAACATTTGTTTGTGGTTGAAACATAAGAGCAAGAGCCACTGATTCAGTGCAGAGACATGGCTCTGCTCCACACTCTCTATAAGGCATGATTCAGCAGGCAAAAATGAACATCTCAGCATGAGGACAAACTCCAAGAAGAGTCTCTTTCTCATAGCAAAATCAATAAGCAAAACTTAAGAAAGT
The DNA here is from genome assembly GCF_001515625.1 of Sinocyclocheilus rhinocerous. Classification (NCBI taxonomy): domain Eukaryota; kingdom Metazoa; phylum Chordata; class Actinopteri; order Cypriniformes; family Cyprinidae; genus Sinocyclocheilus; species Sinocyclocheilus rhinocerous. Next base: position 2,057,544 of record NW_015657838.1, on the reverse strand, counting down.
ACAAAACATAAAAAGGAAAATGATTGAATGAAGGGTCAAGAAAAGAGCAGGGTCGCCATGTTTGCAGCAACGAAAGAAGAGCCAGCGGTGAGGAATGGAGGAATTTCAACAAAAACTGCAGCTCATTTTCAAGTGAACTGAGACTGGACTGTAATACTGTGTCTGTCTGCAGTCTGACACAGTCAGAAGGAAGCATGTGTGAACAACAAGCTCCATTACATGCTGTACGGTAGATCATTTACAGCACACTTACTCCTCAATAATATTACATTTACACAAAATAAAGTTCTGCCTCCATTTACTCATTGCCATGTCAGTTTCAACTTGTATGCTGTTATTTTTTTTCTGTTGAACACACAAGTTTGGACTACTTTTATGATGCTTTTAGGTACTTTTTGTTATTTATTGCCGTGTGGCAGTAATGCAGCTGTCTGAATATTCTTCAAAATTTCTAATTTTTCATTCCTCAGAAGAAAGTCAGGTTTTTAACAACATAAAACAGTAAATGATGAAAGTCTTCATTTTTAGATGAATTATTTTTTTGAATACTGATTACCGCAATAGCATTATCCCACATTGCTTTACTATTGCTTTGCACGATCGAGTCCTAGATGATGCAGAGCTGCAGTTTCTTTCAATAGCATGGGAAGCAAAAAAAAGGGAAAGGTAAAAGACGGGAATTGCAAGGTGAAGGGCAGTCAGTGAGATACTGTGCTATAGACCAGACTCACCCCATCCCTACACAGGCCTGAGGGCTCATTCAGCCCCCCAGCCTACAGCGCCGCCCCTGCACCGAAGGGCGAGAAGTTGAGGTGACCCCTCTGGAAGAGAGGAGAGAAAGACAGAGAGAGACATTTCAAAAAATTCAAAACACATAAACAGCATTTCTTACATGCTTTTCACAATATGAAATCATGTGCTCAATACATGTGATTACCTGTAGCAGATGTGCAGACGTTATTGAAAGTCTAGGAGACTAATCATAAAGAGACTGGGTGATATGACTTTAGTTTGTAAGTATAAGGCTGCTTTGATTCAGTAGACATACTTTGCTTCAAGATGCACTAAGAGGTTTTCATTATTTTATTTCAGTTTAGTTTATTTCAGTTTAGTAGCTCCAAAACATATTTGGACATTTAAGTCACATTACTCAGAGATTGCAGAAGAGAACAGAGACTCGCGTTGCGTTTTCAGTGAATTATTCATTCCAGCATGTTACGCTTTTAAACACGAGCTCTGTCATATTCTGTAATTGTCTCTGAAGAGCGGGAGCCCTCACACGTCACACGCGCTTGTGTGAAGTACAGACTGAACGGATTGTCAACACATCCCACCGCTGTATGGCCAGATCAGACGCAAACTACGTTTTCTCGACTGGATAACCAGTCTCGGTAGTAAAGTTTTGATGGATGAAGACTGCAATCAAGGTAAAGACGATTGCGGTGGAGTACAGGAGTCGTACAGTAAGCATGCGCGAGTCCGTTATAATAATGCGTGTATCAGTGCTCACGCACTGATCGCACATTGCATTTATGCACAGGCACAGACATTTCCGTACATCCACGTTGTTTCCACACACATTCACAATAGTGTTTTGATTTGTCATGTTTATGTTGCTGTGTTTAGTTATACTGAATGAATCAGTGTACTGTAGTATATATATGCAGTCAGCAGCAGTTAGTTTAGTTATTTTTTATTTATTTTTGGCATCTCCATTGTGGTCCTGTTCGGTATCGCAACTTGGCTCCTCTAAAATGTAAAAAAGCTCTTTGCTGTTGCACTGTACACACACTATAAAATTCTGATTTTTTTTTTCTTTCACATGTGCTTATATGGGCTCCTTATATCATTTGGTTCTTTGGTGTCCTTTTGGAGTTTCTAAGTGTCCTTTTTTGGAAAGACATCTAAATTTATCTTGAAAAAAGCTTGCAGAAAATACAGATTTTTAAGAATCACCCTTCAATCTTCTGGTTTACTTTACTGGATTGACAGCCCTAATATATATATATATAATTATGTGTGTTTTTGCCATCTTTCTTTACAATAGACACTACTTGGTTTGGTATTTAATTAATGCAATGGCAATCATCCTTTTAAAGTCTCAAGTGTCCAACTACTTCTTGGGATCACTACAGTCAGTTGTGCATCTGATCTGAGGGATCTCCACATATCAGTCAGCATCTACAGGACTGCGTGATACACAGCAGCTCTGTCAGAAGAGATGGCCTCTTCAGACCTTATCGCATACAGACAGGGAGCAAGAATACTCTATTACCAGAGTGCCAGTCCGGGAACACTTCATTCCTCCAGCTGTCATTTTCTAAGCAATCTTCCGCACCCGCCGGATCTGAATGCTGATAAGGTCGGATTGTGCTTGTCTCATTCTCGCTCTCAATTGCAATCTCCGGCGAAACCAAGCTGATCAATAATTAAACATCACGATCTTCCGCATGTTATGAGACATTACGATGTGGATCAATAAGGAGCGGATGGACCAGATGAGGGAAGGAGTGAGATACAGAGAGCAGAGACGGGGAAATATGAAGCAGGCGTGTGCTAATACATGTTAAGGAGCATTAAAAGGCTGTTTCCTGCTTCCGAGTGCCATAAGGACATTAAGAGGTAGAGAGTCCCTTTGAGGATGACCTCTGGTGGGGTTACATTTGAGTGATGGGAGCATATAGTCATTGCCATCTGTTTTTCCTCAAGTCAGACCTTAGATAAAAGGACTGGGATTTACTGGCACATATCGGCTCTTGTGTTGTTTGACGCCACATCGATAAATACGTTAAGACTTAGATGGTGGACATGATGTTTTAGCATCAGTTTGTTCAATGTTTTGTTATGAGAGCGTAGCTGGCACGGCATGGCGAATTTAAAACGTCAGTGTAAAGTTACCAGAGGACTGAGCATTTGTAGTGAGTGAGTATATATACTCTAGTTGATGTGGTTTAAAAGGTTAGCGTCCAGTTTCAGAGAGCACTAGTGTAGCTCACGTCCCTCTGTACGGGGCTATTCTGTCGTTTTGAATATTTCATTATCCGTTTGGATAATTCAAGTTTTATTTATGGCGTAGAAGGCAGCCCTGTATCTGTACAAGACATCTGTAGACATGCATCTATACGTCTTTTCTGCGTCCACTTCCTGGTTACCATGCGGTCCTGTGACCTTGACCCCTATCATGTGGCACAGGCAGGAAACCGAGGACAGAATGGTATCCGGTAACCAGAGAGCCTGTGACATTCAGTGCCTCTTGAGGTACAAAGCATCTCGGGTGTCACTAGTGAAATTCAAAATGCTTCTACCCCGTTACCTTCCTAAAATACAACCCAACATTTTGATACATGCTCGAGAATTCAGGGCGGAATAATGTGACAGCTCGGTCTGGCTAGACTGGATTTGAAACAAAATTAGATTGTCTGCATTAAAATCAATGGAGATGTCTGCATTGGAAATGCTTCATGTGACGCGATGGACATCTTTTTTTTTTTTTTTTGGTCAGGAAGATTTTTTTTCTTTTTTTGAAAGAAAAAAGAAATGCATACTTTTATTCAGCAAGGACACATTAAATTTGTCAAAAGTGACAGTAAAGACATTTAAAAAAAGTTACAAAAGATTTAAATTCCAAAAATGTTTCTTGAGAAGCAAATATCAGCATATTAGAATGATTTCTGATGGATCATGTGACACTGAAGACTGGAGTAATCATGCTGAAAATTCAGCTTTGCATCAGAGGAATTAATTACATTTTAAAATATATTCAAATAAAAAAAAGTTATTTTAAATGGTAATAATATTTAGCAATATTAGTGTTTATTGTATTTTTGATCAAAATAAACTTCCAATCAATTTCAGTCAAACTACAATATACTACAATACTTTTGACATAAACAGTGTTGTCATTGTAAAAATAAATAAAGTAATTAATATAAATAAATAAATTAGCATTATTATTAAAATATTTAAAAATGGTATTCAAATATGTAGTATTTTTTATAAATTGAACAAATAATAAAAATAACTAAACATGTTTATCAATAATACAATACTGTTTATGTGTAATTTAATGTGTAATTTATTGTAGGGTAATAATGTAATTAAAATATTTCAAATATATTGACACAGAAAACAGCTATTTTAAACTGTAATAATAATTGTAGTAATACTTACTGTTTTACTGTATTTTTTATCAAATAAATGCAGCCTTGGTGAGAATAAGAGACTTCTTTCAAAAATATTTTAAACACCAAACTTTTTAAATTACTTCTGAATATTGCATTAAAAGCAGCTTGTGATGTCATAATGCTGAATTAGATGTTAGAATGTGTTCTCAAAATTTATTTGGCTTGTAAACAGAGTAGACATGACACATGTTTATTTGTAGGCAGGTCTTGTAGTAACAGTCCATTACGTCGCCGTTTGGCTCTCATGTACGGACACAAGAACCAGCACTCTTTTGGTGTCAGAAGAGGTGTCATCCAAGTCAGCCGGACAGTTTGCCGTTTTCATGATGATACCATTCTGTAATAATATTTGTTGTTCACGGTTTGTTTTATACCAATAAGATATCAACAGCGTAGATATCTGAGGTACTGTCAGTCAGCTGATGAGGTGATGCAGCGGTCACTTAGATTATCGCTATATCGAAGCCTCTTTCTCTCAGCCTGTATGCAAGCCATTCACTATGTGGCAAGGTCTAAAAAAATATCAACATACTAATACTAATAATAATGACTTGAATGAGAATCTGTCTATTTTGCAGTATTTTTAGTCATACAAGAACTCTAGGAAATACAATTGCGTGGTTTCTCAAGTGTGTCTCACAGGTAAACCTAAAATGTCTTTTCGCGGGTCCTGGACCACTGCAGACAGGACTGCTTACACTGTTTGTATGTTCATTAGAATAATGACAGGCTTCTGTCATTCTTTGCCTGAGCCAGAACAAACTGGATTGGAAATACAGGACGCTGAGGCCATTACAGAGAAACTAGGATGCTCCCTTTTTTTTAAAGTCAAACAATCCATGGCTCTCAGCGCTTGGCAATATGACAACACAGCTGAGTCAGAGAGAGCGAGAGTGCGAGGACCCCAGCTCTCCATTCAGGAACCTTACACTGCTCCGGTTAGGTCGAATGACAACGGCTCACTGTTTTGCATTTAATAACAACCGGCCCACGCGAGTTTACAACAAGTGCGTGTTCCACTTTATGGAAGAACACCTCAGGGCCACAGCGTTATACATATAGTTTACATATTCATTAATCATTTCAGGCCAGCATAAGTTTCATAATGTGGGGGCCTCAGCAGGGGGCCACAAATTACATATAGAGAGTGACAGGTGCACTGTGGTGGCCTCTCGCTTTCAATTATTATGAAAGCACATTTCCATTACTGGACCCCACATAGGACTTGGTAAGTAAAGCAGGGAGATTATGCAGACATGGAACAATTATGAAACAGGAACATTTTCAATCCCTGGTCCAAAACCTAGTGAGCTGCCTTTTCTGTCTACATAAGCAGCTTCTATGGAACTGAAATGGAACTTCAGAAGAGGCTGAGATGCAACTTACAATTTGTAGCAATAGTTTAATTTAAACGTACAATAACATATTTACATTATATAAAGTTGATGGCTAACTTGTAGCCTCTTTGTATAGATAGACTCTTTGTTGGGACCCCGTCTATGCAACCTACATAGGCATCTCACTAGGTTTTGGAACAGAGCCACAGTCACTCAGATGATACTACAGTTATGCGAGACGGCGCAGTATGTTGTAGATATTTCTACAAAGCACATAAACTTATAAAATGAGCTTTTGACTACCATAAATCAAAGAATTCTGTCAGCAGGTGACAGTGCCATATATCTGTCCCCAATCCCATCATCCTAACAGATGGTGTCTGCTCTAGCTATGGCTGCGTGTGCGTGCGTGCACTCTTGTATGCATACGTATTGTCTTTTTAAATGTAACTACCAACGTCACGTCCTGTGCGTTTGGCTACGGCTTCCTTATTCCTAATATGGTCTTCCTGTTAGTGATTGACAGTCACATACATTGTATTCTGATCAATGTGTTCATGCCATGCCACGGATGTCACGGTTAAAGCTATATATAAGCTAGACATTTAGGAAGATTCAGCCTTGATTCATTGAAGCTTTTTATCTGGCAGCCAGTGGCGATCATCCATTTATTATTTACGGTCAAGGTCATATATATTTATCATTTAATACGAGATTATGTAAAGACAGGAGTTAAACTATTGATGTGTCATGCGTTTATTGGGGGGGGGGGGGGGAAGCCTATCGCAAACTGCACGTGCATTAGTCTTTCTTCAACAGCAGTTGCCTCTTATTTCTAGAAGTCATATTTGAATAGATCACACCAGAGAGTGAAACATAAATGAAAGATAGACAGAACGTAATCTAGTTGGATTAGATAGGAATTGTAAGTAATTTAACAATTGTAATCCATATTCTGATATATTATGAAGGGCCAAATTAGATGAATTAACAATTACAGGAAATAATTAGATGAAATATGAATAAAAATGTATTAATCCTGAATATAAAGTTGTAATTCTAAATATATAAATGTTTTAATTTATTTTATATTTATTTTGTAAATCTGAATATACATTCATAAATCTGAAAATTTAAATTTTTTTTTTATTTTATATTTTTTTCTGAACTTACATAGTTACAGTTAACAATTGCAGATGTATAACTATATTCATATATTTGGATATATTATAAATTATATATTATTATTACTATATATTTAGATTTATTCCGATTTAAAAATAAATCAATTTTACATTAAAGTACTTTTTTTTTGTTTTAAGCATAAATGTACATGTAAATAAATAAACATTATTATTATTAATAATAATAATAATAATATTTTAAACATAGTATTATCATGGTACATTTCCAAATATCACTTTACCAAAAAATTTAACATGGTTTTACAGGCATGTTTATAAAAACAACTTAGCTTCAGTATTATATTAAAAAGAGACAAATATAAGTATTCTCATACTGTTAAGAGAGCAATACAGAGAACAGAGACACATACTGTAGTGTTATTGAGGTAGAAAGCTATCAGAGAACCCTCATTAGGTTTTAATGTTTTGTGAGGGTAACCCTGCTTTCAGGACACACAGTGAGATGGTGAGAAGCACAGAGGGCACACAGTGATCTTTCCGGCGTGTTCCTGTGGAGGAGAACGGGGCTGGAGCACCACCCTTCTCCTCTAATGCACCTCTGAATACGATCTCCAGATAAGCCTTCACTCATTTCATTTGGCAGAGTGCTGAGTCTGGGATGACATGGGACCCGCTCTCACTTTCATTACCCATGATTACATCTGCCATTCGGGGTCACTGGAGACCTTCTTCCAATGGAAGAGTGGATGACAGATGCCACAAGAGAGCGTGTGCATGTAATAGTGGGTTTGTGTAAATGCCTCACCTGAGTGTGGTGGCTGTCCATGTGCCTGTGTAACGCAGAGCTGCTGGACGCATTTGACTTTGGATGTCCCTTGTCTTCCAACGTCCCTATTGAGAGAGAAATATCCGAATGTTAAATGCAACATTCTTCATGGATGTTCTGGAATATGTTGCTTTGCTGTGCACTGTAATCACATAATGCGAACACTGTATGGAAATTCCTACTTTTTTCTCTACATACAGTATGTCTGTTATTCAGCATCTACCACTTGTATTCAAACGTTGTTTTGTATAGAATTTTTGAGCCTTAGGTTTATGATTTATATGTTTGTTTTAGTTTTGTTTTTGAAATTATGTGACCATCAGATTCAGTGCTTTGGCTGCTTTCCAAGAATTAAAGTTTAAAATAGATCTGAAGTTATAGATCTGAATATATAAGTGTAAACCATGAATATATAGATGAACTCTGAAGTCTGAAAATGCTAATCTGAATCTATAAGTTATGTATAGAATATAGAGAATATATATATATATATATATATATATATATATATTTACAGGCATGTTTATAAAAACAACTTAGCTTCAGTATTATATTAAAAAGAGACAAATATAAGTATTCTCATACTGTTAAGAGAGCAATACAGAGAACAGAGACACATACTGTAGTGTTATTGAGGTAGAAAGCTATCAGAGAACCCTCATTAGGTTTTAATGTTTTGTGAGGGTAACCCTGCTTTCAGGACACACAGTGAGATGGTGAGAAGCACAGAGGGCACACAGTGATCTTCTCGGCATGTTCCTGCGGAGGAGAACAGGGCTGGAGCACCACCCTTCTCCTCTAATGCACCTCTGAATACGATCTCCAGATAAGCCTTCACTCATTTCATTTGGCAGAGTGCTGAGTCTGGGATGACATGGGACCCGCTCTCACTTTCATTACCCATGATTACATCTGCCATTCGGGGTCACTGGAGACCTTCTTCCAATGGAAGAGTGGATGACAGATGCCACAAGAGAGCGTGTGCATGTAATAGTGGGTTTGTGTAAATGCCTCACCTGAGTGTGGTGGCTGTCCATGTGCCTGTGTAACGCAGAGCTGCTGGACGCATTTGACTTTGGATGTCCCTTGTCTTCCAACGTCCCTATTGAGAGAGAAATATCAGAATGTTAAATGCAACATTCTTCATGGATGTTCTGGAATATGTTGCTTTGTTGTGCACTGTAATCACATAATGCGAACACTGTATGGAAATTCCTACTTTTTTCTCTACATACAGTATGTCTGTTATTCAGCATCTACCACTTGTATTCAAACGTTGTTTTGTATAGAATTTTTGAGCCTTAGGTTTATGATTTATATGTTTGTTTTAGTTTTGTTTTTGAAATTATGTGACCATCAGATTCAGTGCTTTGGCTGCTTTCCAAGAATTAAAGTTTAAAATAGATCTGAAGTTATAGATCTGAATATATAAGTGTAAACCATGAATATATAGATGAACTCTGAAGTCTGAAAATGCTAATCTGAATCTATAAGTTATGTATAGAATATAGAGAATATATATATATATATATATATATATATATATATCTGGCAAGACGTGCATAAAGTCTGTATAAATTCCTATATATGTGATTTTACCTCAATTCAGTCATGTGACAATAGTTTTCATGAAAACTGGTTTATTTGCAAATTATTTTTGTAATAATATTTTTTATTAACATGAGAACAAGGGTATAAATAAATTATAATATTTAATTATTGTTATTAAAAGTAATTATTAATACATAAAACTATTATGATTATCTATATTAGTATTATTAATAATAAATTAATATGGAAATGTAAATGTAAAGTAGCTACTGCCCGAATGTTTAGCAACAAGGATATCATTGCAGTTTCGATGCCCATGCATAACAGATATGCCTAAAACCTGTGCTTACATACAACTTTAACAAGATTCTTTTGCGGTCTTGCAAGCACTGGTATTTCCTTAGTTCATATACCATTATCTTGAAGATGCAGACATAATTGCTGAGTGTCTAGGTCACTGCTGGCTGTTTAAAACTTCCGCCCAATCTCTGCTACAACCCTTCATATGGAATATGGAAGTTTACCCTCACAAGCAGATATTAGCATCAGTGAGAGGACAAAAGGCCAAGACAGTGAGTGTATGTGTTTGTGCAAGGGAGACAGAGAGACCCTGAGCCATCTGATGGCTCTTTAGGAGAGCACTTTATCAAGTCCAGGGCCTTTCACTTTAATCATGGCCTACCTCGGTGATAGCTTCTGGGTCAACTCGCTCCATCTTACTTTGTCCATTTCTCCAATCCCCTTTTCTCCAATAACCGCTCTCAATCTGACATTCATTCCTTTTCTTTTACCCTCTCACTTTATCTCCAATATTTTCTCATGCGTGTAAAGCGCTGTGCCTCTGTGGTGTATGTCACGCTCAGATGGCCAAATGTTACGCAGTCATTGGTGCTGTCTCTGTGGTAAACAAACCTTGGGGGAAGGCTGGGTCGGCCAATGGCATGCGATTGAACTTTGAATAATTGGATGGATGCACATTAGGACATGCAACAGCCAATGCCCAAATGTAACATGGGATTGTGGAGTGTGTGAGTAGGTCTCCTCTGCTCTTGATCACATTCATGAAGCGAAAGAGTAATTGGCTTCACATTTTCACCCGAGTGATGATGGGTCTCATTCACTAATAACTGCATACAAGTCTTACTTATGTTGCCAGAAAATGTTCTTCAGAATTTTAGCTGCATTTAAATTAGGTCAAATTTGCAATATTTATTCCTACCCTCATTTAATGTTGATGAACATGTTGTTGATTATTCTAAATGAGGGAATACAAAGTATATAGTTATTAGCAATACCAAGTCCAAAGTCATGAATCAGACATCATATATATGTATGTATGTTACAAATACCCAATGAGAGCTTCTCTGTACTCTTTCATGGCTCTTTATACTGAAACAGAATAATTTATACTTTTATATTAATTTTCCAAAGTTATAACAATTGTAGCATTTGGACCAATTAGACACACAATTATTCATTATATTTAATGAATAATCCAGCAAACCCCCTCACCCAAAAAGCAAACTATGTGTTAGAGCTCTGTGGACAACCCCCGATAAGCAACTAACACCCCAAAAAGGCAGAACAGTTACCATGGCAAGCAATGACAAATCATCTGATAACACTGGTTTTATTGCTCAAAGGAGCAACTCTCACTCCATTTCCCCATAGGAAAGACACATAATGCCCATAAAAATGGACTCTTCCCTATTCATTCATAGAAAACCTTCTATAAATGAACATGACTATCTCCAGAACATTGTTTGTATTGTATACTGTTTTATGCATGCTTATGATAGATCAACTAGTGAATGTAACCTCATCTATAACATGTTTGTTATCTATGAATTTGTATTTTGATTATCTAAATGAGAGTTTATTTTATGTTGATACCTATGCAACGTATTTAGTGTTCTACGAATCTTTAATAGTTTTTGCATCAGCTCCCAATCCAGTTATGTATGCAAAACACCATGTTCAAAGACAGAGAGAGTCGTAAACTTTCCTTCTGAAAGATTAAGTCACCATTGGCTCACTGACCACCTGAAGGTGTGACCTCCACAGAAGTTATAAGGCCTCACATCAGTGACCCGCCTCGGCTCTTCTCTCTTCTTCGGCACTCTTACCTCCTTGCCTCTCGGACATCCAGTCCGACTGCGACCCGCTGGGCCTCCCCCGCGCCGGCAGGACATCAAAGTTGCAGCAAGCCATGTTGCAACTTTTCACTGGGGAGAGAACTCTCCCAATCACCACAGAGTCAAGAGTAACATCTTTGGAGTTCACCACTCTTCAAACCCGGGAGAATGTGATCACAATCCCAACACCACCAAACCTTTATACCATCAAGACTTTCATCCGAGACTGCAGCCGGACGCTCGTTCAACGGCCAAGGCAATGCAAGAATCGTACATTTAACTAAATGAAACAGAGGTTTAGTATAAGCTGTAGACCCCGTTGTAAAACGGCACTGATGGTTTCTGCTCTGGTTGTTAACTGACTGTTTAGTTAATAGAACTTTTGTGCACACATTACATGAGTTTCTGATTCTGTCACTGCTTGTAGATAATGTCCCTTTAACGATTCCTGATCTTGTTACATGCTCTAATAACACTAGTACTATAAGAAAGTTATTTTCTATGGCCACGAAAATATCATTTCTTAGAGTTGATATGAAATTACAGTGAATGTTTGCTGGACGAACAGATTAGTTGATGGTAATATGCTACAGTTACTACTGGCAGCTGATATAAATAATGGTAATTAATTATAATTAATTATATATATTTCCCTTTTGAGCTAATTTGCTACACAATTTTACAAAACAAATACGATTTTCACTTATTTTCAATTATTTTGTGGTTAACGAATGGGACCCAGTGTTTGGTGTCCAGTTTTTACAAGCTTCATCACCCATAACCTCTTGTGCCATTACCATTGGAGATCTGGTTGCCGTTCTCAACGGGTGCTGGGTTTGACGAGTTGGGTGAGGTGTGGTTGTTGGCATTTTTGTCCTGTAACTGTGCTGATGGAGAGATGGGGCCTTGATCCTCTTGACCTGGCAGGTTAATGTTGGAATTTGAGAGTCCTATGGAATAGAAATGAATAAAAATATTCAATAAATACATTGATTCACGTTAAGACGATGTGTAACCTATGCTTCAGCATCACATAAGGCCCCACAGACCATCTAACCATGACCGCCGCCCTATGTGTTCCCAGTTTATGACAAATAAAGGTGACGACGTGACTTGCAAGTTAACACCTGCCTGCTTGAGTCACAAACATTTCTGCAGGGGCATCTGCAGCTGCTCCGGCCAGGAATTGTAGGAATGGTTGAGTCTAGCAATGACGTTGACGGCAGAGAGAGCGGAAGCACGGGGGGATGTTTAAGCCTCATGGCATGTGTGTCTGCTTGGATCTGACCACCACAGGGATGGATATAGTACAGGGGTCAGCTGCCCCTTTAACCCCCTGTTAAAAGCCCTGTTTCCATTACAGCATGCTCTCACTCATGTCATGAGCATCTGACTTCACAGCCACCATCTGGGGTTATCAGAGATTCATTAACTGCAGCTTTGTGTCTGGGACCCCTACTGACACTACCTAATATATTCACATGAGGAAAACAGTCACATTGCATTACACTTGAGATCGGCCATTATGATTATGTGTATCTGAGCACTGATGTGATATTGGGTTTGTCTTTAAAAATATTTCCTTTTAAATTAGGTATTTCATTTCATTTCATTCTAAGTCTATAGGCTCATATATAAATACAGTAGGGTCCAAAATTCTGAGCCCCCAAATGAAAATGCTATTGTTTTGCATTTTTATAAACACATTTTTTTTTTTGGGTCAAATTATCAACATACTATTGAAAAGTAAAACAAAAATTTCCCCTTGTGATGATCCGATTACAATTAAAATGGAAATTTTTTTTTTCTTAATTCATCTAAATATTTATTTTAAATATTAATAATAATTACTCATGTGATGCAAAGCTGAATTTTCATCAGTCATTACTCCAGTCTTTAGTGTCACATGATCCTACAGAAATCATTCTAATATGCTGATTTGCTGTTCAAGAAATATTTCTTCTTATTACCAATGTTGAAAACAGTTGTGCTGCTTAATATTTATGTGAAAACCATGATGCATTTTTTCAGGTTTCTTTGATACATAGAAAGTTCAGAAGAACAGCATTTATTTGAAATAGAATCTTGTAACATTACTAATCTCAATTTAATGAGTCAATGAATTAATGTATAATGAAATTAAAGTATTTAAAAAAACAATCTGACCCTAAACTTTTGAACGTTAGTGTAACTATCAGGGATCAAACTTGAAAAAGAAAATGAAATTAAACAGGATACACCTGTCAATCAAGACGACTGACAGTCATGCAGAGTATATAATAGAGAAACAGTTGTGTTGTAGACATGCTTTGGAATATTTTCAAGTATGACACTAACACAAACATTATGACAGATTAATGTTTGTTCATTTCACACACACAGTTGTGAACATGTACAGTAATGCGAGAAGTGATTTCCTCTGCTCTGGAGTGACGCTGAGTGTGTCCTAAGATACGCACGCACACACACATACACACACACACACTGTACTCTGGGGATTCAAACACATTGCAGCGATTCACATCCGCCAGCAGAGCGGGAGACTTTGATATTTAATATTTCATAGCTACATCATCTCTTGTCCATGTAATATTTATGTGACTGGAGCTAATACCCTCTGTGTCCTTTACAATAAACTGAATCAACACAGAGAGGAAAAAAATTATATAATATTGAATATTTCTTACACGCAAGATGAACACACTAGGCATCTCAATCCTTCTTTGCAATCAAAGTGTTCATAATGTTTAAATGATTTTAGATATATATATAGTTAAAAAATATATGCTTCTTCTGATTGATGCAATTAGTCGTAGTGGTTGCGAAGTTAACTGTATTGATCTTTCATGATCTTGGTGATGGATACAAACAGAATGCAAACAGCTGATTCTCGGCTCCAGATAGGAAAAAGGTAAACAGCTCAACAAAAACTGACCTTTATGGTTAGATGCAACCAATTGTGCAAGTGGATTAAGATATTTAGATGGGACTTGTCAGTTGCACATATGTGAAACCACATGCAAGTTCTTACAAGCACATATGGGTCAGGGTCATAGGGGATCCATGCTCATAAATCCATGATGGGAGTAGAAGTACACAAAAGCATCTTTAATTAAATACAAAGGTTACGAGAAAGAGGCGAGGGAAACTGTTAGACACAGCATGTGAACTCAATACACACACCCAACATCCTCCCTAAGAACGTCCCCTCGTCAAATTCTTATTTCAATGTGACATTTAACACTTGCTCTTTTCCTTAAATGGGCATGTACTTAATGTGCATTATATATTAATTGCTCCCTGAGAGAGAACAAACTGCAGTTTTTACGGTAAATGTCAGTAAATGTTTTATCAGCACTGACCTCACTGTTTTTGACAAACACAAAGCATGGCACTGGATGAGTCAAGAAAAACCATACTAAACAGGATGTGCCTTTCAGTAACCACGTATATGAAATTACATTTAACCAAAAGAGTGCTGGGAAAGTTTCTATAATTTGATCCTGCAGCAAATTAAGCATAACCATGTGTGCTGGCTATAAAAATATGTGATTCATGTGTCTGGAGCATGTAATGCAAGTTTAAAAGTACAGTTCACACAAAAATGAAAATTGCGTAATTATTTACTCACCCTCATGCCGTTCTAAAACCGTATGACTGACTTTCTACTGTGAAACGCAAAAGATGATATTTTAAAGTAGTCTCTCTATCTCTTTTTTTCCATACAGTGAAAGTCAGTTTGGCCCAATGTTGTTTTGGACAAGAACAGTAGAAACATTCTTCAAACTCTGTTCTACTGTGTTCCACAGAAGAAAGAAAGTTATACAGGTTTGGAACAACATGAGGGTGGTTAAGTGATGATAGAATGCATTTTTGGGTGAGCCATTTTGTTCGATATTAAAACACTTTCTCGAATACCAGCTTGATGTTTCAGACAACTAAGTAGGCAATTTGTAAATTGATTTCAGCAAAATGAAGAAATACTGTCAATCTGTGGTGCTTTCAACACACTGCTTTTTTTTTTGGACTGAGAGGCCTGATGTGGTCCAACACTGGCTCAACTATAGGAAGTGGTGCTTGAAGTGCTTGAGAAACCTGATTGGTCACTCATTATTATGCAATTCCGTTTAGTGCCGCAAATGGCATTGGAAGTCCTTACAACACCTTTAGAACACATGTACCCAAACACGTGCATACACTCTCACTCACCGCTGTCACGAATCTTTCTTCCAGTGGTGGACTTGCGGAGCAGGCTGCGCCCTGAGCTGAAAAGGGTGTTGAGCTCGTCCAGAGGGCTGGTGAGGGGTCTCCCATTGGCAGGATTGAAGAGCAGAGGTGAGGAGGAGCAGGAATGAGCTCTACGGGGCTCCGGCCGTGAGGTCTTTACTGGGGAGAAGGGAGGCTTGGAATTGATTAGGGGTGTCTCTGCCAGACCGTGCCCTATTTTATGGGAGACTTTGGGGGAATCGGTGGTAACTACAGAAACTGCACGTGTCAGGGCCAATAAGTTTGGTTCAGGGGGAAAGGGGAAGTGGGACGGGGGGCGGTAAGGAGGTGGAAGTGCTACCGGAGGGGGAGGAGGAGTCAAGGGCGGCGTGGACTTGTCTGGCATTAAGACAGAAAGACTTGGTGAGGAGTCAGCTCTTTGACGGATGTACTGGGGTGAGAGTGGGCTGCCCCCATCCTGGCTGGTGTAGTTGAGGTTGGTCTCGAACACAGGCAGCTTCTTCACCTCCAGGGGGGTGAGGGGGGACTCATCCGAGGCCGGAGAGCAGGTGACAGGGGATGGGGGGAAGACTAGAAGTGGGGGACGGTGTGGAAGGAGGTTGGGGAATGGAGCTGGAATGTCACATGCTGTCCCATCCTTGCCCTGCTGCTTTCCTCCGAGTGTGCCAGAGTGCTCTATCAATGTCACGGGCCTCTTGACTTCCAGCACTGGGGCAGGTAGGGTAGTGGTAGCGGGATTGACAGTTTCAGGCTTGGCCACCGGAGCTGACCCCACCTCGTCAGGTGGGAAGTATTTCATTTCCTCGTATACTGCCTCTCCCAGTTCTGGACTGTGGGAGTCAGCCAGGCTGAGGGCTCGTGAGGCCCCCACCATCTCGATATATACATCCTCCTCGTCCTGACAGGGGTAGAGGCTTAGCACAGAAGAATGGGGGCCATCCACAGATGCTGCTCGCTGGATAAGGCCCAAGCAGTGTCCGCCTCGTACCAGGCTGACAAGTTTCATGTCCGTGGGGCGTGCGGGGGAAGGTACAGAGATCTCCTCATAGGAACCCGTCAGTTTGGTATTAGGGCTGCGTTTGGGCTTGGGGGGTGGGATCTTCTTCATGGTGCTGTAGTCATCACTGTGAGGGCGTGGTTTAGAGAGAGCTGGAGGTGTAGTTGGATGATGGATGGGATTGGAAGGAAAGGGAAAATCTGTTTACTGGAATGCCAGGAACAATTCTCAGTACTGAGGTAAATTAAGACATTCTGTTCCGTGTTTTATGAAACATGAACACTATATGGCCAAAAGTATGTGGACATCTGAACAACACACCTACATTGTATTAACGTTAATTATTTTGAAATCATTGTCATTAATAGCGAGCTGGTAGTCCCTGATTCCTCTTGCACCCTTCTGGAAAGGTTTTCCACTAGATGTTGGAATAGAGATACAGGGATTGCTCCAATTCTGACACAACAGCATGAGTGAGGTTAGACTTTGATGTTGGATGATGGGGTCTGGCTCTCAGTTAGTGTCCAATTCAACCCAAAGGTGTTCAGTTGGATTCAGGTTTAGGCTTTGTGCTGGTCAATACGTCATGTATAATAGAAGA
Organism: Sinocyclocheilus rhinocerous; assembly: GCF_001515625.1. NCBI lineage: Eukaryota > Metazoa > Chordata > Actinopteri > Cypriniformes > Cyprinidae > Sinocyclocheilus > Sinocyclocheilus rhinocerous. The sequence continues at coordinate 2,040,541 of NW_015657838.1, read as the reverse complement.
GGGTGTCCACATACTTTTGGACATGTAGTGGATGTTTGAGCTCATATTTATACGTACGATCAGAAGGAGAGAGCTGGGTTGTTGGTGGGCTTCCAGATGGAGAGGCTTGACCCTCAGCAGGGCTGTCTTTGGGTGCAATACTCAGCCCTGCACTCACTGCCTCGTACGATGCACTCAGACGTGTATTGGGGTCTCGTTTGGGTTTGGGAGGAGGTTGTTTTCGTGGGGAGGAGAGGCTCCCTCCATTTCCCTCCTCAGTGGAGTATGGCGCAGGCTGAAGGGCTGCTTTGATTGAAGTCCCGATGCTGGAGTGTACCAAGCTGTCCATAACCAGGGGGAGAGGCACAGAGCTGGAGCGGAAATGCCGGAGTGGTCTGTTCCCCCCACGGCCTGCCATATCGTTAACCCTCCCACTTTTTTCAACAGCCCTAAACAAAAGGATGAATAATCATACGTTTTCTAGTGCCGTTTCTGTCATTCATCATGACTGGTATTATTACCCTTGTATCTTTTCCTCCTCCCCAATCTAGCAAATCATTATTCATTCATATGTTCATTCTTTCAATCTCACTCACTATCAGACTAGAAGCATGTGTCCTGTCTCAATGTATGATGGGTAGTTAAGGTGCTAAGCAGCTGCCAGGTATGAGAGGATTAGCCTCAACCTTCATGAAATCAATACACCAATGTCAAGCTGTCCATATCTGGACTAAGATTTCATTACACTACACTAGCCGGAATGGGTGTTCCCTTAACAATAAAGATAAATAAAACAAATTACTAGGCTTGTCAATCAATTAAAAACTGGTATCTTAATAATTACATGATAAGCAGATTTAATCAAATTCATTCACAAAAAGTGAGGCACAACGAAATGTGATAAAATAAAATCATATACACACATATGCACAAACAGCAAACATGCACTTGGTTTTCAGCATTCATTAGTATTAAAGACTCAAGAGACTTCTCATTTTCATTTAATCTCTTTCTAATTTTTTTCCCATTATACCAGTAAACGATTACAAATTAACATTGCATTATGATTCTAAACTCTGATATACAGAGCTAAAGCATGAACATATTATTTGCATTGCTGATTGTTTAAGTCTAAGCTGATTTCTATAATACTCTAATGTGAAATGCACACTCTTGTTTGATATTTACCCTATAATCTGGGCCTACCATCTGTTGTTCTCACACGAAAGGCAATGGAGTGTTGGGGTGGATGGTATTCGGGGAACAGGGGGGTGGTGACGGGTTCCAGTGACTTAAAACCCTAAGGAGATTTCAGCAACCCAGAGTGGGGGGTGGGTCTTATCTCTCTCTGATTAGCGGTATGGACCTCCTCTTGACTCACTAATTGAGTTTGCCACCTCTATATTAGCTATGAAAGCCCCATCTCTCAATCACCTGCACCTCCCTCATTTGTGATGCTAAAAGTGAATGTATGTGATAAATGTGTGTGTGTGTGTTTTGAAGAACAAGAAGCCCATCCCCTTCATAGAAGCAGATGGTCATATGCCGAATGATTGAGACACTGCTGATGACAACGGACACCCAAATACTCCTGTTTGTTTATGATTGTAACAAGAAGCCCATCCCCTTCATAGAAGCAGATGGTCATATGCCGAATGATTGAGACACTGCTGATGACAACGGACACCCAAATAATCCTGTTTGTTTATGCTTGTGTGAACAGATTTCCATTGCAGTCTCGTTAAAAAAAAAAAAAAACTCCACACCACTTCCTTGGCAACTGTTGCATAGTGTCAGACAATTGTTCATGGATAGTTTCTATGTTATCAAGTTTTTTTTTTTTTATCTTTTAACACTAGCAATTGTAAAAAGAATATTTTTTGCCTTTGGGTTCAGTTTTGGGTACTGAATATCAATTGAATAGGCAGATCTGACCTTGTAGTTTGCAGAATTTTCACTTGCAGATGGAGATGGTAGTACGTACTGTATGTGCCAATGTTAATAGTGTCTACAACTAACCTGAGACCAGTCTTCCTTTTTGCTGAATTCCCACTAACAACATCTCAAAAAGTGCAAGTACTTTTGACATCAGTGGCAAACTAAGATGCATTCTGTTCCATTTTTGTTTGCAAAGATAGAACAAGGAGAACTGATAAAACCTCCCATTAATTTTTATAGGTTCCTCAAACCCAAGTGTAAAATGCACATTTTGGAGTGTCTAATATAATCAGATACTCTATAATTTAGTGTCTAATATAATCCTTCAAGAGGGAGTCTCACAGTAGCACATACTCATCTGAGAGTCCACATCTGATTGAATTGCAGCTGACAAAACAAGATTTCTTGTTAGAGATCCTCTAAGGGATACCAATATGAATATGATTATTTCCTTGATATGTATTCTATTTTAAGAACTAATTAAACAATAGAGACAGGAGCACACTCAACTTCTGTGAAGCAAAGAACCTTATTACCCTACAAATAGCTGATGTTAATAATGATTTTAAATTGAGATGTGTTTACTGTAAAAAGAGATTACTAACAGCTCATGGTGAGTTAAAAAGTAACACATTCTCTACTTTAAGATTCACCTCTTGGGCGAGTCTTCTTCTTTGCCCACAGGTTCCGGTCGTTCGCCCAGCGGTGGAGCACTGATGTGACCCCGGAGGCGGTCGTTCTCTCGTGCAATATCGGCTGCGTTTTGGATGACCAGGCTGTCGTAGGCACGCATACCCAAGTCCTCTGCTCCCTGCAGGAACCGCTGAACGGTACACTGCTCCTGCTGCCGAGATGTGAGCCTGCGACGCACACACTGTCTGGCCAACCAGCCACGTACCACTGAATCACACATACACACGATTAAGTAAAATATGAGCCTGGTGACAGATCATACAGTATGACCACATACAGTCTCTGGTGTTCACTTTACCTTTCTGACAGATAATAATCTTCCTGTGCAGTTGATGGCAGCGGTCATTAAGGTGATCAGCCTGCCAGTATCTCAAGAAAACCTTACTGTTCCCCATCTGTGCAAGAGAATGAAAGAGGAAGAGAGATATGTAATCACCACAAGCTCTGTTCCAAAATCAAGTTTGCTGCCTACTACCTATATACATGGGGAAAATATGATTTTTTGCTGCATGTTCAATTTACTTGAAATCAGTTAAAGCAACACAATTGCTGCCCATTTTATCACAACTTAATTTCATTTTGAACAACCCACTTAAATATGTCAAATTCAAATTTTCTTAACCCATTATTGGTGAATAGTTGCATTAACTGTAACTGCATTGATAGATTTTTTACAGCATGCTTTAAACAGAACTGAATTGGGAGAGAATATGTTGAAATTAAGTGCTATTTCTTAACCCATTATTGGTGAATAGTTGCATTAACTGTAACTGCATGGATAGATTTTTTACAGCATGCTTTAAACTGAACTGAATTGGGAGAGAATATGTTGAAATTAAGTGCTATTGTATTGTAGGATATCAAACCGAATCAGACAATCTAAGATTTGGTCAAAACATGGTTGAAACATTAGGAGCACAAAATTCCACAAATTCCCTTACATATTATTGGTGGAGTTCCCTTTAAAATCTTAAATGATTCCCTTTGAGCTAAATTGACCTGTTTCCCTTACAGTATGCATTTTTGAGTAAAAGGAACAACCTGCTTGTGTTTAATGTTCAGTTATTTTGGACATTTAAAAGCGTTTCTGCTGTTGAAGTTTTTGTTTTTGTGGTTAGGTTGCAGGATGGTTATATGATGATTATGGTGTTATTTGGTTCATTCAATGGACATAATTGCTAATGTCAGTGCTGCGGCACTGTATTTATTCAATTTGTTAATTGAGTCAAGTGCATTTTACTTAATTCCATTTGTGACATTTACTTAAAATATTTTATTTTGCAGAAAAATGTAAAAGAAAAAAAAGGATTATTTCAAATAAACTAAACAGTCTATACTTATCAGTATAAATGGAATATAAGTTTAATATTAAGATCAAGTATCTTCACATCAAGAGACTATGATGCCTTAAAATCCTATCTCTGTAATCCAAGCTCAATAGTTTTGGAACAACACATCTCTGTCCCTCATGAATATTTTCCTAGAGCTCTGTAGACGTATTTGGTAACTCACCTGCCAGCCCTGAAGTTTGCAATGCAGCAGAATGTGGCGGCACTTTTCCTCTGCGGATGCTTTCTTCCTATCGGTGAGGATGGTGTCCACCAGCTCTCTGTATCTGCACCACAAACCCACATAACATTCACTGTCATCCACATACTCAACTGCAGAGGAACTCTATGAACCCCTTACTGCTGCGTTAAAGCATGATGGTCACTAATGCCTGTACGGGAATGTTGTCTGCATGAACCATAAGGACTACCCACTTCCTGTTGGCCTTTTTTAACAGGGCTGAGATTTTCAAATGCAATAACCATCTAAGACTGATGTCAAACTACAAAAGACAAGGCTCAATCAGCTCCATTCCCTTGGTGGGAAAACCCACAGAGATATGCAATTCGAGGGTCAAAGAGTTTCTGAGTCCGGATGACTTCTCAGCATCTGCTGCGGTGGCTGTTGGCAAGGCAACCATTCACAGAGAAAGGTCAAACTTGGAGAGCTTTGCTGCATTGTTCTGGAGTAGAGGGATCAAGCATCTGTGGCGCGAGAGGGTAAGCTGTAGACACACCCCTCAAACATGTGTGTGTGTGTGTGTGTGTGTGTGTGTGCGTATTTGGATTATGCATTATGAACATCTGGCACAAGGGAATGGTGTTTAATAATCAACAATACTAAAGGAATTCACAAAGGAAGAACTCAAGCATACGTGATGCATGCAAATAACATCTTAAAACAATTGCTTTTCTATCTTGAATTCAATCTGTTGCTTTTCAATTTTAGGTTCAGAACATGAATGTACATTTACAGATTGTTTGTCAATAAAAATCAAGGTCTATTCAATAATGAAAGCCTATACAATTACTCCACTCAAGGTTTTCCATTTCACGCTTGATGAAAAAATGCTCTGAATTGGCCTTAGTTTATGTTCATTTTATACTTCATTGTAAAGTTCTTTTAATAAGGAATTTTTATGTCACAAACTTCTGGACACAAGATGTTAAATAATGTTTGCACAATTGTGTACAATTGCAAGGGTGATGCATTAGTATGCTGATAAGATTTTTAAAAATTTGATATAGATTACACATTTGAGAGGAGAGAGTGATATTACTCTCTAGGTCTCACTATATACTAGTTTAAAAATGAAATACTAATATGTTAATACTACACATACAAAAATAGCATAAACAATCAAAGTGCCATTACTATATGGTTGACACTCCAACATTGTAACTGGCAGTACTGCACCTTAAAGGTGTGATCACATTTACTTTTGCAGGTGAATTCCTTTCAATTCATTTGAATCAGAATCGGTAAGATTGGGAGTTTCACACGAGGACGAAAACTTCCCCATGCAGATTTCGCTCATGTTCAAGTTGGTCATGCAAATTTGCTGTGCTGACAAACAGAAAACTGCTTGGTTTAAAAGTGACTTCTTTGTGAGCAGTGATTTATACATAGCTACACCACTGGCAATGCACAATTGACGGGCTTTTTTTTGCCTACAAAATTTCACCTAAATTTTGCGAATGTGACTGGTTGCCACCCCCAACATTTCTATAGATATACTGTTATTTCTGAATTATTTTAGCCATGATAATAGTGTAGTGAAAATGTGATATTGTGACACCCATTTTTAATAGACGACAGCATTTTTCATATGTGAATGGAATACTTCTTTACACACATACTGAAATTTCAAAACAAATCTTTAGTTGTCCCGTACTCATGTTTACCCATCACATTCGCAAAACAATCTGCATTTATGATATGTCTTTCCAATAATATTTCACAAATTTGGTATTTCATTCTGCCTGCCTATTAACACTATTTAACATGTGGTGAATACTTTTTTGCAGACAGCTGCATTATGGGCCATTAATGTGTCATGCCCATGATTTGTGATGCAAGCAATCTTAGTGGGAGAGCGAAAATTGACGTCCCGACTTTCAAAAAAAATAAATAATAATTTTTACAATTCCCTCACTGTTTCCACTGAGCACAGCTCACACACTCTGGTCATGTGGCACACGGTGAACAGATGGGAGGGTGGGATTGTAGGGATGTAGTGTATTGGGGGGCTTCTCCATGCGCTCAGTCAAACACTTGCTTAAGCCTTAAGCCAAATTAACTCAGCGTCTCCCTTTCGAAGTGATTTACAGCAGCCTGGTGCTTCTGAACTTCCCCCAACCCTTCTTCTATGACCAAGACCTACGGCTTCCCAAAGGAGTCATCAACCATGAAAGGAGCCAGGGAAAGACCTCTTGTATATGAATATGAAAATTATCGATGCCCTCACAGTTTGTAGGGCCTTTGGGGATTGAGTCATATGAACTCAACAAGGTTGACTGCTTGGCAGTTAAGCTCCAAATTGGGATCATGGGAGGGGGGGTTGGATCTACCTCAATATTCACAGTAAATAGCCACAATAAAACAGTGAGGATGACAACAGACCATCATCTCTTATTCTGAGCATCATTATGGCGATAAGAACCACTGACGGCATTTCTGCTGTCAGGAAAAAAAAGCAGGGACTGTGCTCATGCATGAGCATGCATATTAATGCATAAATCAAAGTGTTCTACCTCTCAAAGTACTAGAGCTGGGCGTACTAGAAAAACAAAGGGGAAGGTACAGAGAGAGCCTTATGTAAATCAGTGTATTGTTGCAGGGTTGCCTGTTCCCAGCTGTTACACATTAAGCCTCTCACTAAGTGAAAAATAAATAAATAAATAAATATCACATGAGTGTTTGTGTAAAACAAATAAACCAGATGAAATGGGTAAGGCAGAGCCAGTTGGTGGTTTATGTTATGAGGATCTTCAGATTGAGAAGAAATTATGCACATGCAAACTGCAATATGATATCTGATGCATGCATTATGATGTATATTGTAGGTATTCATGGAAATAAATATATTTTTGTGTATTAGAAAAAAATAATAAAGGGCATACATTTAGAATGTATATAAAACTGCTTCTTTAAAGAAGAGAGTTCCTCATGATGTTTGTTGATATTTCCAGATGAAGCACTCTTTAACGGAGGTCTTGGAGATGCACTCTATCATTTAATAGTTTAAGGTCAGAAAGTTATTTATTTATTTCATTCAGCAAGGCCACATTCAATTGATCAAAAATGACCGTAAAGACGTTTATAATGTCACAAAAGATTTCTATTTCAAAATACTGTTCTTTTGAACTTCATGTTCATTAAAGAATCCTGAACAAAATGTATTACTGTTTCTGCAACAATATTAAGAAGCACAACTGTTTTTATCTTTGATAATAATAAAACTAGAATAATAATTTTAAAAAGACTGAAAATTGAAAACTGAAAATTCAGTTTTGCCATCACACTAATAAATTACATTTTAAAATGAAAACAGTTCTTTTAAAGGGGTCATATGATGCTTTTTTAAAGATCATTATTTTGTGTATTTGGTGTAACAGAATATGTTGACATGCTTTAATGTTCAAAAAACATTATTTTTCATATCTCTTTGGTTTTGAGACTTTAGTCTTTGCAACTTCAGGGATCTTATCTATGCACAATCAGCTTGTAACACTCCAAAGAGAAAGGAAAACTTGAAATTGCATCATATGACCCCTTTAAATTGTAATAATATTTCACAATATTACTATATTACAATATTAATATTTTTACTGTATTTTGATCAAATAAATGCACCCTTGGTGAACATAAGCAACTTCTTTCAAAAACATAGCAAAACTGTCGGTCAAATTTTACTGACCCCAAACCTTTTGAACGTTTTAAAACATTAATGACAGAAATAACTTGGAAAAGTTCCACAGAAACATTTCTTTCTTCTTTGGAAAACAAAACACGATCATTTTGGACGATGTGTTTTTTATCCCCTATAGTCACTGGGTCATCCAGTTTAATTTAGGATCCCACTGCTTGGACAAACATGGACAAAAACAAACTTCTTCAAAAAACCTTTTGAGTTCCTAAAAATAAAGAAAATCATACAGGTTTGAACAAAAAAAGAAAAGACATGAGGATGAGTAACTGATGACAGAATGTTTATTTTGGGGTAAACTATCCCTTTAAGAACATGGTAATGAATACTTCAGTTTTTCACTGCCTCCTCATTTTGACTAAATTAATTATTAAATTAAACCCTGTACTCTGACTCAGATCCATGCATTTGTTTCTGAGTCAGTGTGCTGTGGTGTCTGATACAGTGAGGATGCTGCATTGCGTTTAAAGGTGGATGAGTAATTTGTCCCGAGGCTTGAGCTAAACCGTGATAAATAAGCCGGTCACATTCATTAGTGCTGGGCCAGAGAGTACTGCACACCTCAGGCTACACACCACACTTCATTCATAAAGACCAAGAGGCTAGCATGATGACAGAGAAGAAAAATACTGTACACAAAGAATCAACCAAAGAATGCCACACACACACACACACACACACACACACACATATATATATATATATATATATATATATATATATATAAACTGACAATACAAATTATTTATATTTTTAAATAAATGCCTTCCTTTTGAATGTTGTTCTTTGATAATAATCAGAAATGCTTCTTGAGCATCAAATCAGCATATTATAATGATTTCTGAAGGATCATGTGACACTGACAAATGTACGTAGAAAACAGTGTGTAAAACATACTTTAATTATTTTTTTTAATTTAGTTTATATTTTCAGATTTAAGTTAATATATTATTTTTAGATTTAAGTAGATTTTTACATAATTTCTTCTTGCATAAAATGCTCTTCAATAATAATAAAAAAATAATAATAATAATAATAAAACAAAAAAGATTTAGAATCTACTTGCAACAATGTCTGTTGAAATGACTGTTCCTCTGATAGACAGATGCTTTCAGATTTAGCCTCGTGTTTGAGCCAGTGAATCAACAGACAAGTATCAACACTGACATTTTTACGAACACAATGTGGCTGATGCATGAATAAGCAGAATAAGATTAATAATCAGATTCTGTTTTAGGACATGCATTCCACATATTTTGATATAGACACATGAGAGCACACAAAAACACAAATAAACAACCTCGTACAGCTCTTGCCACACACAAAAAGACCCATTCGAACAGCTTGAATGTCAAAAAGCAAAAACGCACACAATGCTGACAGAGCGCCCCCACGAAAGGCCATGAAAATTGACCTCCGTATCAGACAACCTCCTGCTCGAAAAGCCCAAAATTTCCATCACAATCATCTGGCCTTCGTCTGCCTGCAGCCTCTCACCCTGTCTGGCCTGCTGCAGCTTTATTGTGATGCTAACACACACACACAAGCTAACCGCGCACATGGCACCACGTCACCAATGCGCTCACAGAAAAACACAGCACATCATGGGAATGTGAGAATGGATGCCACAGATTAACTAAAATAATGGAAAAGCATATGTCTCACAGAGACCATTTGCTGCGGCAAAGTTGAGAAAAGTTTGACTTTATGCAAATGAGCAGGTGACACGTGTGACTACCAATAGTAAAGATGACAATGCCATTTTTGAGAGCGATTATTTTTGTGCCACTGTTATATATCTGGATACTATCTGCTTCATTTCATGTAGTCAAAACAATATTCACTATCACGGGAGAATCTGAGCTATTTTATCCCCAGTCTAAACACAAATGTCACAAATGTCTGGGTCATTTAATCCAGAGTCAACACAAGCTGCTGTCTAGGAGCTAAAATGTTCTGTGAGGATAAAGTGTCCATAGTCCCTATTTCTCTCTCTCCCTCTTTGTCTTACGCTCTCTCTTTCTGAAAGATTCATGATGTTTACAGCCGGGTAGTGGAAACTTACAGTGTCATGTGACCAGCAGCGTCCCGATTCATTATCACACTGGAATGTTACCACAATCCTTTTATCCTTTACAGAGCGAGAGAGAAAGAGCAGCGTGTGATCTAATCAAAGCACACTGAATTACGCTGCTCAGAAAAACAGCGGGGAAGGAGATTGGAAAATTAGACACTAAAGAAAATCTAAAATGATAAAACAGTGAGAAAGACACTCAGGACAAAAGAGCAGCGATGAGGAAAAGCTCAAGGGGCCTGTTCACACAGAAAGTGTTTTTCCATTCCACTGCGATACCTTCACATTGTTTTTCTATGGAAACTTGTGCTAGATGGATGTGTTTGAACTTTGGGCTCACATCTTGCATCTAACGCATGACACCATGTTATATATATGCACAGATCAAACTTTTTAACTTGAGCTTTTAAGTTCAACTTCAAGTTCAATTTTGTGATTACAGAAGAAGATGAAGAAGGAGGAAGGAGGAGGAAGAAGAAGAAATATCAAATATTAAAAAATAAATATTATATTGTAATTTCACTGTAGAATAAAAAATAATATTTAAGAAAATATATATAATTTACATAAATTATTTAAAATATATAAATTATTTAAAAAACTAAAAAAAAAAAAAAACTCTAATAACCTCTCTGTGAACTTCGGAAAAAGTTATGTTTATGATAGAGGAATGAAATTAGAGAAAAAATGTCAAAGATGGAGTGGGAACTTTACGAGCTTCTCCAGCACTAAAATAAAGTCCGGTTTGTGCAAAGAGCGGGAACAGTCTATTCTATGGGTGTCAGTATGACATGAAGATGAGGCACTGTGTTCCTGAGGAAGATGATGCCAGAGTCACGCTGAACCCTTGCCTGACAGAAGGAACAGCCTGCTCCTCTTTCATTTTCACTCACGCTTTTATTTTCTTCTTTCACATTCTGAAAAGCACGGGGAAGATTTCTTGAAATTACATCCTGTCCCCTTTTACAATCCAATTTCCAATCTTTCTCTTTGATGCTTTATTCCATTTCTCTCTCTTCCAGTCACATTAAGTTGAGCCGAGATCAGGGTGACCCATCCGAGAGCACTTCATCCTCTCCAAAACTGCCCCATTATCACCCCATCAGGAAAACGGCCACTCAGAAAACTGTTCCCAGTGAGGCCTATGAGCATTAATCATGGTGTGAAACCAGTGTCACACCCTAGACGTTGCTCTCAGCACCTACACACACACACACACACAGGGTATATACTTTCTGCCTAACCTCAGCTGAACTGAAAGTACATCTTGAGCATATAGTGCAGACAGCTTGAGTCAGCCAGACACATATCAGCATCTGAGAAAGGGCACTTACGATATATTTCCAGCAGGAATGCCTCTTTACCTCATTTGTCCTGACGGCAGAAATGGATTGAAAAAAACTCTTGTGCTGAGTGTATACAGTAGAAACATAAATATATGTCCACAGAAACAGAGTTTAACAGATGGCTTAACCTTAGTTAGTCTTTACATAATACATATACGTATATGGTCTTTATGGGAAACATACTAGGACAGGGGTGTCAAACTCAATTACTGGAGGGCTTGAAGTCTGCAGTTTTGTTCCAACCCTGCTCCAACACACATACCATATAGTTTTCAAATAAGCCTGACGGACTAGATTAGTTGAATCAGGTGTTTGAAGTAGGGTTAAATCTAAACACTGCAGGGCTCCGGCCCTCCAGGAATTGAGTTTGGCACCCCTGTACTAGGATATGAACTGCTTGATTTAAAAGCAGACACAAGGAAAAGTAAGACCCACTACTCTATCTGAATATATTTTAAAAAGTAATTATTTTTCCTATGAAGGCAATGCTTCAGTGTCACATGATCCTTCAGAAATCATTCTAATATGCTGATTTGCTGCTTAAGAGACATTTATCTTACTGACCCCAAACTTTTGAACAGTAGTGAATATTTATGTTTATTTATGTAAGAGTATGTAAGTATTCTAATTTAAAGAACATGGGGTTTGCTGGATAAAACGGTAATGGGATACCTATTTGTACCCTATCTAGCCACGGAAAGTGCCTTACAGTGCCCAATTGAAGAGTTGAGAATCTTACCTGCTCAGGAAGCTGGTGAAAGACAGGCGGACTGGGTATCCATAGCGGATCATGCGGACCATCTCCAGAACTCCCACGTACTGGAGTTGTGAGGACACGTGGAAGCTGTCAAACACATCAGGCTTCCCAGCACTGTTGGGCCTGACACACTGAACAAAGTGAGGCGTACACGCTTTCAGCTTACTGGTGATCTCACACAGAGAGTTCTGGAACGAGAGAGAGCAGCAGGAAAAGACAGGTAATACTGTTGTTTACATACTGTTACATTCAGATTTATCTCAATGACTCCCATTTGCTTCCATTTTTGTAGCAACATGAGTCATGGTACAACCTCCTCTCACCAGGTGTCACCACTGACACGAAGGCCCAGACAGAACATGTTTCTTTTATTGCAATATCTTCACTGAGAAACAAGGAGAAAACTGGTATGACTTTTTCTGTGAAACACAAAAGGAGATATGTTTTCCATATAAGGAAAGTGAATGGGGACTGGAGCTGTCAAACTCCAAAATGACAAAAAAAAGCACTATGAAAGAACCTTGTGCATGTGACTCACAACGTCAGATGACTTGAAATGTTAAAAACGCATCGTTAGTGCAGATTTAAGCTTGAATGTTTTGCAGTAAAGAAAGAAGGAAATGTATCACAAATATAGACTCTTTCATGATCCAGAAAATGCTAAAAATGTGTTCTCATCTCGTGCAGCAGAAGTGGTTCAATCGAAACGCTGCATCTGTAACTGCATGAGAGAATAATATATGAGCTGTGAGTTTTCCGCTGACTGTTGCAAGCTTTATTTAACATTACAACTGACAACAAATGAAATATTCGGAGTCAGATACGCAAATTATTATGTTGTGACGTCACTACAGGGAAATAACCTGATTTATTAAAGGGGTCATATGACGTTGCTAAAAAGAACACTATGTTGTGTATTTGGTGTAATGCAATGTGTTTATGCGGTTTAAGGTTAAAAAAACACATTATTTTCCACATACTGTACATTATTGTTTCTCCTCTATGCCCTGCCTTTCTGAAACGCGTCGATTTTTACAAAGCTCATCGTTCTAAAAAAGCGAGGTGTGCTCTGATTGGCCAGCTATCCAGTGCGTTGTGATTGGCCGAATACCTCAAGCGTGAGACGGAAATGTTACGCCCCTCAC
>NW_015657838.1:2008232-2008444 GCF_001515625.1 Sinocyclocheilus rhinocerous | reverse complement strand
GTTAACGCAGTAAGCACAGTGAAGGCTTCCGTGTTCTATGTCCGAACGCCGGCTCATTATTGGCCAAAGCTTCACATGTGAGCAGCGCGACGCATGCGTATGCAGGAGCCGCAGGAGCCGTCCAATAATGAGCCGGCGTTCTGACATAGAACCTGGAAGCGCTGGACGTATGAGAATGACGAGAATGACACAGAAGAGAAGAGGTTGTTGAA
>NW_015657838.1:2000329-2008218 GCF_001515625.1 Sinocyclocheilus rhinocerous | reverse complement strand
CGCTTCATAAAATTATTGTAGAACCACTGTAGTCACGTCGACTGTTTTAACGACGTCTTTAGTACCTTTATGGATCTTGAGAGTTTGGGTGGCATTGCTGTCAATGGAGGCCTCTCTGAGCCATCGGATTTAATCAAACATATCTTAATTTGTGTCTTAGGGGTGTGGAACGACATGAGGGTGAGTAATTAATGACAGAATTTTCATTTTTGGGTGAACTAACCCTTTAATGTGGAAGTTCCCGCCTTGCATTCATATTCTGGGCATCAGTATGTTATACGCACTTGTAATCAGTGCAATGGTTGATGGGAAATGCAGTCCAGGGTGATGTGTAACAGTCTGTGTGGTGTGAGAGTCAATGTAATGGGAGAATAACCTCTAGTGGCAATCGGCCTGAAGCCCACGGAGCGGATTCGTGACACCTAGTATATTAGTCTTTACTGCAAACCTGATAAAAATAACCATTTCTATTAGTGTGACATCACATAAAAACTTCAACTTTGAAACAATGTGTTGCCACCTTATGGACAAACTCATTAGTGAAAAATAAATTTAAGGCACACATATTGAGCATAAATTTACGTCACATGCACTGTGCGAATACCATAGCAAATGTGTAAAAAGCGCCATATTTAATAAACAAAAATGCAAGAGGTGAGGGCTATGTGAACGATGATTGGAAATCTTCAGAGGTTTCTGTGGAGCCCTGCACATGCAGACTCCATGTGGGCGTACTGTACTTACGAGGCACAAACGGAAAAAAGCTGCCTCTGAATGATGATGTCATAGGCCAAGGAGCCTGTGCCGAGTCAGCACGGACGGCAAAGAGCCTGCCGTTGTCATGTGACATTTCTACTGTTGCCAGCCGATAGACGAGAGATGGGGAAAGACGGCGCCACAGGCCGTAACACATACAATCAGCCATTCAAAGGAATAAATGAAAAAAGCTGCCAATTACGGCTGTTCCATCTTTCCGTGAGGACAAATGCTAATGAAAAACACATTAGACTAGATGTTATGTATTATTGCTGAAGGATTTCACATCTCTTCTACCGCTCTTGTCTGGGAGCTATTTAGGCGTAGATAAATAACGTGTGTGTTTGTGCGAGCGCTGTGCATTGAATGCGCTTCATGACGTAATCAGCCCTGAACAGAGAGGACAGATTAGAGAGGAACACTGTGTGCTCTTGTCATAAACCCCTGCACTACCCCTTACATCTCGTTGTGCAGAACACAGGGTATGAAATCAGGTCATGCAGTGTAGAACGTGTGAACATAAGCACATACTGTACATACATGTATCTGCATTCCACTAACATGAGAATGTGGTCAGGATGAAAGCAAGAGCACATCTGCATGTGCGCAAGAATGTGACGTTAATAGGTGGGTGTGTTACAAAGGGTCATTTGCAGCGTTAGGGATAGGGATGTGAAACGAATGATTTTCTGTAAACATGTGTATTCTTCACTTAACGTGAATGGAGCACTAAGCTACACAGGCATATATATTAGTAAAACTGACTAAACGATTTAACAAAATCTTTTGCTTTAGTAACAATTTTCGAAATACAAACAAAAATCTCAATGTTTTATTTAAATATTTGCAGGACAAAGGACAGACTAGTGGACAGACTAGTGACCGTCTCAAGCCGAATATCTACCGCACCTCAAGCCGTTATTATGCATGACATTTGGCAGCGTTATGGTGTCGCCTCAATATCTGACAAGCTATGTGAAGCCCGGCTCCAAGGGTACTGCCACGTCCTGTCACTTTTCATCAATTTATTGTTATTGCTGAATAAAAGCATTGATTTTCTAGAAAAAAAAAATAGTGAACCCAAACTTTGAACAGCAGTGTATAAATAATATTTCATTTCATATTAAATTAATATTAAATTGCAACATTAAATACATTATACATATTAAATTACATAAATCTACATCAACTAAATTCTGTCATAAACCTTAAACATATTGTATAATGTAAGAGTATTTATATAGTAAATAATGTTTAATATTGAATTTTATGATAAATTAAAATCAGTTGCTAAAAGAACCAGAATTGCAAGATTCCCATCTCAGATATCAGATGATTGATGGTGTGTTGAAGCCATCGGTGAGCTGTTCTCTCCCACAGTAATAGTGAGCCTGCTGTTCATTCATACAGAATCCACTACTATCCACAATCACCCACCCTAATCACTAAAACATCAGCAGGCCAGAATCCTTCCTCCCCACTAACCACACTGGGCCTATGAGATGGGCACAACACTGGAACACTTCTTCTAAAGCCTGTTGTTCAAACCTCAAACACATGGGCCTTTAAGACGCCTTCCTGGCAGATCTATAATGTTTAGCTGGCAGGCAGCTTTTTGGTTCTGTGAGCCTGCAGGCTTTTGAAGAGATCCAGTTCTGCTGGAAACAAGAAGTCAAATCCACAGAGCACAATGAGCATCTGGATGGGCCGGGCCGGGCCAGGTCAGCTCAGGTCAGGTTTGGAATCTGGCAGTGGTTCTAATGTGAACTTACCCTAAGCTGCACTGCCACAGTGACCGGTCCACAACGCTCCAGTCTCTGCAGGAAGGACGCCGCTCCCTTCTTCTTCAGGAGCTGCAGAGGCAAAAAAAAGTAGACTGTTAGTATGTTAATAAAATAAAATAAAATAATAAAATAGTAAAAATAATAAAAAAATTAAATAAAAAATCTATATATTTTTTATTTATTTAGTTTATATATTTTTAATTAATTTATTTTTACCCATCTGGCATCTAACTAAATAATTTTTATAAGTAATTTTTGCTTAACCCTGTAAAGCATCACCAAAAAATAAATAAACAAATAAATAAATAAATTTAAAAAATAATAAAAACATGACTAATTTGAATATTAGGCCTATATTTGATACATTTATGGTTCATATAATATGATATATTGAGAATATGGAGCTCATACTCGAGGAAAAAAAAACACCTCAATTTTATTCAGAGACCCCAACTGAATGAATTAATTAATTAATTAGGCCTAATTAAGTATGATAGATGAACATGCAGTTGCTGATATCTACAGTGGTCTACTAAATACTGAGCATTTTTCAGTTTTTCTTTTTTAATAAATCTGCAAAGATGTCAACAATTCTGTGTTTTTCTGTCAATATGGGGTGCTGTGTGTACATTAATGAGGAAAAAAAATTAACTTAAATGATTTTAGCAAATGGCTGCAATATAACAAAGAGTGAAAAATTTAAGGGGGTCTGAATACTTTCCGTACCCACTGTATATGGCCAGTAAGATGAAATTCTGATAGTTGTAATGCAAATCAAGAAGATTTTATAACACTTTAGCAGACTATTTTTGTAATGCATATTAATGTCAGTTGTCACTCAATATTTCCCAATAATATGTCTTAACATGATATTTAAATTCTTATAAATACATTCTTAAAACTCTGTCGTTTTAATTGTGGGGGCAAAACATAACACAATGCTAAATGTTTGACAAGAAAGAGTCCAGATATTTCGTTGTATCAACTATTTTGTTTTATAATAATAACCTTTTGTAAAATGTTTTGCTTAAAGCGTGCTTGTGTTCTTTCTTTAAATTAAATGCCACTTGCTTTCATATTTTGCTAACACAATGACATACATGGGTTTTAAGAATGGCTTCGGTGTTAGTGAGGCTTCTATATATCAGGACTAGAGAGGGGAAGGAAGAGATGTGCTCTAGATGTGACTATTCATCTTCATGCCCTTTTAAGATGATGTTGGCATGGCAACAGAGTTGTACAGGAGCTATGAATGAATCATGCAAGCGCAAACAAACACACAAACACAGTAATATACACCCAGATTTCTGTATTTTCACCCGAAAGGGAAATACTGACAATATTTCTGTTAAAGGTTGACTGTGTCTATCCGTTTCCTTCGTCATCAGGTTATAATACAAAGCAGCACAGGTCATCCTGGTAATCCTGATACAGTACACCCTGTACTTGAATCTCTACATGGACTGTATTCAAGTCATTGGTGGAAATAACCCTCTACATTGCGAGTAAATCACTCGAGTATGCGACTAAATCTTACTCTGGGCGACTAAAGTGAAATAATGTCTAATATTAGCCATTGGCAAATAAATTCTTAAATTTTACTCGCCAGTGTGTGTGTTAGAGGCTAATTACAAGTTTAGCACAGATATATTTTAACTCGATAAACACGCTGACTGAGCGCTTGAGAGTTTCGCTCTCCGTCAAGTGATCTGTACTATTTGGATGTGCTCAATGGATCTAGTCATGTACTCAATTGATGCACAGCGTACCTGTATTTGACGCACCGTAAACTCTAGTGTGAAGGCGCACGACTCGCCGTCGCTTTGCTGATAGCGTTGTTTCTCTTGCACATGCAAAGAGAGAACGCGAGAGACTTACATACCCACACTGAATCGACGTGCTACATGCAAACCATATTCTCTGTTGTATTTTCCTGTCAAAATAACGGAGTTCATTTAGAATTATTCAGCTTTTAAGAACAAGCAGAAGATTTGCCAGTTTCTCCGGTAGTGGGCGGAGCTAATGTGCAAATGGCAATCTCATTGGCTGGCACTCATCTATTACCGTCCCTGTTTTGATTTAAGCAAATCAGCTCTAGCGAACGCTGACAATGTGATTAATATTCAAGAACCCAGCAGATAATAGTAGTAGTAGTAGAAGTAGTATTATCTTTTAATAATAATTACTACTATCTATGACCAACAATATCTTAAACATCACCACCAGTCCTGAGTTCAGTTAAAATGACAAATATGCATTCATACATGGTTATCAAGTTTTAGTTCTAATCACTAGTTCTATCACTAAATAGTGCTTAATTATCGTAATATCATACTATAATGTTTGATTGACTGATGTTAAGAGTGTACATTCATTATTGTGATGTTAAGAGTGTACATTCATTCGTTATTTAAGGAGCTGTGCCATTTTACAAAGATAAGCTGATTGGGTGGAATCGTGTGTGTGTGTGTGTGTGTGAAAAATAGTATATCAGTCTGTCGAGTAAACTAAAACAATTTATAAGCCAATGGTGATTATATTGCCAAGGTGTGCGTAGAGAGTTGGGAAAACAAGTTCAAATGGTCTAAATGCAGTTGTTCTCAATTCCAGTCCTCGCGTACCACCGCTCTGCACATTTTGCATGCGTCACTTATTTAACACACCTGATTTAGACAACCAGCTCACTAGAAGAGAGCTCCATGCATGAACTGTGTTCCGATTGACAGGGTCCCTACACAATGTTCACGGCTCTATACTCCCTGAGCATGGGAAATCCGTTAAGGTTTACTTCACTTCGGAACATTCATTCACTTGATTTGTGCTACACCACTGTCTGCAGCGTCTTCACACACAGACAAACCTTACTAGAGAAGTGTGAAGTACGTAATACAACTCTGTAAATAAATACAATTTAAATACACGCCTCACACACTTTAATGCCCTTTGCATGGAACAAATATGCTCCCTTCGAACTGGAATCATGGCAGAATATCCTGTGAAGTCCACTTCGCAGGGCACTTACGGTCAAACAGAGCAAACGTTTGAAGTGATAAGAGATACATGCTAAATGTGCAGAGAGGTGGTGCGCGAGGACTGGAATTGAGAACCACTGGTCTAATGGATCTAGGCCACTACTACAAAAGCAGCTAATTTAATTTGAACTAAAGGTGACTCAGGAACTGGAAAGTTACGGACTTCACAGTTCGGCTATATGATCATCGTGCCCCTCTAACCCTAGAGGGAGTCTGTTCTGGGAAATAACGCACAGTAAGTCACTCTAGATTGAGGTGGCGATTTAATGATAGTTCACCTATGATGGTGTGTCTGATTCTTTGTCTTGATTATTTTGACTCATACAGCTTTCATTCTCTGTTTTTGCCAGGTTTCTTTCATGAATAGAAAGTTCAGTAGGACAGCATTTATTTAAAATAGAAATGATGAACAAGAGTTCATGTGATCTTGTCAGGCCTATTTAGAACCAGAATCAGATCACATTAAAAACTAAAAACTAGTTAATTGTAATTTAAATCTTTACCAATCTTTGTCACTATCCTTTAAAATTTAGTAAATTTTAGAACGATCACTTATTCTTACTTATTCACTTATTCATATATTTTAATAAGCACAGACCAGAATAAGTATGTTGTTGTATGTTACATAAACATATCCGTTATGCTAAATAATGATAGAACATTATTTCACCCATATTTTGATATTTTATTGAAGCATTAAAGTAGACACTTTACTTGCATTTAATATGCTTTCTATGTATATAAAATCACTTTTGTAAATTTATTTTCAAATGGGATCTCATATTTGACCCCTATTTAATTGTCTTTACTTCACTTTTAATCAATTGAATGCATCCTTCAGTATAGCTGGTTTTAGAATCAAAATATTTTTTTTCCCTAGTGTCATATGAAAGCAATTAAAGGTGATATAATATTGTTTTAAAAACAAAAGTAGTTCAAACTGTGCAGTGTAAAAAGGGACAATTAGTTTTTTCCCTGTTCTTCAAACAGCTGTTCTGGTGGGAAAAAAAGGCCAGACACTCATGACACGGCTCACTCATTTAGCTACTCAGTAGGAAAGAAAATTATTATATTTCGCAGCAAACTGCTGCTTTAAATCATAATCTCTTCGGGGTGCCCTGATTCCCAGAAAACACCGCTACCACACCAAATCTACTAATTTTCACGACACACAACAAAAGAAAGAAACATAAAATCTGGTGCAACTTTTTCATCCAATTTCTCTCATCAAAAGGCAAACCAAACCAAACATTCATTTGTGCTTTTCTGTTTCAAGCCACAGCAGGATCTGATTATGTTACTTCATATTGCTGTCCCAGCCACTCTATGGGAACTGAAATACTGCTTATGTAAGAGGGTAAAACCAGGGTATGTGGGTAACCAGGGCTGCCAGCGGCTCATGTACTGGGTGTCTTACATAAGACTGAGCCAATCTCTCTCTCTCTCTATCTCTCTCTCTCTCTCACTCACTCACTCACACACACACACACACACCACAGCACTGACCTGAATATAGACAGAAGAAAAGGAAAGGAGAGATGGCATATATGATTAAAAGACAGAGAGGAACTGAAGAAGGAAAGAGAGAATGGAAGTGATGGTCAAATGTGACTTATAAAAGTCAAGGGTGAATCTCAAGAACATGTATCGGTCATATTTCACCTCAGAATCATAATAAATAAATAAAATGATATTTTGCATAAACAAAATGAAGGATTATTTTGAATCATTATGACCATTTGCACTGACCGCAATAGATTTATGCATGATGGAAATTCAACTTAAAATTGTCTTATATATTACAGAACTATATAGTGATATTATATTTTCCATATTTTCCAATAACTCAGTGAATTCATCTTCATCTCATTTGTCTGTAACTTAATGGATGCAAAAGATTATTTTTAACACATTAGTCAGTGTAAAAATTGTTGTGCTGAATTATAACTATTAACAAAAGACTCAAAACGGCAATACCGCAGAGCCCTGCACATGGCATGGTGGAAAAAAAAAGACATTGTGGCCATCAATTAAGAATTTGTTCCCACGCCTTATTAATTCACGCCCATGTTTTATTAATTTGTTCCCGCATTTTAAGTCAATCATGGCCATGTTGTTCTAATTTGTTTCCTTTAGGTAAATTGAACTAAAACAAGATAGCAAATTAGTACAACATGACTACGACTGACCTAAAACAAGGGACTGAATTAATAAAACTTGGCCATAAATTCATAAGGGAATTAAACAAGGGAACAAATTAAGTTATTGAAACAAATCCCTAATTCTTGGCCACGTTTGCACGTTTCCCCCCCCCCCC
>NW_015657838.1:1978775-2000147 GCF_001515625.1 Sinocyclocheilus rhinocerous | reverse complement strand
CCCCCCAAACAAACTAAGCACGAATCATTTGCAGTGTCTTCTTTTTTTCTCCACATTATGCACAGGGCTCCGTACAATGCAATATGATTGGACGAGACACGTGCAAAGTTGTAAAACAGCTAATATTCACACAAATGTCTTAATTCTATATGGTTCTTAATCTGATAGTTTCATAATGTATTTATACACTTTGCTTTAACACAAAATTGCAAAGCCAATAAAAATAATCACTATGTATTATATACACACACAAATATAAATACACACTTAGAATTTAATTTAAACATTTTACGAAACGTTTAGATGAATTCTGGATCCTCAGCTGATGCGTTTTTTTGTGAGATTTACCCTAGAAGTCATCTCAGATCTGTGACGGAGAGAGAGTGGAAAAAGAAACGGCGAGAATGAAATTGACTGCACATCATTGAAATTGGAGAGAAACACAGAATGAGAGAAGAAAAGGGAGGAGGGTGATTGAGAAACGCAGCTGTGTGAAGAGCAAACACCCCAAGTGACGCATCCGTGTGTGTTTGTGCCTGGTGTGACGCAGTCGGTTAAAGCCCTGTGTTTTCTCTGAATGGGATATCTGGCTGTGGAAAGCTGATCAATGGACAGAATGTATTTAGGGTAACGTTGTCTAATCTAGGTCACTTCCCAGCGCAGACTTGATAAGCTAAAAATACTACAGCTCGTGAAAAGGCACGGTTTGTTCTGACTGACTTGTTGAATATTCCAAGAATATTTTTTCAAAGTCCAAATCCAGTGCTGAGTTTTCTCCATTCTCTCAACAAATCATTTTGTTTTAGTTACAATACAAAATACGTTGTCACAAAAAAGTAAACAAACAGATACTTAAATATACAATTATTTTATAAATAAATGTGTTAAAAATGAAATTGGTTTCAATAGGCTGTGAAGGTTCCAGTGTCACAATAAAAAGAAAACAAATACATACATATAGAAATATTATATGAAATGTATTATTTTTATTAGAATTTCATGCAAATATATATATTTTTTATATTATTATAAAATCATGTATTTTAAAAGGTTATTTAAAATGTAAATATAAATAATAATAATTGTACAATAAAAATTTACTAGTAATATATTTATTTAAACAAACAAACAAAGTAAATAAATATTTGGTAACTCTTTATTTTAAGGACCAATTCTCGCTATTAATTAGCTCCTTATTAGCATGCATATTACTAGCATATTGGCTGTTTATTAGTACTTCTAAAGCACATATTAATACCTTATTCTGCATGACCATATTTTAGATCCCTTAATCGTACCTCATACCTAAACTTAACTACTTTACTAACTATTAATAAGCAGCAAATTAGGAGTTTGTTCAGGGAACACTCTTGGTTAATAGTGAATATGTGTTCCCTATTATAAAGTGTTAACAAATATTTTCTATATAAAAAATACTTTATCAATAATTAGGTTAAAAATTGAAATTGGTGCCAATAGGCTGTGAAGGTTCCACTATTGTATTAGGTACCTTGTTCAATTCCACATATTTCTTGGCGTCTCTGGCAGGATTTAGCGTAGTGCTCTTGTTAAGCAAAGTGCCTTTGGGCCCGCGGAGCTTCAGTCGCTGGTGGTGGGGAACCAATGAGCCCGTCTGAGTCAGCTTACACTGGAACATTTGATGGATGAGCACGTTCTCACTTGCTGCTCAGGGGGGGAAGAGAGAGATGGAGAGAGAAAATAAACACAAGGCTATACACGTTTGGAGCTTAATTACGCCAGGCACCAGAGCTAATTGTCTCCCCTCATTTTCATCATCCCCCACAAACAACATAACAGCACCCCATTCAAATCTCTACGTGAGCACACGCTCCTGCCTCATGTTGACCTCTGAGCTGCTAAACATGGGGAGAGGAGGAGGTGTATAGAGTGAGGGCGAATGCTAAAATTTACACGAAATGCACTGCAGCAGGTACACATGTTAAGATCACAGTTCACATGTCCACAATGTTGGGGAGTAACTAGCCAAGTAGCAACACTAACTAACCACATAAGTAAATTATTTTGAGCACTATACTTTTTTGTCTTACATGCAACGCTCTTTACATGAAGCACACAAAAGATCTGACTCACTACTGATTTTAAACAGTCTAGAATGTTGCGAAGCTAACAACTTATCCACTAATAAGTTCAGCACAAACAAATATTGGGTAAAATAATCCATTTGTAATTACACTAAACTATGTTTAACAGTACTTCTCAAATCGTTCACCATCTTGGATGGATATTTTTCACTCAAGGCAATGCATTATGGGAGTGCATTCATCACAAAGGATACAAGGTAAGCAGTCTTAGCATTTGGCTGAAAGGAAGTATCATTAATGTTGATCACATGCTGATTTTGGTTTCAGATATGCATTTATGATGCATTAAAATGCTACCTAAGTAGTCAGTACGATTTCTTTTAAAGAAATTAATACTTTTATTCATCGAGGATGCATTAAATTGATCAAATGTGACAGAGAAGATATTTAGATTGTTACAAAAGATTGATATTTCAAATAAATGCTGTCGTTTTCAAATTTCTATTCATCAAAGAGTGCTGAAATCAAATGTATCAGGGTTTCTACAAAATATTAAGCAGCACAACTGTTTGTGACACTGAAGACTGGAGTAACGGCTGCTGAAAATTCAGCTTTACCATCACAGGAATGAACTGCATTTTAAAATATATTAAAATAGAAAACAGTGATTTTAAATTGAAATTATATTTCACAATATTACTGTTTTACTGTAGCTTTGATCAAATAAATGCAGCCTTGGTGAGAATAAGACACTTCTTTTAAAATATTTTTTAAATCTTGCAAACTCCAAACTGTTGTATGGTAGTGAATGAATACGTTATCTCCGTGCATATGTAATTTCCTTTTCTTTTATTATAGTAGCAATAACTATAGTATAGGCTTGCTGCGATAGTCTGTGTTGACGGTGTTAAGTTGCTACATCGGTTACATCACTTGCCCACCGCGGCACTGCCCCTCACCGTCGTTTTGATATTTTTATAGTAATAAAAATCACTTAGTTCAGTTATTAGAGAACATACAATACAATTAAAAACTGAACGCAGCTGCTCAATCGCATCAGAGAGCAGCAGCAGGATTCAGATTTCATTTATCACGTCAGGAGAGTGAGTGGAGCTGACTCACATGAAGAAGGTTGTGGTTAGAAGGGATACAGCAACGGCCGGAAAGTAACAATACATTTAATTTGCTACCTATTAGATTGTATTTTATTAACAGCTATAACTTTCCCAACCCTAAACCTACCCCTTACAATAATGCAAATACAATAATTACTGTTGTTCAGCGTGACAAAAATTACACAATATTGATGTGTGCATGCCCAGTGGCTGTAGCTGTATCCCATCTAGCCTTAACCCAAGAAGAGTGAGGTGAGAAAGACTAGACGATGCCAGAAGATTTAGTTTCGAAATGAAATGCGAAAGCGCCTGTTTGGCAATATTTTGGATTTTGAAAAGCCTGTTGACTTTTACTGTTTATTTGTTTCTTATTTATTTATTTGGTTCGACAGTGTTTGCTGATTTGTACTTTATTTAAACTTCGTGTAATTTATTTATTTCATTTTACATCAAGGTGTATGCCATGCGCCCAAGCTTTCTTATTTGTTTTGCTAATAAACATTCCGTTTCTTATATATTTGGTTCCACAGTGTTTGCTGATTTTCAGTTTTTTATAATTAAACTTTGTGTAAGTTATTTATTTTATATTAGGCCCTCTAGCATGGTGTATTTTTATTTGTTTTGTTAACAAAAGTTCTATGTTTAATATAAGTGAGCTTGTTGTTGTACTGTTTTGTTGTTGTCCATTCAAGCAATTGACGCCAAAATGCCACTAATTCGCTTAAGTAAAGTAAAATGCACACGGGCTATTTAAAAGCAAAGAAAAGCAAGGAAAAGAGGGAAAACTCCAGCGAACTACCCCTTCCCACACTTCGATTAACCGGTGGGAAGATTTCCTCTCCGTCACAACCCTACTATAGTACCTAAGCTATTTTGATGGGTGCTACAGTTACCATGGTGAGTTTTTTGACCATATAGAGGTTGACTAGAACACAAAACTCCAAATCCTTACTTTTCATAACAAACAAGATGTTTTGGGGAAGAACATCCTTGTTCTTGTCCAGTGAGCCGGTCAGGTCATAGGTCACCTGCAATAGAGGACACACAAACACACATATGAGTTCAGCGCTAATAATAGCCCTCATTCTCAGCATGACATAGCGTGTTGACTCTCTGGAGGGCTTCTCGGAAGTGTGTGACTGTGGGTTTGTGTTTGTGTGTGAGGCTCCGGCTGAGCACATGACCGTGAACTCAGCATGTGCATGTGTGAACTCGCAGTTTCCCGTAACCCACCTTGCCGGCATAGTGAGTGACAGTAAATGATGGCCCCTGGTCTTTGGGTGGGGGGTTCCCGTTGCCATCCTTGGTCGTGAGTGAGACGGCGTCTGTACCAGAGGAATCCAGCTGTATCTGCAGTCGCTTATAAAGTTTGACTTCACATGGCCTGAGGGACTGACTCTCCTCATCAATGATGCACAGCACACCCTGAGGCTTCTGTAATACACACACACACACACACACACACACACAGTTACGCTGTGTACAGTAGGATGGTCAATTTCACAAAAAAAATAAAAATAATATATATATATAACAAATAAAAGTCTGAAGGTGTTTATTTTATTATAATAACTGGTTGACAGTACATTTTCCTGCATATTACACAGAAAACAATACTTTTAAAAAATCTGAGTTTAAATTATTGTATTATGTGAGAAGAAAAAGACTGCTATATAGAGTGCTATAACACACATGAAACACAAGCACAGCTGAGTTAGAAAAATGTGGGACAACAGTAAATGATAGTATTCAGTAGGGGTGTAACGGTTCTCAGTAAAAAATCGAACCATACCGTTCTCCACCCACGGTTCAACTTAAATCTGACGACGCATCTGTAATAGGGCTAATAACAACATGTAAAACAGACAGAGTTTGGCTAATGTATGTTTCTGTCGATGGATACACATTCTGGCTTCCCAATACATTACAACAACAGCGATGAACAAAACAATGTGGACAAACCAGTCACGCTTTGTAAACTTTGTTTAATGCGAGTGCCGTATGCTGGAATATGACCAGACATTTATGCTGTCGTCAGCACCCAGGTGTTGACAAACCCGCGCGTTTAGGTCTCAGTGTGCAAATATTGATTTCTCTTTCACACAAAAATGATGTCAACATGCCCGTCTTGGCGAGTATCCTAGCAGACATAGCTGGTTGAACGTACAGTATTAGTGTACTGGATCCGTGCATTGTCAAGTGACAGCACTTTTTTCATGTTAATCAAACAACAAAAGACAAGGAAATCACTCACTGCTCTTGATTGAATAGCTTTTGTAACTTTAATAAGGATTAATCTTTAATTTATCAAGTCAGATTGAATAACTTTTGTAACTTTAATAAGGATTAATCTTTAATTTATACAGTCAAATATGCAATGTTATTTTACATTTGATTACTTTATTCAATTTCTGTACCTAAAAACTAATGTTAGACCTACTTAAAATAACCTGAAAAGCATTTTTATTTTATTTGCATCTTTGCTCTATTGTATTTATTTGTGCTGTTGCTTGTAGTTAGATTATTTGTTCTTATTTTCTTTATTTTTATCTGACAGAATAGTCATTTTTTCCCCTAAACATAGCACACACCGAACCGTACTGAAACCGTGACTCTGAAACCATGATGCAAACGGAGCTTGTAACACTCTAAAGAGAAAGGAAAAAATGAAATCGCATCATATGACCCCTTTAAGCTGTTGGCTTACGTCTGGCTTTTTTTCATAATTTATTTGTTTAATTTTTTTGGCTAGTAGAAATTATGAATGGCCGGTGACTTAAAAACGTAGTAGCCAATTTGGCTGGTGAGTGAAAAAGCTAATTTCAAACCCTGGTTACAACCCTAGTATTCAGTGCCTATTATAAAATAATATTATAAAAATACTTGACTGCAGAATGGAAGGATTGACCAATCAGAATCAAGTATTCCAGTGAGCAGTGTAATAATAATAATAATAATAATAATAATAATATACAGTGTACGAACTGAAGCAAAATCATGAAAGAAGAACAAAGAAACACTGCTGAGTGTTGTGTGTTATTTGCCCCTATTTTCTCTTAATTGTTTCAGTCCATCAAAGGAAATAGGCCTACATAAACAAGAACTGTATGGAAATATTGTACATCTTTTAAAAAGCATGATGGTATTGGTATTTTGATGGTGTTTTTTATTTTTATTTATTAATTTTTTTTACACACAATACTACATTAAAATGTGTAGCTGACATTTAGTACTCTGATCTTGTGGTTGGCATGACATCATGTGCATAACTTCCTATTACATCATTTTTTCTTAATATTTTATAATACTTTAGAATTATGTATGCATATTCTATAGTCATATTATTTGAGCAATTATAATTGTATTTTATTTCAATAATTCTATCTTTAAAAAAGCATGTTTCACACTGCAGGACTGTTTAAAAAGAACTAGTCTGCAAAAAAAAAGTAGAAACAAAACACAAAATAATCAAATCAAAACAACAAAAAAATAAATAAAAAAACATGACAAAGAAATGTTGTTATATAAATGTTGTAAATAAAAAAAAACATCAGTGTTGTAAACTCACCATGTACCTTCACATCATTTATTTATTTATTATTATTATTATTTTTTTGGTAATGCAAAATAAACAGACCTTCTAAATCTTTGAAAACAAATGTAGCAAACATGTTGGGGCTGTTTATCAGTAAGGGACATATATGTGAAAGCTTGAAACAGACTGTCATAAAACCCATTTAAATGTACACAGAATAATATAATATATATAGTGAGGTAGAGCACAAATGTGTGTGTGGCAAGAGAAAATGTGCTTCTGTGTGTAAAATGCTGTGTCACTTGGTCATTTCAAGACTCATAAAAGGATCACATCTGACAAACGGCTAATAAAGTCATAGTCTAAAAGATGGGCTTTATCACATCTTTGCGACACCTAAGGGAATTCAACACGTCTGGATGTGTGTTAGTCTTTATAAAACAGTCAGCGAGGACATCCGTTATTAAGTCAGTAATTGAAGAGACGGCAGTAACATCAATTAAAGAGGCAACAGAGGGGCTCTTGTACAGGGACAGCAGCCTCAGGGTGGGAAAAGCTTTCCAACTTCTTTCCTCTCCCTCCCTCCCTCCTTCCACGGCTCTCGGAAAACCGCTCTGACTGCGTACCTGGAAGAAGAAGTCCAGCACCGCTGTCTGGTTGCCGAGGGAGCGCAGCGTCTCCATGGCAACCCCCTCCTGCAGACATTCCTGTCGCTCCTGCTGGAAGAGCACGTCTGCGGTGAACTGCCTGATCCGTTCATTCACCATGTTCACGCACAGCTACATAAACAAAACCACAAAAGCCTTTGTTGAGCCACGGCGTATGGACATTTTACTTATTAACAGAATAAAATACACTTTCAGTGACGCACTGATCAATCACTTCATTTTTCATGTTTATACACCTTTGTTGACGTGGTCAAACAGTGCTTCTCATTAAATTCATAAATTGTTGATTTAATCATGTAGGGCAAGTCACTCCTTAACTATGGACACTTCTGCCCCTGTGGAGTTTTAAGAGTGGAGTGGGTATGAGTGGATTTGCAGAATAGTTCTGTCAGTTTTCTAAAAGTCATTTCCACCACAGTGTCATTTCTAGTGCATCTCAAGTCATTGTTTTGTTTTTTTTCCCACAATTTTATAAATGTACAGCTTTACTTGAAATTACACTTGGTGAAAATATTGTCTTCTCTTCTGATGTGCTTTGATTTTTTCTTTTCCTCACACATCACATATTTTATATTTAAGGACACTTCTGCCCCTGTGGAGGTTTAAGAGTGGAGTGGGTATGAGTGGATTTGCAGAATAGTTCTGTCAGTTTTCTAAAAGTCATTTCCACCACAGTGTCATTTCTAGTGCATCTCAAGTCATTGTTTAGTTTTTTTTCCACAATTTTATAAATGTACAACTTTACTTGAAATTACACTTGGTGAAAATATTGTCTTCTCTTCTGATGTGCTTTGATTTTTTCTTTTCCTCACACATCACATATTTTATATTTAATCTCTAGCTTTCTACTGACACTGTTTTCTTTAAGTACATTAAATAAATAAATAATAAATAAACAAACTATTGTTCGTTGTGGTGGAAATTAAGCTATTATATACAATTATAATATATTATATTACTATAATTGCAGTGTGTGCTAAAATAGATATAAACCACTTATACACACACAATACATACATACATACATACATACATACATACATGTAGACACCATGTCTACAACAGCTAAAGTCTGCCTACACTGGACGCGATCAAACGACTGTTGAAAACCATTTGAAATTTGTGTCAGCACGTCATAAATAGAACCCGGCAGCAGTTTTCTGTCGGGGATTTGTTGCGCCGCGCTGCGCCGCTCACGTCCATAGACACGGTGTAACATTGGTTTTGCATTGTTTCACAGAACTAATCGTTGCCTGGGTTGCGTACGTATATGTGGGGCGGAGCTATCAAAATAGGGGCAAGACCCTTTTGGGGTAGGGGCGTGTTTGTTTTGGTGATTTCAAATATCAACATTGGCTACCAGAAATCACTTACTCTGCCTTTAATTTGCTCTTTAAGGATGAGTAAATGATGACAGAATTTTCATTTTTAGATGGACTATCCCTTTAAGATCTGGGTTAGGAACCAGGGTAAAACATTAACTTCTATATATTAAAAACATCTGAAAAGTAGAAAAATATTAATGATGAAAGCTTAGAAAAACGTTTTACAGTTTTAATGTGATCTTCATTTTACAAAAAGATAAAAAAAAAGTAAAAAAAAAAAAAAAAGATAAAAAAAAGATTAAAATAAAGTTAAAATGTAGAGTATATATATTACATGTACATATATAATAATAATTGTATCAAAAAGGGAAGGATTGAGTACAGTGTATTAGGGCTGCATATGACTACTTTTTAGGAAGCAAGCTCATGTGCTTTATCAGGCAAAATAAAGCGCACACTTGTGAAGTATATTTAGCATTACACATATTTTCCAAACAATAGCTATATGACAGGCAGTTTTATCTGTACACAAAGAGCTGGTATTTACGTTAATTACCTCTTAACGAACATGGCTATAATAAGCGTTCAACATTAACCCCTTGCACCCATTCACTCACTGTTCCACACGCTTCAGTGAGCGGGTTTATTCCAGGAATTCATCCTAACAACCCAGTTGCTGGAATCATTTAAATCATTTATCACCATAATCGTGCTGAGATGAAAGTTAAAAACAAGGAACCCTAATGGAAGGAAGTCTAAAAAGCCAAAGCAGGAACCACAGTGGCAATCCATATAAGGCATATACCAAGTGCTTAACACTACACAGGAGGCCATAGAAGCTTTTCCATGAGGACAAAAGGTACGATTTCTGATGGAGTAGAAAGAGTAGATGGTGGCCTTCTCCCAAGCAAAATAATTCTTCAGCCACACTTCAACTTCAAACCATCTGGCTGTTGATTTGAGATATGTTTTTCATAGCTTTCTCAGAAGAGCTAAGGTCGTACATGATGGAGCTGTTTTGATACCGCTAAGTCCATCGGAGGGAAGTATACGGCACGGTTGTATCAACATAAGCGTTTTCCAAGTTTAACGTGGCAACACGCACTGGATGAAGTACAGACGGCAACAGTGGAAGCAATGGAGAGGAAAGAAAACAGGCATTTTAGAAAAGCTGGGTGCACCTCATCAACTTCTCATCATGAGGTTTCACAGCGCTACAGGATGTCAGAGGAAGACTGCACACATCATGAAAGAAAAAGATCAGAGCTGAGATGAAGAGCTTGGAGAAAAAGTGGGAGAATTCCAGAGCACTGAGCAAAAAAGTCCATCCATGGAGAAAAGATCTCAAACGTGGGACTACTTGATACTTGTATTGTTATTGGTATGCTCCAAGTGGGCATTAAATACCTAGTTCGCATCTTAATCACAGTCACTCGCCCCTCATTTGTTTTTTTGTTTTTTTCTCATTTCTTGTGACCTTCAAAGGTCAAAGACCGTAAATCTTCCTTCACATGTGGATTATAGGTGCGTACCATTTAGAAGACAAGCAATCGACATCTCGGTGTCTCGTAAGCATTCCCCAACCTGTCACACACACCATCTCAAGGAGATCTCCCAGGGGATTGTGGGTAAGCACTTATCTCTTCCAGCACCAATCCTGATTTACACCTTGTCCTACACTGTCAAGGAAGATATTAAGCAATGACACACACACACACACACTCCTACCTGCCAACCTCTCAACAGTTGTCTAGATAAATATCTGTCACAGAAAGAACAGATTCACATATACAAATAAAGACCCTCGTCTAGACTGATGGGGACTCTTTGCGTGAACATTTGGGCGGCTTTATGCAAATCTTCCCAGATCGTGACGTAGGTATGTGGGGGCGTGTTAGAACGAGCCGTTTTAGGTAGGCATGGCTGACTCTTTAACTTTTATAAAGAATATCTCTTTGGATTTGAGACTTTAGTCTTTGCAACTTTACAGATCTTCTTTATGCACCAAGAGCTTGTAACACTCCAAAGAGAAAGGAAAAATTGAAATCGCATCATATGTCAACAAAATGTCTGCAGTATTCAGCTTGGCTGTGCTGATCCACCAGCTTGAACATAAATACTGGTCTAAAGGTAGGCTTGGTTCACACCAAGACGAATGTTCGGTCTTAAAATTTGATGCAAAAAACATTTTAATTCGGATGAACAGTTGCATCACGTCAACGCAAAGGAAATTTTTACAGAGAGGCATTTAATCTCTATTCCATCGTCCTGTGATTAAAGCTGACCAACCAATAAGATTGTGTGCTTTTGGTCACATGCCTGGAGCTGTTACACAAAACCACAACTTGGTGGCGCTCACGGAAATAGTTCAAACCAGTCTATGCCCGTTTGCTACTCTTAAATGGTTTGTCCATGTGACTAGCTGGCCATCAAGCAAAACCAGACAGAACCATCTAAAACCAGCTAAGACCAGCAAATCAACTCAGGCTGGTTTAAGCTTTTTTTTTTTCTCTCTCCAGCAAGAGTTTCCATGTAGATCCTCAGCTGGTTTAACAGTTGGAAGTGGATGACCAGCTCAGACAGGAGCTGTTATATATGAACCATTACTCTACAGTGTCCCTAAATTTCCTCATGCATCTTCCCTATAGAGTCTATGACAACAATGACATTGGTTGGTGCCAAATCTTGGCCGATGGTTCATGGGTCAAACCCGACCGTGCACAGAGACTCCTTTGTGTCTGATGCCAAGGGTTCAGCTGAGGAGAAACCCACCCCCCGATTCTCAAACGTCAACCTCATCTGTCCAGTACAAAAACACATCTCACACAGTGGACGTGGCTACTGAGGATACTGGGCAGGAGGGGGCGGTGCGCACATGTGGCGTCTTAGCCTTCAGACGGACATTTGTCTCTCTACAAAACACTAAAATAACACAGCTCGGGGTCTTGACAGCAGCTGCTTTATTTCATGCTACTCTTCAGATTTTGAAAAAAATAAATAAAATTATGTAATATACATGGCACACCCAGCTATGCGTCTGGGTCTGGCTTTGGCTCCGGGCTACTGTCCAAAATAAAACAGCTCTGTGAAGTACGGCCACAACTAATGCAGTAATGGTTTCACAACAATTTAAAGTTTAATTGTCACTCCGTTTCGCCTCAGCTGACCTCTCTGGGACGTACAGTCAAACATATAAGCTCTGTACAGAAACCTAGAAAGCTGCCTTTCTGACTGATTTAGAACACTTAACGTTAATACCAACAACTGCTTATTAATTAAACATTAATAGTCAGTTTTGAACTATTATTCAGAGATGAATTAAGAGGGGGCGGTGCGCACATGTGGCGTCTTAGCCTTCAGACGGACATTTGTCTCTCTACAAAACACTAAAATAACACAGCTCGGGGTCTTGACAGCAGCTGCTTTATTTCATGCTACTCTTCAGATTTTGAAAAAAATAAATAAAATTATGTAATATACATGGCACACCCAGCTATGCGTCTGGGTCTGGCTTTGGCTCCGGGCTACTGTCCAAAATAAAACAGCTCTGTGAAGTACGGCCACAACTAATGCAGTAATGGTTTCACAACAATTTAAAGTTTAATTGTCACTCCGTTTCGCCTCAGCTGACCTCTCTGGGACGTACAGTCAAACATATAAGCTCTGTACAGAAACCTAGAAAGCTGCCTTTCTGACTGATTTAGAACACTTAACATGTTAATACCAACAACTGCTTATTAATTAAGCATTAATAGTCAGTTTTGAACTATTATTCAGAGATGAATTAAGTATTTTTATAATCTAATCTACATGAAGTGCTGCTGGAATCCATCCTAAAACCTGGAAATGAGTTCTAATTTGAGCATTTCTGGTTCCATCACCCTGAAGTCAATAGGTATATTGAATGGGTTTTTGGTTAAATGACTGAAATAAGATCTGTGAATATCACAAGCTTAATATATTTTCACATTTTACTCTATGACATAAAATGCATCAGTAATACCCCACCCGTGACATGGGACATTAAACGTCATCACGCCAAACAGGTAAACTCATCTACTCACTAGTCTACTTTCACAACCTCAATGTATATATACTTACGCTCTTACAAACTATTCAAATACAAACTTTCCAAATTGTAGATTTTAAATAATGGTCAGAAGCTTAGTGTTGGTGACACTGAAGTCATCTGATCAAGGATTTAGATTGTTTAAAGCTCTTTACTTTAGCTTTTTAGTTCTGGTCATCGTAACATTTAAGAATCTAAACTTTTGTTTGTCACAGAGCATATTTTCTGCTCAAAAAGTCAATGGAAAAATCCTATTGGGTAATTGGGGAATGATGCTAACTTGCAAAGTTATGTCATCCCTGCAACACTCTATTGCCCATTGTGTTGAATTTTTGAGCTTGTTTCAATGTATTCTTGCCTACGTTTTTGGAACAGCCTTCACATCGGGAACACACTTATGATGCCTTAATACACAGTCTACACAGGCAGCTCACCCAGATTTGGATCAAAGCTATAAAGTCAGCGTGAGCAGAGTCAGAAAAAAATACCTGTCTCGCTTAGATTGAAATGCCTTTGTCATGGAAAAAACCCGGCAGAAGAACACCCCGTCTGTCGTTAAGTCTAAAAAAGTCACAGCCCAAGGCAGGAACATACTGTGGGATAGGTCAGTGCTTTCCCCTGTACGGGAAACAGGATCATGAGCACAATGCCTTGATTCCCACTGGTATGTGTGGCAGCTCCACATCAAACCCAGTACAGAGCAGCAGAGGGTTTAGGAGGCCCAGAGTCCAAGGCGAGGAGCAGTTTGTGTTTTTTTTTTTTTTTTTAGAGTTGGATGAAAAGCTGAACAGACTGCACTTACAAAGCGGCTGTAAATGTTAGCCTCAGTGTGACATTACAATGATATGAAAGACCCTTTTAAAAGGTCACAATCAGATGTTAAAAGTGTAATTATCATTGTCCTCATTATCTCTGTGCTGTCTCCCCTTACCTTTTCATAACCATTGCGCTGGAATTCCTCAAAGCCAAAGATGTCCAGGATGCTTATCTCAAGGGCAGGATCACTGTCAAAAAAGACAGGAACATATTTCAGGATTGTAGAGGGGTGGGACTGGTATAAACATTGATTGGTGACCTGAAACCAACAAATTATCTTGAGCCACAGTTTAAGTATGGCTTAAGTGCACAATTTCTGATGTAAAAAGCAGATAGAAAAAAAAACAACAACACTTAAAGGTCGCTGACAAGAAAAAAAAAAACAAGTACATGCAGGTTTTTTAAGAAACAAAAGGTTATGTCAAGACAATTCTGTCATAATTTACTGTTACACCGCGCCTACACCAGAAGCACCCAGTGTCACTGGAAGTGTTTAAGCTTTCCAACATGTCAGAATGCTCTCTAACATGGACCAATCAGATGTAAAATATACAAATTTAATTATAAAATTTTTTTTTATTTGAATTATTTTTAAATCATTTATTCACTTTAATAATTGCTATCAAATTTATAGCGGAAAAAATACACAGTATTTGTAAACTAAATATTTTTTATGAAAGACAATTACACATAACACATCAAAGCTCAGTTTAAAGTCACAATAATCCAGTGTAGTGGTGTGACCATCATGGTGGAAACCATCATGCCCTCAACGACCCATAATAAACATTCTCATATACACATCGATAAACATTAGCCTAATCCAAAGCGGCGTCCACTGAACTGCTGTCCAGGACACAACAGGTCAAGCCTGCTTTGGCCAGTTATTGATCACACTTCAGAATGGTACAGAGAGACCTTAGTTTTCTTACAATACTAAAACTTTCATAAAAATAAATGACAATGGGTTTTGATTGTGTGGGTGTGTGATTATTTCTTCAGTTCAATCCATATTCAGCGTCCAGAATTAATACTTGCCGAGTGCTAAAAGTTAGTCCGAATTGGAATTTGTGAATAAATAAGTTACTTGCATTATCAATGTAGCAAACATATGTATATATAACACACACACACACATACACACACAGCCATTCAAAAGTTTAGAGTCAGTAAAACAGCAATATTTTGAAAGTATTTACAGCATACAGCCATTAGAGAAGCTGCGAGTTTATAATTGTTTGTCCAAGTGCACATTTGTATGTCTTCAAAGGTGAATATAAGTTAATTATGTTTTTTTTGGCGGATAGTGAGGCATGTGAAATCGTGTGGAATGATGAGTCACTGTGACTTGTTTGTGTGTGAATACACATACTTGGAGTTCCATGGAAATTTCAGTTTTAGCCACGAGATACCTTTCTCATAATGCAATAACAGCAGAGGAGGTGTGTCTTCCTGCTCATTCGCTACTGGCGCTGTCAACTTACCTTCAGGTGCTTTATGGCAGATGTCTCACATACACTATGTGAATTATTCAAAAACGTCTCTGTGTTTTGACTAATGTTAATCACAGAAGGTCTCTGAGAAGGACTTGGTTCGTGCTTCTACTAGTAACAGCTGAATATGTTCTGTGAGCTGCTGAGACACACAATCCATACAGATAAATAGCTGGTAACCATCAATGAAATTTTATGTACACTGAAATGCACTTTGGAACAATGAAGGAACTAAGTTCTTTCAATAACTATCTCCTT
The DNA here is from genome assembly GCF_001515625.1 of Sinocyclocheilus rhinocerous. Lineage (NCBI taxonomy): Eukaryota > Metazoa > Chordata > Actinopteri > Cypriniformes > Cyprinidae > Sinocyclocheilus > Sinocyclocheilus rhinocerous. The sequence goes on along the minus strand of NW_015657838.1, from coordinate 1,984,805 downwards.
TATTCAGGTCTCTCATTCACACTCAGACACGTTCACATGCACAAAGGAAAACGTATCCATATAAAAGCATTAATCTAAGCTCACGTGCACGCTCACACACATACATGCATCTTACCCAGTGCTTTCTTCATGGCCTTGGAGGTAAAAGTTAATGTTATTGACCAAGAAGCTGAAGAGTCGACCGTACAGAGCTTTGGCCAGGAGATCTCTGTGATGGTTGGACATTTCGACTGTGTGGCGCCTTGTTATGACATCACCTGAAGCAAAGGGCAAATGTCAAGCAGTTAGTGACCTTTCACATTGTCTTCCATCCTCAAAGACTAGCATAGGTGGTCATACGTGTGTTTCGGATGGTTGTCACCACTATGTATATGTATATAGGGATGCACCGATGTATCAGCCAATAATCGGAATCGAACGATAAAAGCAATTATCTGCACATTAGACATCAGCTGATTGTTTAAGAACAGTTGATGATCAGGGACAATTATATCTTGTCGATCAAAAGGGCGCATGCAGTGTGTAAATAAAATGTCTCGTGTAGAATTTAGGGCTGTCAAAGTTAGCACAACCTCACTTTAACACAGTTAAAAAATAAAAACAGAGCAGTTAACGCTGGTTCTATTTGACCCTATGAATCACCCGCAGTTCAAGCCAGGGTTTCCAGGTCTGTGGATTTTCCATTCGCTAAACATTATTTGCAAAGCGCCTCTTTTCCAATAATCCCAAAGAACTTTGTGTTTTGTTACTTCCGAAACAAAACAAAGTCTCAGCTCTCAATTCAAACAATAAATGTCGCTTTGACGCTTTTAAATGTGGTGCGACAGATCACTATCGTTCAAGCAGCAGCATCAATAAAATAGCTTGTGAACAATGTCACTTAACATTTACCTCAGGAGAGTTATTTTCAGTGTTCACAAAAAACACTAGAGGAGAGCTTATTTACTGTTAGTTATACACGTAAGCTAGAATTAATCTGACATGAAGATGACATGTGGAACTGAGTTGAACACAACCACGTCTGTTTTTATTTCAGTGTGATTATCATATCTGAAAATAAGTAAATTAAAATTGAATATAATAGTTTGAGTTCTGTTGTTAATTTGAACCTCTAATATTTATAGTAATGTACCACGTATAGTTTACCGCATTAGCAGGGAGAGATTTTTTTTCCCTTAAAAACCCAAACTATCCATATCAGCAGATGTCATTCTGATTAATCGGTATCAAATCAAATCGGTGTCTGTCTATCTGTTTGTCTAACGTTAAATAATGACTTTGTCATTTTTAAAACTCAACAGCCATGGTCACTATCAATTTTGGGATATGAAAAGAGCAGCATGAATACTCTCCTAAACAACTTTGTGTTCCAAAGCAGAAAGTAAGTCATACAAGATTGAATCCATCAGAAGAAGTTTAGCGTTAGTTTAGTGTTTAGTTTTCATTTTTGTGGCGAATTAATTCTTTAAAGGGGTCATATGATGCGATTTCAATTTTTCCTTTCTCTTTGGAGTGTTACAAGCTCTTGTAAGTTGTATTTACAACACTGTTCCAGAACAGTTCAACCCAAATATTCCGATGTGTCCAACGCATTTTATGGAGGTTTTTATGGTTCATTTTATGGTTTCCTGATCCTGGTAGAGCAGACACTGATTCACTGAAAAGATCTGACTCAAAATAATCGGCTAATTGTGTCATGAATTCTAGAGCTAGGACTTATGTCAAGAATTTAAGACAATATAGATCATTCAAATTTTGATCTTTTTTATCATGCAAAGCAAATATATAGGTTCAAAAGACTTGGAATATAGTGCACCAGTGATATGGACCAGTTTTATATTACTCCAATGCATTGTTTTGGAGATTAAATGATACAAGAATTTAGTTTTTTGGGTGAACTATCCCTATAAAAGGGAGGCATAGATGCATGACAAAGCGAAGGGGACAGAGAGAGACAAATCACAGACAGACACAAGACAATGCCAAGTGTGCTTGTAATTTTAGGCAATAGGTCGGTGTGTCCTCGATGGCTGAATTAGGTTAACATCCAGACATCATGTGATTCATACATACTCCACACTTTTTATATAATGGCACAACATGCACACAGTCTAGACCTCACAAAAGAACTACGTGTTTATGTCTGTGTATTTTGAATGAGAAGGCAGTTATCCAATTGTGTCAAATTGAGCCAAATTGGGCTCGCCAGTAACACAATCCAAGGCCAAATGCTTGAGGCCACATTCATTGATGAGTTTGTCACCGAGCAAAGGCCAGTACATCTCAATGACCGGTGTCAGCAGGCCTCCCGGCAGTGAGATTTACTCCATGTACGGTGTTATCCTAAACAAGCTGACTTTAAAGGATTAATTCACTTCCAGAATTAACATTTCCTGATAATTTACTCACCCACATGTCATCCAAGATGTTCATGTCTTTCTTTCTACTATTTTGAAGTTGGAGGAGAAAATAAGATGGAGTTTTTCGCCAAACCCTACCCTTTTGAACTGGAATACACAGGCGAAAAGCTAACCTAGCATGACCTTTCCAATGTGATTACGTAATGCGTTAATTTGCGGACGTGCATCGCGGAGCTAGTGCAACTGTGCAAGATGTGCATTTGTGGTTTAAAAGTGCATGCATTTTTTTTTGCTAGATAAGACCCCTATTCCTCGGCTGGGATCGTGTAGAGCCCTTTGAAGCTGCACTGAAACTGCAATCTTGACCTTCAACCTGTTGGCCACCATTGAAGTCCATTATATGGAGAAAAATCTTGGAATGTTTTCCTCAAAGACATCAGAGACTCAATTTCTTTGCAACTGAAGACAGAAAGACATGAACATATTGGATGACATGGGGGTGAGTAAATTACCAGGAACTTTCTATTCTGGAAGTGAATTAATCCTTTAATTGACCGTGTTTAGTCTATGTGTTGGTTGATGCTGGTTAAGTGTAAACTGAAGGCTGTACCTTTGAAACACTGCACATCAGAGGTGAGGGCAGAGCCTAGATCTTCAGAGCTCACCTGCAACATCCCAGCCACTGCAGAAAAAAAAACACATTCAGACACATTTATATGAGTACAAACAGTTACAAATCTAAATTCTGATTGGATGAGCCATGTTTGAAGTCAAAACAAAATAAAATGAAATTAAACAAAATAAAATAAAAGCTCAGAAGCACCCAAATGCTTGGTTTTGCCATTGGGAAAAATTTAAACATACAATATGTCTTTTGAAATCTAAACCTAAAACTACTGTATGCACTGACATCTCAAACTATGCACTAAATCCAACAGAAATTTGCTGGTGCAAATAAATTAAAGTAAAATTAAATTAATTTATTTTTGTATATATTATTTATAATTATTACACTACCACTAAAAAAAATGTGGGGGTCAGTAATTTTTCACAGTTTCCACAAATATATTAAACATAATAAATGTTTTCAGCATAATGATGATATAAGATTATAACAAAAAACAGAATAACAATAATAACAACAACATATAACAAAATAAAATAATAATAAATGTTCCTTGAGCAGCAAATCAGCATATTAGAATGTTTTTTGAATGATCATGTCACACTGAAGACTGGAGTAATGATGCTGAAAATTTAGCGTTACATTACAGGAATAAATTACATTTTACAATGTATTCAAATATAAAACAGCTATTGTAAGTTGAAATAATATTTTACAATATTACTGATTTCTACTGTATTTTTGATCAAATAAATGCAGCCTTGGTAACCACACAAGTCTTATATATATATATATATATATATATATTTTTTTTTTATTTATTTATTTTTTTTTTACTCCAAACATGATGCTGTAAAATAATTCTAATAAATAATTACAATCACAAATACTTATGAAACTCTACAAGCTCACATTACTGTATGTAAATGGCACACTGACCATTTAACAAAGGGTTTAAACGTGGCTCATCCAATCAGATTTCAGAGTCAACATATCATGTTTTAACACATACACAGTCCTGCTTTCAACTATGAGTCCAGGCCTCCCATTTACTTCCTCCTATTATGCATTTATATTACTGTTTGCATTTGGCACCTAGTGTACTGTCATTAATTTGAGTGTGTTTTCGGGTGGATTGTATAATGGGGCATGTTTATCTCACGTATCCACAACGACGGGAACCTCATACGGATGTGAATGTATCAGTTTGTGTATTTGCGTGTGCTGACGTCACTTGTTTACCCAGGCTCAGTATTATGTGTGTCATTATGTAACGCAGAGGGCAGCGAGTGGCCTTTCTGTTCCGCCCCACTGCTCTTCAGAGCTTAAGGAAACAGGTGACCCTGTGCATGTGTGTGGCTAAAAAGAGCGATTAGCACAAAATTGTATGACAGAGTGTGTATGTGTGTGTATTAGAGTGGCAGAGAGAGTGATTCTGCTATTAGGCCATGGTAGAACTGATGTAAACAACCCAGGATGGTGTGTGACACAGTTCTTGATGCGCAGTCACCCGCCCACTTCCCCAGTCTATCCTTCAGACCTTCTGGTGGAGGAGATCGGCCCCTGCTGGCCTCATGCTGCAGCTGCACGACTGACCTCTATCTAGCAGCTGTAAGTCAGACACAAACGCAGTGTCAGCGTCTGTCAGGGCGGTGAAGCGCACATCTCCCAAGTGCAGCAGCGCAGAGAGGACCACAAACAAATTCTCCACCTCCTGAAAGAGAGACAAACAACGTGCTGAGAGTCAGACTGGACAGGAGACTTCTACAGGGCAAAAAATAGGCCTCTTGAAAACAAGATCAATTACACAGCACAGTCTAGTTACATTTGTGGGCTGGGTCCACAATTACAGAATCAATTTTAATTTGTTTGAAATGCTGTTTTGCAACTTCTTTTAACTACTTTTGACAACACTGAGATGACGTGCTGCTGCTCTCCTGATCCATCCCTAAATATAGAATTGAACAGAATATGTGTTGGGTTGTAGAAAAAGGATGCATGTCTAATTTGGTGGCTGAAATTAGAATAGGAAATTGGAATTCAAGTCTGGTGAAAGTTCCAGAACATCTAACATCACATACAGTAGCTTTGAGTGACCAATGTGAAAATATGAACATTATGGACATTGTGAGAAGTCAAAAAGGTTGAGAACCACTGTTCTACTGTATGTGTAAAAGAAAGAGATGAGGAAGTCATATATCACAGACAGCGAGAGTGAAGGTAAAGTGAAAGGCAAAGTCTGAGAGACTCTGTGTTATGTTAATGTGTGTGAGGGTCATTAAGGGTCGTGCTGCACTGATGGGATGAGAGAACAATCCTCCTTTAATGAAGCAGATTTACAGGTTCCTGGCAGGATTAGAACACAGTGTCTGGCTGAAGGTCAGGTGTGTGTGAAAGAGTATGTGAATGTGTGTGTTTGAACCAAACACTCAAAAGCATGAATCAGAACACAGTGTTAACTCTGATATTACACCCTCCACTGTAACAAAATGTCCATGTATTACCATAAGGGTGTGCATGTGTTTGTGCGAACATATATATGGTACATGCTGTACAGTAATTCATATGCTAGTGTTCCATTGTGAACATACTCTTCAAGTCGTTACCTAACTGTAATAACAGCACACAGGTTGACAGGTTAGTGTGGCCTCGGGCTGAATGCCAGTCTGAGCAGTGTGTTTTATAGTCTCCAGACATACTGTAATGAGTTATAATGTGTAAAACTACATAAATCAGAACAACATGTCTGAAGCGGCTGCCAAAGCCAGAGGCATACCAGCTCTCTGTCTCTGTACATGTGAGTCACTTAACACTAGAACCGCCAGAGGTCGCTGTATACCTAAAAGCGCCAACGGGTAAATTTTACCCACGCACATGACAACTGTATTTATATGGCTAAATAACATATTTCACTGTATTATGCCACTGTTTTCACAAAGAAGTGTCTAGAGTCATGAAATGATTATGTCTAGTCATCAACTATATTTTTTATCCTAATTGTTTTATGTTCAAGACTTTTTAATGCAGGCTACACTAATCCATAAC
>NW_015657838.1:1968568-1978587 GCF_001515625.1 Sinocyclocheilus rhinocerous | reverse complement strand
CCTAAGCTTAAAAAAAAAGCCTGCACTGACAACGGAAATTAGAAGGTAGTAGCCTAGATATTTGGGTGATGTAATATTATAATACAATGCCATTAATCAATATATTAAGATAACCAATGCTATTTAAATTACAAAAATAGCCTATCATATGATATCTGGATCACTGTCAGATGCTGAGCCGACCCAGGACGCATAACTTACCATCAGACTCTCCATCACTCATGGCATTTAGTGTTTGTAATACCTACCTTCCATAAATCGCCTTTTTTTGTCATTTTGACTTTATTTATGAAACTGATAACCGCTAAATCAGTGAGTGAAAGGTGTTGCCTAGAAATGTACAATGTTAAAACATAAGCGGCAAGAAAATGACAGCGCAAAAATACATGCATTATATAGCGGGTAAATTTGACCCGCTGGCGCTTATAGGTATAAATGCCCCGTTTTTTTATCTGGTTTTATCTAAATAATTTTTATCATAAACGTTTTTAAACTCATAAAAGTTTGGGATCAGTAAGATTTTTAATATGTAAAGAAGTTTCAAAGTTTCTTCCGTTCATCATGGCTGCATTTATTTGACCAAAATACAGAAAAAAAACTGTAATATTGTAAAATATCATTACCATTTAAAATAATGGTTTTCTATTTTAATATGCTTTAAAATATAATTTATTTCTGTGATGCAAAGCTGAATTTTCAGCATCATTACTCCAGTCTTCAGTATCACATGCTCCTTCAGAAATCATTTTAATATGCTGATTTATTATCATTGTTGGAAACAGTTGTGCTGCTTAATATTTTTTAAACCTATAATACTTTTTTCAGGATTATTTGATGAATAAAGTTAAAAAGAACAGCATTTAATTAAAATAGAAATCTTTTCTAATAATACAAGTCTTTATTATAACTTTTTTATCTTAATGATTTAAAACATCCTTGCTGAACAAAAGCATTCATTTCTTTCCAAAAGAAAAAAGAAAAAAAAAAAAAGAAAGAAAAAAAATTACTGACCCCCAAACCTTTGAACGGTAGTGTATATTGTAACAAAATATTTCTATTTTAATTAAATGCTGTTCTTTTTAACTTTTTATTCATCAAAGAATCCTGAAAAAAGTACCACATGTTCCAAAAAAATATTAAGCATAAAAATAATAAATCAGCATATTAGAATGATTTCTGAAGGATCATGTGACACTGAAGACTGGAGTAATGATGCTGAAAATTATGATGATTCAGCTTTGCATCACATGAATAAATTAAATTTTAACGGATATTAAAATAGAAAACCATCATTCTAAATTGCAACAATATTTCACATCATTGCATTGAACACGTTTTTTTTTCTTTTCCTTTTTTTCTGTATTTATGATCAAATAAATGCAGCCATTATGTGCAGAAGAGACTTTATAAAAAAAATAATAATAATAAAATAAATATATATATATATATATATATATATACACACACACACACACACACACTTGGTTATTTATTTATTGTCATTTAATTTTATTTTAAGTTTTTATTTCCAGGTTGAAATTAGACTTTGAATCCTACATTTTCTGTGTTCTCCGATTTTTGAACTTCATTGTATTTATGTCTCACACACACTTGTGCACACAACTAAATAAAAACTAAGCGTGCATGTGCAGTTATTTTGCATCTTTGCATGTTGCGTGAGGATGCATGTGTTATTGAACATGTGTGTACCAGTCTGTTGAAGCCGAGGGCACGCAGAGCCTGTTTAAGGGCCGAGAGCTTCTCTCTGCTCTGAGTACACGCTGTAGCTACTGCAGGAGATTCACCGGGAGCCGCTGTGCTCATACACCTGAAAACAAACACACACACACACACACACACACACAAGAGACATGACTAGTGTGAATTAAGATTTGAGATGACTTAGACTTTACATTGGCAGTGCCATCTGGACACGAATATTTGGTGTGGGTCTTTAAGAGAGGCAAGACAAGTTTGAGATGTTCTTAGTGTCACTGACATAATCACAAATTCAAGTCAAAGAAAGGTGAATGTTCAATTTTTAATGACAACCTTCCATTTACCCCTATGCAAGATTTGCTGAGGACACTTGGGGTCACAGAGAGTTCAGGGTAAAACAAGTTTAAAACTGGCATCTGACATCACCCAGTAGTACCTTTTTTAACATTTTGAAAAATCCTGATGTTAAAGGCTGAAACAGAATCAATCTGACAATGAAAATTCAATGCATTGACTGCTGAATTTAATAATCAACGTGTCTCATGGCGTTCATGTCTCAGTTTACCCTTTACTACAGTGTTAATATTATAGAGATCTATATCTGAATCTGAAAAAGATGCAAAAACACGAAATACAGTTTGAATTTGTGTATTACACTAATGCCAACTATCCACTTTTTAAGTTGGTTTTCTATGAAATCTCTGGGTAGGTCTTTTTTTTTTCATTTCTATTTGCAAATGTAAAGGTTTATTTAAAATATCTAAATGTTTTATCTTATTGAAATTAGTTTATTTTGAAACATGTATTGGCAGTGTTTCAGAATAAAATAAAATAATAAAATAAAATAAAATAAAATAAAATAAAATAAAATAGCAATCTTTGTGAACAAACCATAACAAATACTCACTGGCAATAAAATAAAATAATCTGTATTTGGATGTGTCTTTATCTAACAATGGCTCTTTCCTTGAGATTCAACCATAAGCACACTGTGCCTGCCTCAGGCTTTTGGATGCTCATTCAAAGCATCTAATTCTCTCATGAATGAGAGAATAACAGCTGTTTGAGGCTATCATGACTCTGAAGGATAACCAGCGTAACTGAAAGCACATAAACACCTCCAGGGTTCAGATAACAGAACACATGAGGAAAAACCACAGCAAAAACACTGAACCTTCAACACAACGAATGCATAAAAAGCAATCACTACATTAACCAGCTGCTCAACAACTATACATTTAAACTAATCTTATTTGAAGCACAAACCTCACTAAATTATAAAACATTTATTATTAATTATGAATCCAATTAAGATTCTATATAACCACATAAAAAGGTTATACATTATGTTGGGGCCTAAATGATTATGATTACAAGAGGCAGAAGTACTTTATGTAAAATGAGGTTACAGATGTTTCTTACGGTCAGGCAGCAGATGCATGCTGTGTGTGATGATCAGACAGACTTACATGCTTCATTCGCGGCTCTAAAGTGAAGCCTTTGGGACTTGAGCGAGCAGCCAGGTGTTTCAGGATGTGCTTACAGGCCACAGACTTCCCAGAACCACTCTCTCCACTAGACAGAGAGAACAAAGTGAGAGGAAATAAGGGTGTGGATCTCAGTAAAAAAAATAAATAAATAAAATACTGCACATATTAAAGACAGCACAATATATATTACCAAGATGTAAAAATACTTAATCTCTAAAAATTACGGTGACACTACCATTCAAAAATGAGTTTGTATTTTTATGTTATTCAAATAAAACAGTACTATTGTGAAATATTAAAACAATTTAGGTAACTGTTCTATTTGAATAGATTTTAAAATGTAATTTATTCCTGTGATGGCAAAGCTGAATTTTCAGCATAATTACTCCAGTCTTCAGTGTCACATGATCCTTTCTCAGAAATTATTGTAATATTTGCAGATTATCATCAATGTTGACAACAGATGTGCTGGTTATTCATTTATTTATTTTTGTAGAAATCGTGATGCAGTTGCTTCTGGAATTATATGAATACAAGTTCAAAAGTACGGCATTTTATTTTTGTCATTTATTTTAATCTTTTGTAACAATATAAATGTACTGTTTAATGCATTTAATGCATCCTTTTTTTTTTGCATTTCAGTAATGAGAATTGGTTGGTAAAATGTGCTGAATTGTCATGAAAACAATGGTGCTGGAATAGTGATTTTATTTTATTTTATTTTCAGGCAAAATGGAACATGGAGATGTTTGTGACAGATTCACCCAGAGAGAGCAGCTGAAAAACACTGCAAATCTGCCTAAAAGTGCATCTGTCAATGTAAAGATACATAAAACAAATCAAGAGAGCAGTTGATATTTTCAAAGAGCTCTGGGCGACAGTCCTCTTGTGAATGTGTGCTCCTGTCAGCCAGTTTATCGTTTACCAATGGGAGATCTTACAGTATGTCAGGGAGCTGTTTCACTCCTCTCCACATCACTCCATCGTATGAGATTACAGTCAGCCTACAGCAATATACCCTCAAAAACCTCACGACTCAAGACTAAAGATCCCTCTCCTGATCAGGTATCTAACCCGAGTCATCCAGGAGGACACATCTGTCATATCTTCACTTATTCCAATGCACTACTTGGGGATTTGTTCAAATCACTTGTTCTTCTCTTTTATTAATAAGACACTTTTCTCCACAATACCTATACTACCACATCAAACTGCCTCTGTTTTTATTTTTTTGTGCAGTTTGTTATCTCTCTTCAAGTAAGCTTTTTCACAAATCTACTATGGCAATTTTTTATGATACTGCTGTCAACCACCTACAACACCGACCACCTGACTGAAACAGTGTAGTGTTCCAAATCAGTCACTGATGAGGTTCTATTACATACATTTTAGCAAATAGCAGATGCCAAAATTGCAACTGATTCCAACAGAGTTTAAAATTGGAATGTTGTTAAGCTAAAGACTCACAAATATCGGGTGAAATAGTACATTGTTACAACATTGTTAATCTTTCTCTCTCAACCACAGTGCAATTTCATAAATATATAGTACTTTTTTGGCGGAAATTAAATATTAATACTATAATATAAATAATTATTTATTTGGCACCAAATCAGCATATCAGAAAGATTTCAGAAGGATCATGTGACACGAAAGACTGGAGTAATGATGCTGGAAATTCAGCTTTGCATCACAGAAATAAATTAAATTTTTAAATATATTGAAATAGCACACAGTTCATTTTAAATTATACTAATTTTTAACAACATTACTGTTTTTACTGTACTTTGGATAAATAACCAACCAACCAATCCCAAAGTTAAATAAACAAATAACCAATCCCAAAGTTTTAAAAGCTGGTGTACATTTATTTACGTTTTAGTACATTTATAATTGCCCAGAGTTTATCAGTTTTATTTAATTTTATTTTTGATTGATTGATTGATTTGTTTATTTATTGTTTTAGTTGCAAAAACACATGCAGAATCACCTTTTGTAACAGGCATTGCATCAGATGCACATTTATGATGCCTTAAACGATGTCTAGGTAATCAGCTGGTTTTAGAAAAAGGCTAGCAAGCTACAACATCTTTTTCAAAGCTGTGAATGATTTGCAATATAATTTTTTTATATGATTTCCACAAGTATATTTACAGGGTGTTAATTCACACCACTGCCCAACAACTAACAAGGGCTTTGGCAGACATATATCTTGTTTCATCACTGCCATACGTCCCACTTCATATTCTTGACGACGTACAGTAACTTGATTAATTACTCCACTGTTCAATGTTACGACCTCTTAAAAATGAGCCATAAAGCACAGTCAAACAGCTCATGGTGATAACTACCGTCTCAACACACAGTGAAGAGCCTGGATCCTAGCAGAGTCCCGCGAGAGAGAGATTGAATGGAAAAAAGCAGTCTTGAGCAGATGATTTTTAAAGGTTACTCGGCCTCCCACTAACCATTTTCTGGAGGGTCAGATGTTTTTTCTTCCCTTTTTCCCATTTCTTTTTGGAAACCCATTCTGAAACGTAATTGAACTCAAGGGCACAATGCATTGCTGAGCCAGTAGTGAGTAGGTGTCCGTGAGCCCCTTGAACCAGCATTCCTCCACTTTTCTTGCCATGGTTCTGTAGCCGCTAGAGCATGGCGGCAGCGATCTGCCCTCACCTGCGGGACGAGTGTGTGTGTGTGTGTTGGTGTGATGGATAGCCCACGCAGAGAGGGCATTAAAGTAGCTGTCAGATCCTGTCTGGCTCAGCGAAACCAGGTTCGGGCCAGTGGAGGATCATCAGAATGTGAAACAGGACTTAATTGCAATCAGAGATGACTGGAGTGCAAGGCAGGACACAGTGCAGGCTACACTGCTGCCCCTGCATCCATTAATCTCGCTGAGAGCTTTTAACAGGTTTGGATTTACGCCGTCCCTGGCAAATTTGTCTCCGTGACAGCGTTTAGCGAGAACCGCTCGGTTGATGCAGGAGTCGGTATTATCCAAATATGGGAGCAGGCATCTCTAACACAACCTCATTTCAACCTCTCCACCAACACGGGGTCACTTACTGAGCTGTGGACCCCTATTACCAAACTACAAGCTGGTGCATCAATGACAGAAGGTAGAAAGTGTCCAGTGGAATGCATTTGGGAGCATTTGGACGTGTTTTGGTTAATATACCTTTCAACCAATGAATTTTCATTATTGTTATTATTATTATTATTATTATTATTATTATTATTATTATTATTATATATTTTTTTTCATTCATTTGTGATTGCAGGATAAGGAATTAAAATTAAAATTAAAATTAAAAGTCAGTGAATAAACGTTGGGAACATACAGCAAAGTTCTGCCAATAAAATATTTATTTTTTTATTTTATTTGTATACTTTTAAATAAAAGTTTATTAAACATGTAAGCTTTAACAAAAACATTTAAAATGCCATAAAATAGAATTTAAAATTAAATAAAAGCTTGTTAAACATGTAACCCTTAAAAAAACATATAATTTTGTTAATTACTTTCTAATTAATATTAATAACGTCTCTATGCCTGAAATTCTAAAATACCCAGATATTTCCCTGATGAATATTTATATCTGAGGAAGCTTTTATGAAATGTATAACTTTCTGTTTTCAATAATCACCATTTTCAGCTCGCTCCTATGCCCCAAAGTTAAACACTGTATTTGAAATGTTTTGCCCATTCATCCAGGCAGCTTCATCAGTTGTACAGAATTGGCGATTCCCATGGATTTTGAATTCATAACTCAGTGCATCAAGTATCACACAGTGAAGGTCGCCACTATTGTGAACTGGGCCAAAATTGTCAGCTAAAGCAGTGATAAAGCTGCATAAGTGAATATCATCTATTTTAGAGCCACATGACAGTTTAAGGCCAACAGTTTTAGGACATGTTTTTTTTAGTCATTGTGATTTAGAGCGTAATAGGGCATCCACCTCGAGAGGACTCACCACATTCCTAATGATGAAGCCAACCTGATGTAAGATGCAAGACTCTTTTGCTGTTTCAGTTAACTGATGGTTAATATAATAATATTATAAATAATATTGAGTTAACTGATGGTTAAAAAGACAATTAAAAAAAAAAAGTAGTGATTACTGGGCTTTCTTGATCCAGTAATCACTACAATTTAAATGTAGTGATTACTGGATCAAGAAAAAGCTACTGACTGTGCAAATAAAACATGAAAATGTAAAGAATGCATGACAAGTGTGGCAGTGTTATGCATGTCAGTGGGTGGCACCTGATGATGAAACACTGTGGGCGTCGCTCTTGCAGCATCATGTGATAAGCTCGCTCAGCTGAAGAGAAGATATGAGGCGGGAGAGAGGAACATAGACGACCACTGGAGCTCAGATACAACTGACTGACCTGAGAGACAGAAAGAGAGACATTTACATAACACTGCTAATTTCCCATGACCTGTTCACTTCATTAGTGTTTGGTATTTTTCAAGCGCTCTGGTCAGGATTAGTTCTGAAGCATTAAGCTTCTGAAGTAATTAACGTAAAGCCTGTTTAAATACTCTTTAGACATTTAAAACTTTATTTTGTAGACAACTTCAGATCTTACATCTTAGCTGTGCTATCTGTTTTTGCCTTCTGGAAATGTTGCAATTTATGAAATGTAATGGTAAAATTCAAAATGCGACCAACAGCAACGATGTCAGTGTGACATGGTTATCACTGATTAGTATTTATCCTTACATCTGTTTGCATACTAAATTGTGATTGCACTTACGTGCATTTATTAAACATTTATATCCCCTTTCTGCACAGAGATCAGATTATTGGGTCCAGGTGACTGAAAACAAGATGCTGAGCAAAGTGGCTTTCATGCAAATTTAATTAAAACAACACTAAAAAGAAAAACCTGAAATCAACTTGAACGCTGTTCTTTGTTGCCGTATAAACACCGGTATTTTTTTGCAGGAAATGCAAATCTAGATACAGGCATTACACCTGCTGGCTAAAAGTGAAATAACTGAGTGAGGAAGCCGTGAATCTTGAGTCTTGAGTAATAAGAGATGCCATAATCAGATCTGAATGAGGCTAAAAGCCTAAGACATAAAAATATATCTTCACACAGCAAGAATAAAACTTAAGCGACACTGCAGATTTAGTGTCTGACTATATTTCTAGGTGTTAGAAACAGAAAGGTTATGCGTGTTAGCATGTGTGTGAAATGCAGAGTAAGCAAAATTTTAGCCCAATTTGGGAAAAAAAAGGCTAATGCTGAGATCTTATTACCCTTTACCACTGAGACACAACACACATACTGTATGACAGAGCCATAGAGGACACCGCAAGGACAGAGGAAGAGTGGGCAAGACACAAGCTGTGTTAATCACAAAAATTGCAGCCGTAACAAGCATTATATAAGCAATTTGTGCCAATGTGCCTTTGTTACAGTCTATGTTTGTTTAACATTTTGACTATTACTGTGAAACTCATTCATCTGATTTACAAGGCAGCATAGAATCTAATTTTACTGCCTGTTATATCCCACAATCTTTGGCATGGATAAAAACAAAGCAAAACAAAAAAAAATCAAACAAAACAAAACAAAATATAAAATAAAACACACACAAAAAAAGCATTTAAAAGTATCAAACACAACAAAAAACACATTTAAACACACAGAGAAAGCCAAACCAAACAAAAAGCAAAAACACATATAAAACAAAAAACAAACATTTAAATTGAAACAAAAATTCAAACAAAACACAAACCAAACAAAAAAAAAACAAAATAAAATAATAAAACAAAACAAAACAAAAATTAAAAGAAACAACACATTAAAATACAGACCACAACGCACACATACACAAAAATAAAACAAACACAAAACCAAGAAAAACAAAAAACAAAAAACAAAAAAAAAAAAACAAAAAACAAAAAAAAAACAAACAAACAAATGTATTGCCCGACTATACATACATTAGCATTGAATTAATACATTTATGAGCTGCTACAGTGAAGCAAATTCAACAGAAAGGACATTTGGAATAGATGTCAATGGTATTGGTAAAGTAGATTATAGCCCCAGATTACAACCTCATCTTTCAGAGCATTTCATCACACACTATGCACAGAGAGCCAACAAGTCTGAACACGAGCAGCTGACAAAGGAATCAGAGACAGGCTTAGAGGTTGCCTTTGATATCAGGGTTCCCACACCTTTTGACATTCATTTCCCTAGAAAAATAATTGTTCACCCAAACATTGAAAATCATTCATTCGCCCTCATGCTGCTCCAAACCTGTATAACTTATTTTCTTCTGCTGTACATAAAAGATGTTGTAACTAGTTTTTTTCATATGGGTCAGAACACAACATTTGAACCCATTGACTTTCATTGTATGGGGGAAAAGAAGACATCTTTTGAGGTCCACAGAAGAAAGCAAGTCATAGATCATTTTTGGGTTCTCTATCCCTTTTAAGGACAATAAAAAGGTAGATTCATATATTCAAAGGTATATTTAAAGATTTTCAGCCCTGGAAATTCCCCAGATTTGCCATTACTGTGGGAACCCTGCAGTATGGAGACACAGGGATTTGAAGCAGATCAGCCAACAAAAGTTTAGTTAGATCCAGAAGTAATTTTGCTTCTTCTGTGAGCTGGAGAGGGTTAAATATTTAAGCTGTAGATGGAAGAAGAGATTTTAGAGGCATTTAAGAGGGTAAACAGTGTGCAGGGTGGCATTAAATATAAAAATAAACTCAGCTGTCCTGTTTTGGCACAATGTTGTACACTTCAAGGTTTGAAATACCACTTACATA
>NW_015657838.1:1938066-1957944 GCF_001515625.1 Sinocyclocheilus rhinocerous | reverse complement strand
ACGCACGCACACATACACAAAAATCAAACAAACACAAAACCAAGAAAAACAAAAAACAAAAAACAAAAAACAAAAAACAAAAAACAAAACAAAACAAAACAAAACAAAACAAAACAAAACAAAACAAAACAAAACAAACAAACAAACAAACATATACACAAACAAACAGGGCCCGGTTGCATGAAAGTCCTTAAATAATTTGACTTAGGGTTATCCCTGAGGGGGAAAAAATCCCTGAGGTAAGGGATTTCTTTAGGAGAGTTGCAACAAACGTCTTAAAGGGATAGTTCACCCAAAAATGAAAACTCTGTCATTAATTACTCACCCTCATGTCGTTCCAAACCTGTAAGACCTTCGTAAGACCTTTTCTTTGCACTCAAAAAGTATTCTCGTAGCTTTGCAAAACTGACGTTGAGCCACTGATGTCACATGGACTGGTAAAAAATATCTTAA
This sequence comes from Sinocyclocheilus rhinocerous, assembly GCF_001515625.1. Taxonomy (NCBI): domain Eukaryota; kingdom Metazoa; phylum Chordata; class Actinopteri; order Cypriniformes; family Cyprinidae; genus Sinocyclocheilus; species Sinocyclocheilus rhinocerous. The sequence continues at coordinate 1,957,491 of NW_015657838.1, read as the reverse complement.
TTTGTGTTCCGAAGATGAACGAATGTCTTACGGGTTTGGAACGACATGAGGGTGAGTAATTAATGACAGAATTTCATTTTGGGGTGAACTAACCCTTTAACTGTCACCCTTACCTAAGTGTTTATACTAAGCGCTTCACGGTAGTTTCTGGCAACATACGGCAATGGGCGCCGCAGTTACTATAGTTACTACATCTCACAATAAACACATCTATGACAATAAACAGAACATAATGAAATACAAACCTAACCAACTAAAACACAGACAAACATTAAATAAACATGAGTGCTGCCCGTTTCTGCGCTGCTTTGTGTACAGTCGTTACGGAGGAAACCGCTTTGTTTCTGCAGTGAAAGCGCCTCCTGCTGACCAATGACGGAAAATTTACCAAATGTGAAAAAATGTTTTGACGCTGCAAACACGCAGAGTTGTAAATGTGAACAGGTGGACCGACAAGATAATGCATTATAAAATCTAAACAATTAAGACAAATTATATTTATATAGTTATTTAATGTAATAATTGATTAATAATAAGTGTTTAAATTGATATCATAATTGATACAACTCGTCCATTTACTTAAAACTTTTTGTTTTGTGAAAACCTGTAAGTCATGCTTTTTACAGTTATTTTACAGTTTAATATGTTACCATAGTCATTGCCCTACTGCGCTCATATGATATTTTATTTGTGCACGTCTTAAAAAATGTCTTAAGTCATACATTTGAGTTTAAAAATCCTGCAGATACTGAGTTTAAGATGACTTAAGGGAGCTTGTTTGGTAAATAAATAAATGTATTAAGGTGAAATGGTTACTAAGGACTTTGTAGCAACACTTAAGGGAACACTTAAATAATTAAGGGGAATACTTAATGGCAGCCTTAAGTTTCCTTAAGTTGACCCTTAGGTTTTTTTTCAACCCAAGTCATAGTCATTGCCCTACTGCGCTCATATGATATTTTATTTGTGCACGTCTTAAAAAATGTCTTAAGTCATACATTTGAGTTTAAAAATCCTGCAGATACTGAGTTTAAGATGACTTAAGGGAGCTTGTTTGGTAAATAAATAAATGTATTAAGGTGAAATGGTTACTAAGGACTTTGTAGCAACACTTAAGGGAACACTTAAATAATTAAGGGGAATACTTAATGGCAGCCTTAAGTTTCCTTAAGTTGACCCTTAGGTTTTTTTTCTTGCAACCCAAGTTTCACTAAGGGCTCCCTTAACCTTATAACTAAGGGATTTCTTAGCATAAGGCCTTTTAATGCAACCAGGCCCAGATCTTTACTGTGGTTAGATTGTTTTTCATCTTTCACTTTTATTGTGGATTTTAGCCTCCAGTCGCTATGACTGACAGGAAATTAGCCCAGCAGAGGCACTTGGACAGTTTGGAGGGACAAGATGGAGGCTGTGTACCGAAGGACAGAAATTGATATACAGACCTGGATTAAAGTTTATGATAAAGGGGTTCAGGTGATGTAACATGAGCATGATGGTGATCTGAGGCCATCACAGATGGCGGTGCACATGTCCTTCTCTCTCAATGCGTCATTCTGACTCTGAGCCCCAATCTGGGGGACACACTGGAGAAATCATGCCTGAAATGAGTCTCTGATGCAGGGGTCGACAGGGGACAGACGCCCCAATGGACCCACTGAATATCATTTATAAAGTGTGTGTGTGTGCATTCCGTCTACTCCTCTGCTCCCCTTCACGTGCCAGTAAAGCGTTACGGCGGACAGATGGTCATCTTGTCATCTTTTATTTTTCTTAGCGGCGGGTGGCACATGCTGTGTGTCCCTGATGAGTGTGCTCTCATCAACTCTGCCTTCCTGTGGTCAGCCAGCTGTATCAGGGGGGACAACAGTCGGGCTGGACGGACGCTAAGCTTGAGAACCTCTAACAAACCGAAGGAAGATACAGAAATAAATAGAGGAAGGAGGAGTGGGGATCTTATCGGTAGATGAAGAGGGCACAGGAAGTGAGCGCTGTATGTTGAATAGGCTATCACTGTCAGGAAGGCCATGAATAATTTATCAAGAGATCAAGTCCTGTTTGAATTGAAAGTGCTGTGCTGTGCTTACAGAGTGTGAACCAGAGAACAGCTTAAAATGTTCTCTAGTTAGAGAGAGATGAATACTCAAAATCATACTGCTGAAGAAATTTGAGTTGAATTACTGAAATAAATGAACTTTTCCACGACATTCTAATTCATTGAGATGCACCTGTATTTGATATAAAAAAACAACACTGAATGTGTGTCTCTGTACTTACGAGATTAGAGTAGATGGGCAGGTCCTTATAAGGGTTAATAAGGAGAAGAATGTGTCCAATGTAGGTCTGAAAAGACAAAGACGAAAAAAGTTAACATGGTTTACATTTTTACCAGTTTTAGCCTCAACATGCCCACAGTCTAATGACAAACACTGGCTGAAATCAATCATTTAATTGTGTTTGGTTGGTGCTACACAGCTTTTGGGATTGAAGGGCACACCTTTCTACTTCAAACTACTGTTGAGTTTATCAGGTTGATAAAGTGACAACTTGTCAGGATGAACTAATCACTGTTTTTTTAGACTTGTAAGATTAATGGCATCAAATATTTGAAAGATAATAAAGAGATAAAGACTAAAGTTTTGTTTGAGGCACTTAGTATAGATATGGTCAATTATATTTATATCATATTTATATTATATTATATTTATAGTCTAGATATGCACAATTATATTTATATCAGCTGCATATTTTTTTATGAGTGACACTATCATTCAAAAATCTGAGGTTGGTAAGATTTCTTAATGTTCTTGGAAAAAAAGGGCTCATACTCATTAATTTGGTAAATAAATAAATACAGCAAACAGTAATAATATTGTGAAATATTATTACAATGTAAAACAACCGTTTATTATTTTAATATATATTTAAAATGTAATTTATTCCTGTGATGCAAATCTGAAGTTTCAGCCGCATTACGCCAGTCTTCAGTGTCACATGATCCTTCAGAAATCATTCTGATATGCTGATTTGATGCTTGAGAAACATTAGTTATAATTGTCAATTCATATTTTTCATACATTTTTATACACTTACAAATTACACTTTTTTCAGGATTCTTTGATAAATAGTAAGTTACGAGGAACAGCGTTTGTTTGAAATACAAACTTTTGCAACATTACAAAAACCATGTCACCCTTAAACACCACATAATATTTCCTCCTGCAGCTGCAGTACAATGGCTCTCATGAGTCCTGAGGGTATCAGTACAGGTCAACTGCTAATTTATCTCTCAAGTGGGTCAGCTGCGCCAGCCTTATTTCTTGCTCCTGGTCAGATTACTCTATTACAAGCCCTGTTATCACTGAGACGACAGCAATGCCTCCTGGGAATAGAGGACTAGGTTGCTGTTGCGTTATACTAGTGTTCTCTCAATCACAGCCTGAAGGTCAGTAACCTTTTAGTTTCAGTTTCACAAATCTTTCACAGCACATCTGATGAATACGGACATACTTGGACTCTTTCTCAGAGAACATGTTTTACCCATTTACTATGACAAGACTTTCAGTCTTGTGTGAGATCAGAGATCAGAGAGCACTCTTTAGAGGTACTAGTTCATATTAGAGAATATCTAGAGGTGAATGAACTAAATAACTAACATCATCAGACTGGACTTCCTATCTGCTGAGGGAAACATGGATCAATCCCCTCTTATAAAGTGCACGTCTGGCATCTCTCACTCTTTCCATCTCTCTTGAAACGATTAGTAACCATCACCATCTCTATCCATCATTGCCATAATGACAGACATCATTAGATCCCATTACAGTGTAACACAAAAGCCCCCATCTCTGCTCTCTCCCTCCATATCGGCCTCAGTAGGGAGACATCATTACGGCCCATTGTAAAGTGTGGGAATAGCAGCGGCCATTAAGCATAGATTTGGCTCCGGTCATGAACGAGCACAGTGTGTAGTCGACAGCCAGGCATTACTGCCCGCGTGCAGCCATAGACCGCAGGCCTGCTCAAACGATCCACGGTGAGGAGGGAGATGAATATAGAGATGGATTTATTCCTTTAATCGTACTCTCATTGATTCACAAGAAAAGACAACTCTCCTTTAGGACAGAATAACAGACATGCAAGAATGGATGCTTTTCTGAATTGTCCACGCTATGAATTGCTCTTTCAGTGTACAATAACATACTAAAGCACATGTAAAGTACTCGATTATAATTTTAAGTTAAGGGTTATTCAATATTGCATTTAAAGTTAATGTATTTTAAATGTTCTAAATTTGAAAATTCATTGCAAATGTGCAAATATTTAAATACATGACACGATTTTCAATAGAAATGACATTAAAAGCACATTTTAGTGAACTATAAATGCTTGTCTGTACATCCGGCAGTACACTATCAATTTCTATGACAATAGAATTATGAAATCACATGAAGTCCTACTAAAGTGGGTCAAAAGGACTTAAGTTCAATTTACTGAAGACTTCTGTGAAAGTTTGAATGATGACGCAAATAAATAGTTAAGAGTTACGAGTCGATTCAAATCAACAGATCGTTAGTCAGGCAAGCCATTGTTAGTCACTTATATGAAAATGTAAGCCCGTCATTAACTGATATTACTCACAAAATATGTTCAATTCTGGGAGTCAGAAGAAAGTAGACAATTGTCATATAGAACTTAACCACCAGTGTTTGGAGCAAGAAACCTTAGCTAACATTGTACTGTACATAGACTTTGGTGGAAAAAATAATAATAATAAAATGCTAAAATGTAGAATATGACCCTTTAAATATAAATAGCAGAAATGGCATTGACAGTATCCATGGTGGCAGAGATAGAATCAAGAATAATTGAGTTAGTACAGCTGTAGGATTATAGTAGCATCAAGGCATATAATAAATGTCAGCAGCCAAGATTTATAGTAGCAACAGCCATTGTGGTAATAGTAGCAGTAACGACAGCAGCCGTTAACAGCGAGTCAATGTAAGAATGTCTTTTCATCTCCCCAGGGCTGGCTCAAGTCTTTGGCCTGAATACAGTGAGACCTAGAGGGCTGCCATCCAAATACCAGTCTCTGGCCACGCTACAAACAGAGGCCTTGGCCACTCTCCAAGACCTCACGACAAGAGATCCAGCAGCAATGTGTGTGTGTGTCAAAGGCACACTGGACCGGATGGCTTGGTGAAAGACCACAGAGTGTATGATAGAGGCCAGAATCCGGACATCAGCTCCATCCGAGTGAGTTAAGACAGAGAATGAAAGGCTCTTCCTGAACAGGCTAGACTGAGGGTTGGGTTCCTAACTGTGTGTTTATTCTCGATTTGAGGCTTTAGGAAGTGAGATGGTTAATACATATCTCACTAACCAACTGCATGCTTCATTATAGCCCAATGATTGTATATGTGTTTTTGTATTTACGTACATATATCTGGTCGTTAGCAAACCGCTTCTGCATCTCGTAGAGCAGACTGCTGTCTGTGAGCTCACTGAGGGATGCCAGGTCATCATTAGGAGCAGGAGGCATTAGTTTCACCTGGAACACAAAAAACATTCCTTATTATTAAGGCTGCTCCGATCAGGATTTTTGGGGCCGGTCACCGATCATCTATCACAGGAAGCAGTATCTGCTGATAAGATCACCGAGATCACTATTTATAGTGATGCTCCAATCAGGATTTTTACAGATATTCATTCAGGTATGTAATTTAATGTATTTTTATTGCATTTATTTGAAATAGAAAATTGTGTAACATACTAAAGGTCTTTACTATCACGTTTGATCAATTTAATTCACCCTTGCTAAATAAAAGTATTCAGCAAGTATTCAGTATAAAAAATAAAAATCTAAACTTTTCAACAGTAGTGTAAATGCATTGTAAATGTTGTCTAATCAATCAAATAGACGTGAAATCTACTTTCTCCTTCTTAAAATACACACATACACTTAAGCTTACATAGCACTGCAGGCCTGAGAGTAAGGGAACTCATTTTCCTGTTTCTTCAGAGGTCAGGGGTCACTCTCAGGGTGAGTGGGGTCAGCGTGTGCAGTGGGATAGATTACTGAGGCTCTCTACTTCCAAACTATGACTGATTCTACTTGCTGCTCTCCAATAGCAGGCCAGGACTTTCTCAAATGCATTAATCCCAAACCTGCTGTGGTGAGACGGGATTTTAAGTGTATTAGATGTTACTCGTTTCTCTCTATTACCCGTTGGGAACAAGACAAATCACTCTGAATGTGCAAGATCAGTATAGAATGCAATTGCTTTGTGCTAGTGAATGTATAGGATTGGTTCAGTTTATAGATTCTTGTGCATATTTAAGCTATATTATAAAACCTAGCCTTCCAGGGTAGCATCCAACCTAAAATACTACCTATGATGCCTTACATGGCGTACTCTACATGTAAGCGTGTCACTGTGTTTTGGAACAAAGCTTGCATGATATACAGTATAATGCTTTGTTTCAGATGAATGACCAAAATGCACACTATATACTTTTGTATACATTCTTTAGAGGACAACTCTCCTCTGACCTGCTCCAGTTTTCCTGCAGCACTGGGATAGGATCCATCCAGCCCGTTATCAAGTGAAGGCTGCCGTGTCAGAGCTCCTCCTGAGTCCCTGAACATGGCCTCCTTCTCCAACAAACTGTCCCTCCTAGAGATGGGTAGAGCCATAGCAGCCCTGAAGGAAGTAAAAAATAAAAAATAAAAAGGAAATCAATATCAACAAAATCCATCTTTGCACTGCCATGGTGGCACAGAATCTGCATCTGAAGTGGAATTTAGGTGCATTCACACAGATCGTTTAATGCAGCTCAGAGGTGGCATAAATGCATTTACGCTGCAATTACAATGGCCTAAATAATACTATAAGAAAGCTTTAAAATGTTGAATATATAAATATTAAATGATTAAAAAATTTAATGGTACTTTAAATATGAAAATAAAAACACCATCATTGAATCATTCATTCAAACGATTCATTCATAATAGCCGATTCATTCAGGACCGAAGCAAGTAAATGAATTGATAAATGGGTCACTGAATCATTTACTCAACTGATTTGCTCAAAAACGCTGATTCATTCAGTAACAAAACAGAATGTGTGTTTCTCGGAGATGCACAATGTTTTGCTGTTGCTTATTAATGTTTTATTTAAAGAACTTTTGGTGACACTGCTGATATTATTAGGTAAAAAGAAAAAAAAACTTTAATATTGAATAACTATAACATGCTAAAATGTACAGTATATTTATTCATACTGGAGAATTATCTTGAATTTTGGGACATTTTTAGTCACTGGCGGCATTATCTCAAGCCCCTGTTAATTTCCAATCCTGATATAATTATATCATTTGACTATATACCTACTAGCCTGAGTAGTTTTTTTTTAGCCTGAATGTCAGTCTAAATTTGCTAATCACTAATCACTTCCTGCTGACATCTGAACTCTCTCAAATCTAGAGTGTTCAAGTCCATGGATTAGCAACACATTCTCTGAATCAGAAACTGTAACCACTGTCTGTAACCACTGTACATACAATTTCTTTACAGGCAGGCTGCTGTCCTGGTTGGCCTCTGTGCAGTGCTCTTCTGATTGTGGAGGCAGAGCCGAGGGGTCTGTCTGTCTCTGTACCCAGAATTCCTCTGCTCTCATCAGCATTTCTGCAATCTGCTCAGTAGCAGCCAAATCTGTAAAAACCAAAGTCATAGTGGGTCAGTGTAGAAATCATCTTACTGGAAGTCAAAAGTGATTTTTCAGTTGTAGCCGAAGGTTAAAAATAAACAAAGAAAAAGCTCAGTTTCATCATGATGCAAACCAACTAGAGATGAATTTGGTTTCAAAGAATCTTTTTTTGTTTTGTTTTAAGTAAGCATCTTCAACATATGAAGGAAGGAAGAACAGTGACTGAGCTATTCCTTCTCAAAAAGAACAGTTCTATCTCTACTAAATATTATTAGTGACTAAAGACAGCATTTATAATATCATTTTGAGCCATGATTTTCCCTGGGGTCCAATCGATTTACTCCCTCATTCCCTCTGTAGCTCAGCCCCTGCTGTTCCTCACATGGATGTGGCCATACTGAGATGGGCATTGAGCCCTGCTGCAGATTGATCCATCTGTGCTCTGATCGGGGGTCGGGGAGGAAGATAACCCGTCCCCCCATGATAGGAACCAGCCTTTTGTCTTTCTTACTGCAGGAAAGTGACACCCAAGAGAACGATCCTCCAATCACACACATTCTCTCTGAAAGTCAGATATATACACTGCTCTCTAAAGAGACTTTAAGTGAGAAGAAAGGATTTACTTTGGCACTGCGTTTCATCCCAGGTCATCCTTAAGATACTTGAAGCAAAATTGCATAAGATACTAAGACTAAGAATCTTGATTTATTTAAATTTTTTTCAAAACAAAACAACGGCATACTATTTGCTAATAAATATGTACAGTGGTGTATTTCATTTCACATGCAAACAGGGTTTTTAAATAGTAGCCCAAAAGGCTTATCAGTAAGAAAAGAGCTCATTTAATTGCTAATGTCAGAGAAAGACTGGAAAATGGTCATAAAAATGTTGTTAGACTGTTTTGTGCAAAAAACCTGGGACCTTAGGGGGGGAAATGTAAAAACCATTATAATTTAGTTTCACGTAACTATTTTCCATCCTATCTCTGACACTTACAGATGCTGTTTAAGTTATTGTACCAATATGTAAACGACCTCTCTAAATGATTAATTGCAAGAATGACTCTTGGCATGTAGAGTCTGCACTGTAGTTTATAAAATAAACTGTACAAAATATTAGTAATTTTTAGATTGGTCCGTAAACATACTACTAAATGCTAAAAACCTGCTAATTGGTTATTAGTAAGTTACCTTGCTGTATACAGTGAAACCACTGCATTACATGTAATTTTACTGTAAAAAAAAAACTGTCAAATTGATGGTTTTTGGAATGAAATACTATGAATTACCAGATAATTTATGGTGTAAAAACAGTGAAAGGACATTCTACATAAGACAATGGCCATGTTTTTTTTTTTTACAGTTCAGGTAACTTGGTATATCATTAAAAAATATATATGGTTGTGAGTTGTAAAATATACAGGCACCACTATGCCATCCCGTAATACAAAACATTGTCACTTTATTTTGTTAAGATGAATTTCTGGCAAACACAGCTTCCGGAATAACAGCCCTAGCAATGCCAAGATCATGGGTTTGATTCACTGGTTACTGACAAAAATGTATATGCTTTAAATGCAGTGAAAATCACTTTGAATAAAAGGGTCTACCAAATGTTTAAATGTACAGAAACAGTAAAATGTGGAATGAGTAAATGTCTACATATCAAAACTTATTCTACTTGGCGGTGACATAGACAGTGATATATTAATGACACAAAAACACAGCAAATCTTTTTTTTTTTTTTTTGAAAAGAGCAAAATCTTGTTTCTCAATATTTCCCTTTAAATCTCTTGGCTTCAATTAGCTGTGACAGCAGTTGTTATATTAACCATCCAAACGTAGTGGAAGCAGTTTCACAGACATCAGCACAGAAGCAAACAGAGAAAGAGAACTGAATGAATCTGCCCAGCTATGAAATATTCACATTCAACAGGAAGCTCTAGAGAGGAAGAACAGTCTAACACACTTAAACTCAGGGGCACAAATGTGTAACACATCCCTGACAAGTTTGGTTTCAGCTATATTCTGTGTGAAAGTCACAGAGATGTACTATGTATTCAGTAATATAAGGAATGCGAGCAGATTCTGCAGCCATTTGGTAGATGTAATATCCACTTGGGCTGGGCTGATATTAATAGTTAAGTCTTTCGATAATAGTTGATACACATCTCACCATTCATATTGTAGGGCAGTGGTTCTCAAACTTTTTACAGCGGCGTACCCCTGGGGCATTTAACATTCTTCTGCGTACCCCCCCCCCTCTCTTCCACTTAGACCACAGTTACACCTTTTCTAAGGACAATATTTGCCCCCTTAAATTGATTTACAGGTGCATTTTTTTTACCTTTATAGAGGCAAATATTTTCTATCCTTATTAATTGTATGTCATGTTTAATGTTATATTCTTAACATTCCATTACTTGTATTATTAATATAATAAATAAAGCAATAAATTATGGCAAATCGAAGTGATACTTGTAGATTTAAAAATAAAACCGCCAATAGGTGGCGGCAAGTCGCTGTCTTAATGAGCCAGGCGTCGTGTCATTCATTCAGTAACGAAGCAAAATGCTGTAGTTATGAATGCGTTATTAATCATTGACTTTCCGAATCGTTCAAAGCCGGAGATTTGTTCACTAACTAAACACCACTTGCTTTTAGACTCACACCAGATGATACGGATTTCGTTGGAACTATTATTATTTCGTTGCAAAATATAACAAACATGACAATATTCTGTTTAAAATGTAGGCTACATTTAAAATGTAAAATGTTCACTTAATATTACCTTTTTTGTTGAACTGTTGTAAAAAATGTAATGGCACATTTGCCATCGTTTGGATATTCAGGGAAATGTCTGATATGTCTGATATATTCAGGGAAATGATACAGAGTGTGTCTGTATCGAAGACAGTTTAAAATCGATCTCAGTCCGTGTCAATATTTGCTCTTCATGCTATTAGGTGAAGATCTACTTTAAAGATACATTGAAAAGCAGCGCGATTTGCTAAATCAGCATATTCAGCGGGCATCCTATATGCACGCTGCTTGTGTGGATGCAGTCAGTTTTGACCGCTAAAGATGATAATCGTTGCCTGGGTTGCGTACGTATATGTGGGGCGGAGCTATCAAAATAGGGGCAAGACCCGTAAGAATAATAGTAGTCCAAGGCACTCGAATCTTATTCAAACATTTTTTAAAAAGCCTTTATTTCATCATGGCTATAAGTTTTAAGAATAGGTGACAAGTGCACACCTACGCGTTGCGGCTATTTTGCCTTCGTCAGGGTGTGACATATAGGGGCAAGACCCTTTTGGGGTAGGGGCGTGTTTGTTTTGGTGATTTCAAATATCAACATTGGCTACCAGAAATCACTTACTCTGCCTTTAAATGAATGCCAAAACTCAGAATTTTGTTCGCGTACCCCGCTCCGTCATCTCACGTACACCCAGGGTATACGCGTACCCCAGTTTGAGAACCACTGTTGTAGGGTATCAGACCGAATCAGACAATTTAAGATTCAATCAAGAACATGGTTGAAACACGAGGAGCCGAATTCAACAGAAAGGCCCAAGACGACAGGATATTCGTAAATCAGATCCTAGCGCCAGCCAGTCTGAAGCAAGCCTAACCAACCAACTCTTTCACAGAACAGCTTGCAACATTAACACAAAAGAACAACCCATGATGTGTGATGATTGATGACATGTCGTCAAGAATCAATCAGAATCACACTTCAAGTGAGAGTGTATTTTCGGACCGTAGCTTCAGCCAGGGAGAGAATGTTGCTTTGACACAGCTAGTGTACGTTTAGTGCACTTGACTTATAAGAGTAACATTTCACTCTTAGGAAAAAATAAAAAATAAATAAAATAAAATACTGCACCATGGTACTTACTGGCACTTCAGAGATTGTCTTGTTACAGTATTACAATAGTTTCCGTTTTTTTTAAAAGCAAAACATTTATATATTTTTTCCATTTTTTTTTTTCTTTTATATACATTTTTTCTGTAACAGTATATTAAAAATGTTAAATGTATACTTTTATACTACCATTCAAAAGTTTGAGGCCAATGAGAATTTGTAATAATGTAAAAAATAGATAAATCACATATTGTATAAAGAAAATTCACCCCATATTAGGACCATTAAGAATTGTTTTTTGTATTTGTAACATTTGTAGCATATTTTGTCCTTAATTCTCATCGAAAAAAAAAATCATGATTGTAAAATGAATGTACAGTATTTACTGAACAGCCTTACATTCACTGTACTACAATATTTTTGACTAATACAGTAAAAATAAACTATATTGTAATGAAAGTCTGATAATCATCAAGAATGGTATTATTCTTATTCTTCTTATTGTTGTTGTTGTAACATTTAAAATAAATCCATGTAAACTGTAAAAAAAAAAAAAAAAAAAAAAAAAAAAGGTAAAAAGTTTTTTTTTTAGTTATTTTTTATTTTTATTTTTTATACTTTGTGGTGAAACATGACCAGTGTTTGTACCTGAGGGCTTGTCCTGGTTGCAGTTCAGGAGAGTAGGATCTGCTTTGTGCTTCAACAGCTGGCTCACAATGTGGCTCTGTAGGGACACAAACACACGCACACACATCTCCATGACTTGAGAGGAACTCAAAGAGAATACTAAAAATTATAGGTCACATCTTAAAGACGTCTGCATCCATCAGCTCTGAGTCTAAATCTACAACATCAGCTGCCAGATCAGTTCTGCTCCTGCCTCCAGTGCCAAACATTTGCCAAAACCTCACATTCACACCCTCAGCACTGTGTTCATTAGCTACAGCCTGCACACAGATATACAGCTATATTTATCTACATTTGTTTACTTTAATTCTGTTTAATTCTGTTACTGTGCCTCTGTTTGCTTTACGAACACATAGACAGGCACTATATCACAGTATTTCAGAGTCCAACACACTAGAGTTGTGCTGCAGGACTCTGTGTGACTGTGTGTGCATAGCATGCATGACGTGAAGGCATGGTTTTGATGTATTATGCAAGTATGTATGTGTATGTGTGTCCAAAAACAGCTTTAGGGAGTAGGGATGTAACGGTATGAAAATTTCTTATGATTATATTGACCAAAATTATCACGGTTCTCAGTATTATCACAGTATTGTTCAAATGTGCTGGAGATGTTCAAAAAGCACCAACACATAAATCACTTCACGTTTTATATTTAAAAATCAACAAACAACAAATAAAATTACTTTTTGTTTGCATAATCACCATAAAAAGGTAAACCTCACATTTCAGCCTTTAAATTAAGAAAAGAGTTAAGTCAAAATGATAATTGATTAATACATTATTATATGTATTTTATCTGCTCCATAAATAATTCTAAATGCTTATCTGAATTGTTTAAATGTGTAGAATCCACATAAGCTTGCTTTTCATCAACCGGTCAAAATGTACAGCAGGGCATGCAAATTCGGTCCGTTTTTGACCAGACAGAAACTGCACACAGGCTGAATGTTAATATAAGTCTCTGCAAATCCACTCGCTGACAGCAGGTGGCGCTTATGGAAAAGCTGTTTCCCGTAAACTCCGTGGACAAAGCAGTATTGCAAATAAGAACACTTCCTTTAGGTATTACATGGAGCGAAGATGAAAACAAAATGCCATTGAATCGCTTCTGAAGACAGTCAGAACCTTCAGAGGAACATTCATATAATAAATACATTCATATATTCATTTGTATAATTCCCTTAGCACTCTTTTAAAACCTCCCAGCTTTTCCGCCCTGTTTTCACTCAAAACGAAACTACTCTGCTGTGCTGTGCTGTGCTGTGCGCACGTGAGACTGTTACTTAAAACTGTGCTTTATGCTGGACAGTATTTATTTATCGTGAGGTGTTCAAATTGCGGTAATCTAATACGGTTTTAATGATAATTAAAATATGAAATGGTAATACTAACCGTCGGGAATTTTATCATGATTTATCGTCAAACCGGTAATCGTTACATCCCTACTAAATACAACAGAATAACTTGCCAGATGGCTGACTTCATTAGAAATGGCAATATTACAAGGTTAAAGCTGAAGTGTGTGATTTGTTTAATGTTGAATACGTATCTCAGCTTACAGACATACAGTGGTGTGTGCTGGTGTGTTTTGGATCATTGTCCTGCTGCAGAACCCAAGTTCTGCAGCAGGACAGAAAAGCTTGAAGATCAAGACAAACAGTCAATCAGACACATGCTTTGCCAGCTTTTATTTTGCCTGTTTCTCATAATATAATCAAAGGTGTTACTTCGACAAGAGTGTGTCACTGTCTCGCACTGCCTTTTAACAATCAAGGCTTTTGTTTAAAAAAAATCACCCACCACAGTGGCTGGTAAATATCGCATATTTACTTACCACTGAGTAAAAAAAAATAGTGTATTCCCACCGTTTACAATGCTCTCCACTGTTTACTGCATGTACTGTTCAGATAACGGTGTTTCCAGCTAACACTGTATGATGATGCTCAAACTGAAGCGATTGCAGCATGGCAGTTCTGCTTAGTCACACAACCATCTGCAGTGTTAATGACTGACTCAATGTGTCTGTCTGTGTGTGTGTGTGTGTGTGTGTGTGTGTGTGTGAGAGAGAGAGAGAGAGAGAGAGAGAGAGATTCTACCCTGCTGCAATTAATTATAGATGTGGGCAGAGAAAACATCTCTCTAAGTGTGTTTATTATTTGCGCGCGTGTGTGTGTGTGTGTGTGAGAGAGAGAGAGACTACAGATCAAACACTATTCCTTGCAATCTCAGACCACCCTCCACAAACAAATACTAATTAGATTTGGTATTTGGACATAATACTATTCTTTTTGGACAAGTGCCTTGGTAATATCACTGTACTCTCCAAAGTACCCTGGGAATACATAATGATATACTTTATCAAGATAGGAACTATAATGTCATATCTACCAGAGTCACAGTAATTTTTGTAACTGTCAGCAATATAGTAGAAGACAGCCTCACACTCGCTCTTGATTCTCTAGAGGTCCTATAGACCTTGACCACCGAAATGGTGCTGTCGTTGGTGCCAGGGCTCAGTCAATGGATTTGAAAAACTGACTTCAAAGTCAGAGGATACAGTAACTGACCGCTGTAATCTGCCCACCAAGATAACATGTCACAGATACAGTTTACAATAGAGTTTAAAATATTTTATTAATGTTTTATGGAGAGAAAAAAGTATCTTTGTTCAACAAGGCTGTGTTTATTTGATCAAAAATATTTTAAAAAGTAATATTGTAAAAATATTATTAAAAATGTCATTCATTCTGGTAATTATATTATTCCTGAATTTTCAGCATCATTACTCCAGTCTTCAGTGTCACATGACCCTTCAGAAATCATTCTAATATGTGACCCTGGACTCTTAAATGTAAATTTTTCGAAATTGAGATTTATACATCATCTGAAAGCTGGATAAATAAGCTTTCCATTGATGTATGGTTTGTTAGGATAGGACAATATTTGGCAGAGAATACCACTATTTGAATATCTGGAATCTGAGGGTGCAAAAAAAATCTAAATATTGAGAAAATCGCCTTTAAAGTTGTCCAAATTAAGTCCTTAGCAATGCATATTACTAATCAAAAATTAAGTTTTGATATATTTACAGTAGGACATTTGCAAAATATCTTCATGGAACATGATCTTTATTTAATATCCTAATGATGTTTGACATAAAAGAAAAATGTATAATTTTGACCCATGCAATGTATTTTTGGCTATTGCTACAAATATACCCCAGCGACTTAAGACTGGTTTTGTGGTCGTTGTCACATAAGATGATTTGCTGCTCAAGAAACACTGCTTATTATAGTTGTTAATATTTTTTGGGAAACTGTAAAAGCTTTTATTTATTTATCTTATTTTTTTTCCCCCTAGGACTTTCTGATGAATGGAAAGTTCAAAAGAACAACATTTATTTAAATTAGAAATATTTTGTACCATTATAAATGTCTTTACTGTTACTTTTGACACATTTTAATACATACTTGATAAAGAAAAAATGTCTTAATAAATAAATAAATAAAATTATCTAAATTGCATAACCCAAACTAGTGTATGTGTCTTAAGAACTTAGTTTAAGAACTGTTCCATACAGAGCCCCTAAATGGACATGGCGACGGGGTAAAAAAAAAAAAAAAAACATGGGAGGAAAAATTACATTTCAATGCCAACCCAGGCTCATTGGAAATACATGCTTGTGGTGACATTTCTGCAACACCGATATTACGTACCTTACTGCATGTTTTGCGGCAATTTCAAAGTGAAATGTCCAGTGAGTGGCACTTAAACGATCATTCAATATGTGACACGTTTTTATTACATTGATACAGGCACGTATTGCTGCGTTGCTTCAGGTACATATTGTGGCAGTTCAGAATTCAAATGTCCGGTGAGTGTCGCCAAAAGTTAATGTTCTATGGTGTTGGAAATACCCCCTACACCAAACCCAATCCTAAACTCACCCGATAGTGTTAAAGAATGCAAAAATTATATAAAAATGCATTCGCTGAAGTAATCATGCTATTTTAACTTCCTTCTACGTGGGTATTTAGTATTGATTTTCAAATGTTGCAGCATGTAAACATTGTTTTGAAGTCATAATACAATATTGTGCAATGAATTGTGTGAAATTAGGGTTTCCTAATCAAAACTCTAGCCCTGTAAATCATACTTTTTGTGGAAAGGAATAAAAGCTGTAGGAGTTTTACTGCCTCTTGTTTTAATTCCAACTGGAAACAGCAACGATTCGTACGTATCTCTCTTTTTAATTTTTCTATAACCATGTCCCCTTAGGGGCTCTGAAGTTGAGGCTCCAGCACCAGCATCATGTTAGTAGAAAATGGATAAGAAATGGAGAGAAAAACTAAACCATGCACTGGGCTGCAAATGTGCTAACAAAAACCTTAACCTCACAAAAGAAAGAGGGGAGGAAAAAGGAAAACAGAATGGTGTGTATGTAGGCAAGAGTATCCTGAGGGACAAAAAGAACACAGGAGAAGAAAGAAGGAATTCTATTCATCAGCAACCTGAAACATTGTCAAATATTTGACCATGTCAGCAGGTTCGTCCTTTCCTCTAGAAATCAATCTCCTCTAGCACAAGCGCTGTTATTCAACTCATATAAAACACATTAGTACTTCATATGATCCTCAAAGCTCGAGTGCATCTGGCAGAGATTTGGTAAGATCAATGCAATGCTGAAGTCGCATTAATCAAAAACAGGAAGGGAGGGTGAATTAATGAACTGTATTTGGTCTACGATAACTCTAATGTCAATACATTCCACTGACCGTGAACAGCAATCTGATAAAAGGGCTAAACACAAAAGCACAGGAAATATAGCACATTACACTCATGCAAATTAGCCAGAACATTTGTTGTGTCCAGGGGTCAGCAACCTTTTTGACACCAAGTGCAATAGAAATAAACAAACAATAAATAAATAAATGTAATTATTTTTATTGTATGCATGTGTTTATTTGTATAGCACATCAAATTAATATAATATGCATTTATTTATTCTACTAAAATAAATTAAAACATGCGTTTATTCGTATGACACTATGAATTAATGTAATATGTATTTTATTTATATCTTTAAAGACGGAATTACTGCAAGAGACAGCTTGGCATGTAAATCTTTTTTTTTTTTTTTTTTACTTTTTACTTTATTTAAATATTTTTAAGTTTATTTATAGATTTGTTTATTAATTTGTATAGCTCTACAAATTAAATGTAATTTGCATTTATTTTATGTTTATCTTTAATTAAAGGAAGAATTACTGCAAAAGACAGTTTGGCATGCAAATGCATTATATTAATTTGCAGTGCAAAACAAAATAAAATAACAGATGAAATTAAATTATCACTGAGAGAGGTTTGGCATGTAAATACATTCCTAAAATACCTGAAGAAAATACCATCAATCATGTGCCTAAAGTTGCAAAGCACTGGTTCAGTCCACATTTGACTGTGATTTCAAAAGTCAGTGTCCATCAGGAAATGATATGTACCTGCCCATATTTGGCAGCCAGATGTAAGGGTGTCCAGTAGTTGTTGTCAGACACCTGGACGTCTGCCCCGTTCTCCAGCAGCACAGACACCACCTCCTTATAACCACTGGCACTGGCGATGTGTAGCTGCAAACACAGACAAACACTTCACATGTGATGTTTCATTTGGCCAAAATCCTTCCCATTCAAATCACCATCTGTACACATTACTCAGACTGTGTCATATTTAGAGATCAGAACGGTTACACATTTTGAGATTCATGTATTTTCTCACCAGCGTGACCCCGTCATCATTCTGTTGATTGACACTGCCCCCGCTGCTGACCAGCTGCCTCACGTCAGACAACATGGTGGATGAGCGCTGGGTCTTCATCTGGTGCATAGAGCTCATGTCCACTCCTAATAAATGCACAGACAGGTATAGAACTGAGATGCAGATGACGGACACGCAGGAGTTCGGGACAGAAGTCACATGACAGAGCTTTTATTCGTCAGTGTATGGGATCAGATGGGATGGGATCTCTCTCGGTGTCCTAATTTTGTGTCAACTGGAGGATATATTCTTCAGTTTCACATGTCAAACAGTGCTCTATTAGACAAAGCATAAGATCAGCAGTAGCAGAAGACGTGGAGTAGGCCGTCCTGAGATAGTGAGAGTCTTGACTGTAATGATAAACGAACTCTGTGACAGCAGCCCAGAGAAGCGTGTCCGTTTCTCTGGATCTCGCCGATTGATTAGCAGGCTAAAGTAACTCTTACTGTATCCGGCATGTGAGCTGACAGAATGGATGACTGTTAACAACACGGTTGAACAGTATGACTGTATATGCAGTTCAGTCAGTAGAAATATATCTGTGTGGTTATCAGATGGCAGAACTGCTTTGTTATTTACACATGTGAGCAATGGGAAACATGGTGTCACACAAAAATCTATACCAGAAAGTGTCCTACACAAGACGAGATGAAAAAGAACTGCTGCAGTTTCAGTCAACACAGAGCAAAAATGTCCTACCATCTAATGAAGCATTTGAGAATTTAATGATTTAATTTAAATTTTTTATTTTTATTTTAACTCTTTAATTTTTTGATTCTCTGGAAACAGTGTATGCAATTTGAATCTGAAACAAACAGAAATAAATGAAATAAAAAACGTAAATACAGGTAAATATAGGTGAAAATACACTAATGATCACAAGTATGGGGTCGATTGATTGATTGATTGATTAAAATTAATACTTTTAAGCAAGGATGCATTAAATTGATCAAAAGTGACAGTAAAGATATTTATAATGTTACAAAATATTTCTATTTCACAAATTATTTTCTTCTGAACTTCAAAAAATTCTGAAAAAAATGCATAAAAATATTAAGCAGCATAAATGTTATCAACATTGATAATATTTCATGAGCAGCAAACATTTTTTAGGATGATTGCTGAAGGATCATGTGGCACTGAAGACTGAAGTAATGATGCTGAAAACTCAGCTTTGCATCACATTATATTTTAAAATATATTCAAATAGAAAAGTTATTTTAAATCGTAATAATATTTCACAGTATTACATCTTACTGTATTTTTGATCAAATAAATGCAGCCCTGGTGAGCATAAAAGACTTCTTTAAAAAAAAAAACACACACATATATATATATATATATATATATA
>NW_015657838.1:1932815-1937647 GCF_001515625.1 Sinocyclocheilus rhinocerous | reverse complement strand
CCATAGCAGAAGCTTGGTTTTGTGCCCAGTGACCCATTTTTATGTTGTTTTTAAGGTTTGTGTTTGGATTATTGTATGACTGGAAGATTCAAACATGGCCCATTATAAGATTTCAGGAGTCAGTCACTTTTTGATTTTTTATCTGTTGGTATTTGATAGAATCCATGATGCCATGTATCTAAACAAGATGTCCAGGACCTCCAGCAGAAATATAGGCCCACAACATTAAAAATACAGCAGTATATTTCATTGTACACAAGGGGTACTTTTTATCCCTGTGTGCACCAAACCCATCTTGAGTGTTTGTTGCTAAAATGCTATTTTTTTAGTTACATCTGACCATAGAAGCCAATTCCATTTGAAGTTCAGAAACAATTTGAAGAATTGGGGATTGTTTTTGGATGAGAGCAATTTCTTTTCTTGATTTTTTTTCTTGAAACCCTCCCAAACAACATGTGGTGTAGGTGCTGTTTGAACGACTGTGTGTGTATATATATATATATATATATATAAATTACCGCTCCCACACTTGCAAATGGTAGTGCACTGTTCAACAATCTCCAGGTCCTAGTTATGCATTTATTTAGTCATACAAACCTGGTAAATAAGGAACCAAATGAATGAAGGACCCTACCATTCTCCTCCAGGTGTCTGATGAGGATCTAGCTGGTTTCCGTCCCCTCTGCGGAGTAGTCGAGTGGAATGTTCCCGTTCACATCCTGCAGGAGCACGTTGACTCCAGCCTTCAGACGAGGTGTGATGGAGAGGAGGGGGGGGGGTGGCAGTGAGATAAAGCAAAACAAGACATAAACAAGTCGAGTCCCTTTTGCCCCATTCATCAGTCTGCAATCAATGATAAACAATGGCCAATTATCACACTTTCCCAGCATTCCCCAGGCACCCGAGCTCAGGGATGAGCTACATTCACAGAAAATAGTGTGTTAACTAACTCATTAAGATAGGGGCAGGTTAATAGGGTCTCCGGTTCGGTGCGGAGTGTTTGGGTGGCAGCGGGTGATGTGATTTATGAGTGTCTGGTCTCTAGAGACTCCAGACCCTGATAAGACTCTGGATGAGCAGAAAAGTATGACGCAGGGTTACACATGAATAGCTACTCTGTTACATGAACACAATCAGAAAAACTAGACAGGGGACATTAAATAAACTAAATGACGTATTAGACAAAAAATGGCCAGAAACAGAACAACTGCACCGTTCAGATACTGTTGTTATACTGACATTGAGGGAATCACACAATAAAACACCCAGATCACATTGCACTGCAAAATGCAAATAGGAGGAAAAAAAACTCTAACTGCATTTTCACTTAAATATTACAAAAAATGTATTCCATTTTATTGAAGTAAAGAGAACAAATAAATAAATATTTTTATTTAAATGTTTAAACTAATTTCTAAAAATATGTATATATTATGTTTTCCTTTGAATTTAAGTAATGAGTTATTAAATACTGTAACTCTAATACTGACCTGTAATAATCATTTGTATTTAAATATTACAATAAGAATTGCATTTTAAATTAATTCACAAAGTAATGAGGATGGTACTGATATTTTTTTTAACCGTTACAATAGTAATGACTATGAGAGCGAAAGAAAGAAAGAAAGAAAGAAAGGCTTTCTCTTCTGGGAAAACTGAACACAAGTATTAATCATTCGAGAGCATATAACATTTTTGTGTCCAATCTGTGGTTGTCCAAAATTTGGTCCAACAACTGTGACAGAAACTTAAGACTACTGATTGCTGTCCAATCCAAACTAAATGACTCAAATATGATGACTTAAATAAATCTAAGTGCCACTAATGCAGGTAAGAGCCATGACAGGCTTTATTAGCCATGTGCAAAAATTATTCCAAAGACCGTATTAACTCCGCACTAAACCGAGTAAGAGAGGAGGATGGCTTGACTTTAAAATATAAAACGAAACTTTAGCAAATCACTGCGTGAGATTTACAACTCTCTCTTACAATGGCCTGTGTGTTATTAAAGCTGCAAATGGCACGTCTCCATCTGACTGACTGGAGCACACAGGCAATATGACAAATCTGGAGCTTATTGTCTTTTTTCCCAGCATGCATTACAAATCCAGCCATCAGCACATTCAGAACTGTGAGGTTGTGTCAATCATGCACTGAGGTTAGCAGTAGGTTAATGAATGTATTAATTAACATTAACAACCAGCAGCTCCTTTGTCTGCATTTATGAGCGATGACTTTTTTGGACACACCCCTACAACGCACACACACACACACACACACAAAGCTCTAGAGAGCGCTGACGGATCTGACAGTGTGCCACAGGAGTGCGTCATGACCTCCTCCCTGCATCTCACACCACAGGAATCACAACAGTACTGACGCAATACACCGCAGTCCTGCAGCTCACGACACATGAGTACAAATCCAGCCATCAGCACATTCAGAACTGTGAGGTTGTGTCAATCATGCACTGAGGTTAGCAGTAGGTTAATGAATGTATTAATTAACATTAACAACCAGCAGCTCCTTTGTCTGCATTTATGAGCGATGACTTTTTTGGACACACCCCTACAACGCACACACACACACACACACAAAGCTCTAGAGAGCGCTGACGGATCTGACAGTGTGCCACAGGAGTGCGTCATGACCTCCTCCCTGCATCTCACACCACAGGAATCACAACAGTACTGACGCAATACACCGCAGTCCTGCAGCTCACTGGGGACACATGAGGACATGGGGTGTGTGTGTGTAAGTGTTTGTATTGGTGGAGATCCATCGATCCGTCTGGCGTGGAACTGTTATTGAACAAGATGTGAATGGTAAAAGCAGGAGTGTGTGTGAATTGATTAGGCAGGGTCAATGTGAAGGAGATGATGGTGTGATAAGGATGTGTGTGTTCAACCTCTCGTACTGAGAGAAGAGCTGATGAAGATGTCAGCATCACCTCCTCTGATCGACAAACTGCACCGTGTCCTCTGAGACACTTTGAGAGTCCTGAATACTAAACAACCAGCACACACATCGATTTACAAACTTACCCTTCACCTCAAAAGAAAATATCTTATCCTCACCAAGGCCTGCATTTATTAGATTAGAAATATAGTAAAAATAATATTGTGAAATTGTATTACTTTTTCCCCCCTGTTGCAATATATTATAAAATGTAATGTATTTCTGTGATGGCAAAGCTAAATTTTTAGCACTTATTGTCACATGATCCTTCAGAAATCATTTAAAATTCTGATTTGGTGCTCAAGAAACATTTCTGATTATTATTGTCAATGTTATTGTCAATGTTGAAAACAATTGTGCAGCTTCATATGTTTGTGAAAACCATGATTTTTTTTTTCTTTTCAATATTCTTTGATAAACAGAAATTTCAAAAGAACAGCATTCACTTGAAATACATCTTTTTATTTTAATAAATACTTGCTTGAACTTTGTGAAGCTGAACGAATAAAATATAATGAATCATACAAAACCACATTTTTAAATAGTAGTTTATATTACATCATATTTAACATTTTTAATACATTAACTATATAAGTAATTAAAAATAAGTCAATATATTAATACATTTATGCACTAATGACAAACCTGCCATTAGTGCTAAATAAATAAATAATCTGACCCAAACTTTTCAACAATATAATATAATATAATATAATATAATATAATATAATATAAATGTTTTTATAAAACATAAAATGCACTGCAATACATTTATGCCCCAATGCCATACCATACCAGGACTGTATTGAAAACTCTGTAGCGTCTGGACCAATCAGACACACCATTTTTCATTTGATTTCAGTTTAATTGTTTATGTAGTATGTTAGACTAGTTTAAGTGTTTATGTAGTTAATAAAGTCTTACTTGTATCACACTTGACGTTGGTCATTGTTTGCTCATAACTGCAGATTTATGCTACAGGCTCTGTGTAGATACATACAGTAAGAAAGTTATTTCCCTTAACCAGGAAATTAACGTTCTTAGAATTGACAGACCGTTGCCCCTGAGAGGTCAAGTAAATATCTACAGCGGATCTAAATATTTATAATTAATTATAACTAGTTATGATTAATTATTCATATTTCCCCATGAGCTGATTCGCTACAACTTTGCTTGTGTCTGAGACTAGCAGTGGTAACTAACAGATTGATCATCATGGGTTAGACAGCAGTCATAAAGTGTGTCATAGATAGTGTCATACCTTTTCAGTACACTCATTTGAGGGCAGCACACGGGGTTAACAGGCTGACCTCCAGGAAAACCAATCTTATGTTATGATGAATAACGTTAGTTATTCATTTACCCTGACAGAATTTACTCCACCCCTTCTCCCCATCACTTCCTTTTTCCATTCTCTTTAATTTAGAGATATTTTGGTGCAAGCAAGGTCACAAGGAGGAGCCGTGGGATCTGCTCACACACACACTTAGCAGAGTTCAGCTCAGGTGTGCTTCAGAGGCCACAGTAACTGAACCTGACAGTACAGAGACAGGAACGCCGAATCATGTCAACAAAGGAGAAACAGATGAAACATCCTCCCCAGTAAAGGGAAAAACAACAGTGACTCCATCCTCTGACTGCACGGAAACAAGGACAATCACGTAACGTAATTCCATCTCATCTACATGATGATGGTTGCCTGTAGGGCTGCACGATTAATCGAATGCGATTGTCATGCGCATTTTGTTAAAAAAGACAGTTCTGTAATCAGCAGGAAATCATCATCACGTGCTTTCAGATTGAGCAGAATTTACTACACATAGCCATAGTTCACTGACAAGTTACGCAAAAAAAAAAAAATCGCAGAAGATGTT
>NW_015657838.1:1920105-1932802 GCF_001515625.1 Sinocyclocheilus rhinocerous | reverse complement strand
GGGTAAGCAGATAAACATCAAATTTTCATTTTTGGGTGAACTATCCCTTTAAGCAGTGATAAAGGCATTGCATTATTAATATACTTTATTTTAATGAAAATTATAATAATAAGAACTCAGATAAACCGTATATTGCCGTAGTCGTGTGTTTAGTAGTCACGTTGAATCAATGAACGGAGTTGAATCTTCTGTTTATTCAGCTGCAGCGATAGGCATTTTCTGGGTTTCTTCTGCGAGGCGTATTTGGAGTTTCAGCGCGAGAGCGCCCTCTGGCCCTTGGATGGAGATTTACTGCTGATCACAGAACCGTGCTTCACTGAAAGATACGCATGACAATCGCAGCTTCTGTCGAATCACGATCTCGATTCCATTTCGATTTATCGTGCAGCCCTAGTTGCCTGTGTCCCATTACAGGGCTTTGAGCACAGGCTTAATTGCCTTTGTTTAATTTAATCTGTTATGATAATAGGCTAATAGCAATGAAAGTAAATGAGAATGCGGTTAACTTTCTAATACGGCAAACTTCAGAACATCTGCATGGTTCACTGATGTGAATTCATTATTCGACACCTTTTACCTTTTTAAAACTCAAGGATTCTTGCACCGTAAACATGTATTATGACAATGTTCCACCCTTTCCAACTTAATTTTGACAACTGTTTACCCTCACTGACCCATCTACGCGGGACACAAGCATTGAATCATGTCAAAAGCAAACAGAGCTCATTATAATCTGTGGTACTGTCTACACTGGATGTGGTGTGGTGTAACGCGTAGAGTTTGACAGCTGTGAACTGATGGTCCATTCTATTTGTGATGTACACCATGTTTGTGCCATTTCCAGCAGCAGGACAAAAGGATTTGGAAAGTTTGCTTTGACCTATCCAGTGTAGTCTAGCAGGTACTATATTTGGTTTGAAACTTACTTTGGGACTGTTTAAAAAGTATGTTCTCTATAGTATGAATTTGTGTAGTATGAATAAAATTCGGTCGTACTACATCCGCCATGTTGTTACTGTCACTTGACCCTACCAGCATCAGTTGCGTCGCTTCACTGCCATTCATAAATCCTCTCCTGTGGTCTCATGGGATTGTAAAGTATATAATAGATAGTAGTGTTGGGTTCGAGTCCACCTAAGTCGAGTTCGAGTTGAGTCAGAATCTTTAATCAATCGCCTAAAATGTGCCGAGTCAGAGTCAAACTAAACACTATGGTTTGTCAGTATCTTAGCTTGTTTGAACCTTTACAACTAGAAAAGGCCATGTTAATTGAAATGTAACAAAAGCAAACTTCGATTGCATCTTGCCGTTTTGATTTTTTTATTTCACATCATCTCATATTTAGTGTCCTGCTCAGCAAACTTAAAGTCAAGTAATAGAAGTTATGGCTAACTTGATGCATGTACATATTTCAGAGTGAAACAGACTTTACAATGTAAAAAGTCACAGAGCGGGACTTGACTTTGACATACAGTAAATGTATAAATTCAAGCTGGGCGGTGTGGTCCCAGGGCGTCCCACGCCTCCGTTGCAAACTCCAAAACATAATTTTAGAGCAAACAGAGGCTTGATCTGCTGATAGCAGACTAATGCAGTTAATAATGAAGTTATTAGAGAGAGAGAGAGAGAGAGGGAGAGAGAGAGAGAACTAATACTAAACTATTGAAAGTAAAACGTTCTCAATCTTACTGAAGGCAAGTAAACAGTGTAATTATTAATTGGAAGGATAAATAATTAAAAACAAACAAAAAAAGTTTTTCAGATAGGTCTATATAGTATAGATTACTTCAGAAATAACCTACTACAGACATTTAATGAAGTAATAAATATAAAACTGCACAAATCTAAACTGTTTGCATTAAATATAAATGATTCTTATTACTTATTATTCTTATTACTAAAATTGCCCCTATTATGCCATTTTTAAGGTTGCTAATATTGTTTTACGAGTCTCCTAAAACAGGTTTACATGCATGCAAGGTCAAAAAACACGTTAGTTTTCTCAAAAAATAGATTTTTTTCCTCCTTTCCGTGACTGCTGTGACTGGTCAGATGGCGCATTCCTTTGTGATTGGTCCAGAGCCGTAGAGAGATTGGCTCTGGATTGGTCTACCGCGTACAGCGCGCGTCGGAAACGAAACGCCCAGTGCCATGATGGAATGACAGCCCTGGAAACTTGTCAATACATAGAAAAGATGGTATCGATTGTACCTTACCAATTCGAGCCGGAGTCTGATGATGAAACGGTTGAAGTGGCTGATCGACAAGAGACTGATTCGCAAGCACGACTGGAGCAGGACGTTTCTCAGTGGTAAGTGTCAAGTGATAACAAGTTTGTGGTAATAAGATGTGATAAAATAAATTTACTCTCACAGCATATTATACAGCGTCTTCTCGACATGATGTTAACCGCATGGAAATTTTACTGTTTGTGGACGGGCAAGTTGTCGACGTAAAACGTGGGCAGACAATATGCAAACGTGTTACTTCGTGACGTAGAGCCGTAACAAAATAAGATTAAAATTCCTGACGACTCGTTTAGGTGATTGCGGGCCGACTTTTTTTTTGATAGACAATAACTTTATTTATCATGCACTGTCGGCTTCACAACTTTGCAGATAGTTTATGTACACATACAGCTACACGACACACTGCATGAAAGGTAATATTTGAAAAGGCATAGCCTAATAGGGGCACTTTAAGTTACTAAAGTGATTCAGTCAAGAGCAGTGAGTGATTTTCTCATTGTCTTTTGTTGTGTGATTAGCATTAATGATAAATGACAACAGGTTTACACTGCTGTCGCTTTAAGACCTGACGCACGGATCAAATATTTTGACACCCGTATTTCTCCCAACTGTTGAGGTTCACTTCAGACATAACCAAATGCATTTACATGAATACCCTCCAAGGCAGGCATTTTGACATAACTTTTAATGTACTGGAGTGTGTAGCAATAACATGCAAAAGAGAACTTATCTCAGCATTCGTACACTGAGAGGCGTTTTGGGTGTGCGCGCACAGAAACCCGGCAGCTTTCAAGTACTGGCAGGATGTAAAAACACATGCAAATACTCAATGTCACTTTTGTGACAATGCATCGTGTCAGTGACAGTTTCGTTAATTGTCCCTGGACTTGCTTGGACTCTGAAATATTTTTGGAGTCCCAAAGGCTCAAGTTAGAGTAAAAATGCATGAGTCCGTGACAAGTCCAAGTTAGCTGGAAAGTTGTTCTTAAGTCCCGACTCAAGTCCGAGTACGAGTCCAAGTACCCAAACTATAGTAGATAGCAAAATATATACAGTATATGCAAATTAACTACGACTGAACTATGTTTGTAACCACATGTGAAGTGTGTAAAGGTGCAGTGACATTTACTGTTGTTTTGTGAACTTTCATGGAAAATTCTGCCATTCAAAAGATTTCACGGGCGAAATGCGAAAGATTTCACCACAGATTTCGCAGCAGATTCAGGTTGGCCATTCAGATTCTTCTCATTGAATGAAAGAAAGCTGCTTGGTTTGAACGTGACTTCTGTGCGAGCTGTGCTTCATACACTATTGACAATAGACTTTTTTTTGCCTGTGAAATTTTACCAAAATTTCACTAATGTAACTTGATATAAACACTATGAAAATGCAGGCACTGATATGTTCATGTGATGTCAACACCATGATGATTTCTGATTGAATTAGACTGGGGAGAGAGCAGCTGAAACACAATTGAACAAAGTACGTCTTCAGCTGCATCAAAAGCACATCTTATGTGAGGTGTGACATCCAGAAAATTGACAAAATCTATATCAAATATATGTGAAGAGGTAACTGATGGAAAATGACCCATAACTGAAGGTATTTTTCCAAATAACATCAGTGAATAATAATACTATGCATTATAAAATCATGTTTGTTTAGTTGGAAATGCAGCTAGGAAAATCCTTTTTTCCATGACGTCAATTTATTATAGGTTTGTTTCTTCAGGAAGTAATCCTCATATGAAATGACTAAGCTAATGAACCCTTACCTAATGCAGTTCTTACCTAAATGAAATAAAAAGACAAGTCTGTGATTGGCAGCCTAACATAGTACCTCCTAAATCCTGACTCTGACTAATCCAAAAAAATAGGTCATCATGGTCCAGTTTTGGAAGCAGAATGCAGTAAAGTATGGAGGAAGGAAAGAGAGCTAGCCTGAAGTATGAGTGTGTGTGTGGGAGATTCTGACCTAAAGCACTGCATATTGCACAGCAGAGATAAGAGCATTAACAGTCGAGATAACGCAGCACAACATGAGACAAAAAAAAACTGAAACAGAGGCTGAAATATAAAACTGTTTGCATTATAAAACCAGCATAATAGGCAAGGAAATGTGGCGTCAGGTTTCAGAAACCTGGCAAGAACATAATCCTGTCAAATTTAACCCCAAAAATCAAAAGAAAGAAACAAGTAATTATATTTTGGATAATGAAAATGAATCCCATTAAGGTTTAATTTTTTTATTTCATTTATTAATTTTGCACTGTGACATTACTTTCATGATAATATATACAGGTTATAAACTACTTGGTAGTGTTTGTATTGTCTTTAATTTATGCTGATAAATAAATAAGTAAATAAATAAATAGTGTAATTAACACTGGTTAAAACATTATAATAAAATTTAACATTTTACAGCATTTATTATTCTAAGGTAACAATTATTTATAAATTTACTATTTATGTTGTTAATTCATGTTTGTTCATAATATAGTTAATTTATGCAATTTTAAACGTTTCAAAATTATATTAGTATATTGCTATAAGCATATCGAACCGCATTTTTACAATTTAAAAAACACTTTGAAACAATGGTCATGATGCAAAAAAAATAATACTGATTGTCCTAAATACAGGCTTAAATTTTCTGTTGAAAAATATAAAATAGAATGTATTATTATTATTATTATTATTATTGATTTTGGAGTGAATAATTTGACATGTATTTGTGAGATTCAACTGTAGAGAGCTCAGCAGTTGAAAACTGGAAATACATTTAGAGAGATGGTTGACTAGTGGAAAACTTGTAACCATAGCAACGGAGACTACCCTTTCTCCAGAAGGGTGACTCACCCGCAGGCAGAGGCAGAGAGAAAAGAGTTTAAAAGGGCTTGCCTGAGGAGAATTCTTGTTTTTTTTTTTCTTATCTCAATAACATTCAAGAGTCAAACAGAGAGCTGCATTAATTAACAATATTTCTGACACACAGCTAATCAAACAAAGACATGTCAGTCTGGCTTAACCTTGTCAATCAACCCGCCTTGAATATAGAAATAAGCCATCCTATTCATAGCCTATCGTTTCTTATAACTGTACACACATATGCTGCTTACTGAAAACTACGCAAGTTATTGCATTGTTTTTAAATTTTTACTCAAAATCTTTGTTCTATACAAGTATCTATATAAGTAACAAGGTATGAATTGCATTTGAATAGTTGAAATGGTAACCACTGATGCTTCGAGTCAATTCATAATTGTCAAAATGTAAATATCAAGAACATATATGGACTAAAAGCAACAAAACAACAATTTTGATTTCACAGAGTCCCAGCTGATATCATTTCCTCATTTGTCATCAGTGAAAAAAGATGGTCGAGTTGGCCGCATTATATCAGGCAGTGTGTTTTGCATATCAGAGTTATTATAGTTAACTAAATTATAACTAAAGTAACAAATAAAACAATTTTAAAAAATTTAAAAAAATGCATTACACACAATAAAACATAAAAATGACAAAAATATAAAGTTACTGCAGAAATAAACATAGTATACTAGAATACTAACAGTACAAACATGTACAACAACCTGTACACACTCACACTTTTCTTCTTAAAAGATAATACTATGTGCTCTCTCAGTAGACAGAGGGCTCGTGCATCAGACAGGAAAAGAGGTTGTGGTACAATGAATTTAGAGTGTAATGTGAAAGGTCTGTTTTAAAAGAGGAAGGCCATAGCCACTATTAAGGGATCTTCAGAGTCACAAATGGAAAATGTGTGTAAGTGAGAGAGGATTACGTATCCATGCAGTTAATCAAGTCTTTACACTATCTCTGTCATACGAGAGCTCTGCGCACACTGACTTGCATACTTTTATGTAAATGAAGCCTACTTTTAGAAATATTCATTAATACAGTGCCGAGCAATGGTTCACACACACACACACACACACACACACACGTATAAATACGTTAAAGCTGTTGCGAGTATGATCAAACAGAATACTTCAAAGCGCAACGGCACAGTTCACATGTAGATGCTCAAACACTTTCTCCCACAAACACACAGAAACAGACGCAAAGCAGGTGATGATGTAGCTGGATTAAATTCATAAATATTAACCTCAATTCAGAGGATTATCACACACATTCTTCTTCTGCCAACTGTATACAAACACAAATGCCTAAAAATTAACATTGTAAGGGGCCGTTCACAAAGAATGGGTTTTTCATTCCACTATGCTGCTTTTCCATTGTTTTCTATGTAAACCTATGTTAGAGAGATGTGTTTGACTGTTGCACCTGACTGTTATATATATATATATTTTTTTTTACATTCCACTACTTTTTTTTTATTTATTTTTTTTATGCGAGACCCACACAAAATCTCCAGGCAGTTGTACTTTGAAAATCTCTTTGAAAGTTTGAACTTTAAGGGCCCTATTTTAACGATCTAAGCTCATGGTCTAAAGTGCACGGCGCAATTGAGCTTAGGGCGTGTCCGAATCCACTTTTGCTAGTTTAAGAACGGGAAAAATGGTCGGCACGCCCGGCGCATGGTCTAAAAGGGTTGTCCCTATTCTCTTAAAGAGTAATGGGTGTGTTTTGGGCGTAACATGCCATAAACCAATCAGAATCTCTCATTCCCTTTGAAAAGCCAGCTGCACTCGCGCCATGGCGCATTCGCTTTTACATGGTGGAATTTGCAAGCGGAAAAACTGAACGCTTCTCTAGTGAGGGAACGGATCTGCTCGTGCGCGTAATTCTGATACATGCAATGACTATCCATTATGACGTAGGCATTTTTAAATTTATGTACACAATAATAATCTTTTACATTTTAATACTTTGATTTTTCATTTTTAAAAATGTTTGTGTGCTGCAAAGTGTACACGTTTTGTGCACCTGCCTATAGGCACATATTACTAACGCACTCTTTAAATAACAAAAAAAATATATTGTGCCAGATTTTAGACAAGGTTTTTGTTGGTCAATGGTGCAGTCTATTTCAGTTGCCTCAAAATAGCAATGCACCAGCAATGCGCCTGAACACACCTCGTTTTCAGACCAGCACGCCCATGGGCACAAATTCATTAGCCATTTAAACAACGTGGCGCCGGACGTGAAAATGACAACTGCGTCAGGCTGAAACTAGCAAAAAACACTTATGTCGCACCTGGCGCCGCATTGCGTCGGGTGTATGATAGGGCCCTTAAAAGTCCACATATTATATTTGGTTTATTCCTCACTGGCTTTTCTTCCCAGTGATCTTGGACATCATACCGACACCTACTGGTGTGAATGCATTTTTAATTAAAGTATTTAATAAAAATTCTGTCATTGTTTATTTACCCTCATGTTGTTCCAAACCTGTATGACTTACTTTCTTCTGTGGAACACAAAGGAAGATACTCTGTAAGTCAGTGGAGTCCGAACAACATTGGACCCCATTTGCTTTCATTGTATGGACAAAATACACAGATATTTCTCCAAACATCTTAATTTGTGTTGCATGGAAGAAAACAAGCTAGACAGTCTTGAGGATGAGTAAATGATGACAGAATTGTCCGTTAAACTGCTGCCACTTCACACTGAAGCTGTTCAGTCATCTTTGTTATTTTGTTACATTATTATGGCTGGTGATGTGAACGAATGGGGACAGATGGGGTTTGAGCCTATACATCAGCTGAATAAAGATGTTCAAATGGGTGCATTAGCCTCACCATATTGAACTGCAGATGAAGTGAAGGTTAAACAATGGCATTACAGATAATATTTCAGCTGTGATACAGACGGAATCAGATCTCTGCATCCAGTCTGGATGTTATTATGGATGTAGCTAACAGAAAACTGAATGCAGGCGCTGTGTGTGTCTGTAGTAGTAGTAGTTGTAGTAAAGTGTATTTTTGGCCAGTATTCCTAAAGGGGCTCTGTGATTGAAGTAAGCTGGCAGGCGCACATGGTTTGCTGCTTCATGCTCCACTGAAAATCAGGTCGAAAGTGGTCTGGAGTCAGACATGTACTAAAAAAGTGGAGCAGGTAAAGCTGGTGTCTCCGCGGTGCACGTTCAGAATAACAATAACCAGACAATGGTTTTCTTCGAGATATCAGAGTGTATTTTCCATGGAGATACGAAGATCGTGATCTGTACTTTCACCTGAGGTCTAAAAGCAGGAAACATGGCAGCATGTGTGATACGTGAGCTGGCAGAATGTGTGATACGTGAGCTGGCAGAGCTTTCATTTTCTTTTGATAATAATGAAATGATTCAGTCATCAATATGAAGGATGAAGAAGCTCACTGGATGAGGAACAGCTTGTGTAGGAATCATTGAAAATGGATTTGGATTGAAGGAGGTGAATATCTTCCCCTGGTGTGTTCCTTTTATATTCTCTTCAGAGATAAACGCACTGATTCATAGTCTGTTTACACCCCAAGGCTCCTAAATTGTGGAGGATATGCTGTTCAATGACAAATTAATGGTATAAACCTCCTTTCCCCCCACTATTTCTCTAAGTCAGTTTTAGATTCTATTAAGTTGCTCTGTTTTCCTGCAGTGCATCATAGCCGTGTTTAAAGTCGATTTTCAGTTGTATGCTTCAATTATTTTGTCGTTGGGGATCCGATGCACGACTCGACAGCCTGCTGATTTAACGGTATTTCCAACGCTCCAAAAACATCAAACAAGTTTAATACGATCGCTGACAGTCAATCTCATTCAAACTTTTTCCTCGTAAATCCAAAAGCCACAAATTGCAGACGTCATTAATAGTCTTACGGTTCACAGAGGGCACCCCACGTTGGGCACCACATTTGTGAAAGAAAGTTTGAGAGAAATGTCACGAGCAGTCTTTCAGTCTCACTTTTCCATGTTTGATCGGTGAGAGTAACCAAATAAAAAGCATATTTGATTAATATGACCCAATATTTGATGGCCTATCAGTGCCCGTAGCAAACAGGATACATCTGCATGCTGTGCTGCACTGGAGCCAATGAGCAGAAATAATCCTGAGCTTCTTCTCTCCACTCTAACATTTGGAGTAGAAATTCTCCTTAGGAAAGACACTCTTTGAAGTCACAGTGCTAAAAATAACCTAGATATATCCCTTACTTTGAGCTTTCACTGACACGGAGTGAGCTTTTGCCAGGCACAACAGTGTGAAGAACAACACTTGTGTCTTAACTGTCTGTGAATCCAAGGGGGAGTCATTATGAGTGTTCTGGTTAAGGCTGCGCAATATATCAAAATTAAATCTAAAGCACGATATGGCAGAGTTTCAGAATTGCAGAGAAGCTTGGTTCATGGTAAATGTTGCTCGACATAAGCTCAATCTCTGCATGTCGCTTATAAAGTGAATTTGGGAATGCAATGTGAATCTGTTGCCAGCAAAAGATAAGCTGTAAAGGCTAACTGCAGTTTTCTGCCAAAATAAAAGCTCAATGGATTACAGAAAAATTGACGCAATTAAGAAATTAGGATGCAAATATTAGCATTGTAATTTTACAGCTGTATAAATACACGTTTAATATTTTTATGTAATAATAATAATAATAATAATAATAATAAAATATCTCTTTATTTCTTGATTACTGAAAGATGTCTGAGTTGGTTCTTGTGAAGACAAGTGAACAAGTTTTTTTCCGAAATTGTTCAGCCCTAAAAGGATGGTTTGCACTCAAAATAATTTTTCAGAGTAAGTCTTTATTATTATTATTATTATTTTCTATGCAGCTGCATTCCCCTACAAAAAAAATAAATAAAAAAAAATAAAAAAAATCACCCAATCATTCTAGATTCTACATAATAATAATCTATTAATATATAAATAACAGAAAAACAAAATCGATATAATTTTTTTTTTCTATTGTGAAACTCTAGTTCTGGTGTACGAGATTTTGGGCTCTAAATATTTCAATATATTAAAAATGTAAAATATTTATTTCTAACATTAAATTGTCATCATTCCTGTATTAACAGGTCACATTTTGGAAGTAAAAAGAGTTGCAAATTGTATTTTAAGTTGACTTAAAATAGAGACAATTAAGAAATAATGCATATTTGCCCGTTAAAAAATGCCTTCTGTTGTAGGAATACTCAAGACATTGTATCAGGGGAAGTTAAATCACCTGTGTTTTAGTTCGGAGGATTTGCGGTGTTTGTTTGTAGTAAAGGCAGCAATCTGACATGACTGCGCGCTGACTGAACACCACCTGTCTAAAGACGCAGACCCTGATCCTGCCTCGATCTGTCAGCACTGTGGAGGATTATGCTCAACTGATCTAGCATGCCGACATATGACAGAACTTTACTCTAAGCTGTTTTATTCAGATTCCCTCCTGCAGGAGAGACGTGCATGTTCAATTCAATTCACCTTTATTTCTATAGCAGTTTCCATAATACACATTGTTTCAAAAGAGCTTTACAAAAAATGCATGTCCCAAACGTTACAGTTACGAAGCCGGAAGTGACTGTGTCAAGGGAAAAATCAGAGATTTTCAGTAATTGAAGTATGAGGTGTGTGTGTCTTCACCAATCCCCTACGGGAACTTGATACACATGTGGCTTTAAAGGTACAGTTCTGTCATGATTTACTCACCTTCATGCTATTGTAAATCTATATGAGTTACTTTTCATCCATAGAAAATTATTCATATTTTTGCCACAGTTTTTCAGAAGAGACTTCAGAAGTACACTAGCATACTGATGATCTCAAAGCTATGGACTAAAAGATACAAAACTCAATTTTTGATTTGATGTCTGTGTGTATGGTGTATTTCTCACCAGCAGCAGCAGCAACACCATATCTGCGTGATCGCAGGCACAGGCCACATGCAGAGCGGTCCAGAGGTCCTCATCCTGCAGGTTGACATTCAGTCCTTTTTCTATCAAAATCTCTGCTGCGAACACATTGTCATGGCGGGCGCACTGCAGAGACAAAAGCGGACACAGACATAAAGCATTCCCAGTCTCAGAGGAGCAAGAGGATTGCAGTTGTCGTCTTACAGAAACCTCAATCCTTAAATCCTTTTGCCCAATAACCAACTTTCTGAGTGCTATATTGAATGAGTGAATTAACTTTATTCAGACATTATTTCGCTAATCTACTGTGCATTTAAATGAGACATTTAAATGGATTAAAAAGATGTAGCTCTTTTCACATTAGATAATTACATTAATTGCAGAGAGGCACAGGTTGATTTTCGTTAGAGATGTAATAATCAAAATTGTAATTAAAAATTAATTTCATTTATTGCATTGGATATGAATGGTTGATTTCATATGCTTCACCATAAAAAAAATTATTGTTTTGCGTCTGAGCATCTCTGACTCCTAGAGAGTGCCAAGACTTAATTAAACTGTGTCCAATTACTGCTAAAATTGGATTTGTTTCTGATTAGCTGTACTTTACCCTGGTGAACCCTTTAAATGTATTTACCTCTCTATGGTCACAAAATGAACGAACAAAAATCGTGTCATCCATCTTGCTTGAGTGCAGTGCACACACACCGGACCGGGTCTATTAATGTCAGTGTCACTGAATGGTGTCAAATGTTTCCCAGAGTTACAATGAACCAACTAAAGGAGTGTAATGGACGCCCACCATTTATTTGGTGACCAGGCATTGAACAGAACATGTCTGTGTCATAAATAAACAGGCATTGTCGAATAAAGGAAAAAATAATTAATAAGTGCAGCTGCTTCAGCCCTCCTAAGCTTTATAAAAAAGGGTCATACACTGGCTGTGCAGTCAAGAAAGAAAGAAAGAAAGAAAGAAGAAAGAAAAAAGAAAGAAAGAAAGAAAAAGAAAGAAAGAAAAAGAAAAAAGAAAGAAAGAAAGAAAGAAAGAAAGAAAGAAAGAAAGAAAAAGAAAAAGAAAAAGAAAAAGAAAAAGAAAAAGAAAAAGAAAAAGAGAATGTATCATTAATTTGGACCAGACTGCTGCCATCTGATGAAAAAAATAAAAATAAAAAATGTAAAAATAACATCAGGCCAAAACAATGTTATGACACCAATCTGTAGATGCAAAGTTGTCTATGGTTCCACCCTCTGTGTAAGAATTTTAGATTTTACGTTCATAAAAAAAAATACATACTTTTGGAAATTTATTTAGAAATTGTCCAACTATTATTTGGTAAGTTAATTAAATTATTTGGTAAAGCTTACAGTTAGTTACTTCCATTCATTTCACTTTCTCTCTCTGCATAACAATGTGTGTGAATCTTTTACACACTGGATGTTTTATAGTCTCACCCCTTCATTTCTCTGTGTTTGCTTAACATTGAGTTTGATATTTTACTCAATGTTTTTCTAAAAATTGCTCAGCATTAGGGTATTTTCCATTAATATCCAATGGCAGACAGTTTAGAATGACTCAGACTGAGGAAACCATTATATATATATATATATATATATATATATATATATGTGTGTGTGTGTGTGAG
>NW_015657838.1:1907088-1920070 GCF_001515625.1 Sinocyclocheilus rhinocerous | reverse complement strand
TAGATATAGCTGAACAGCTTATAAGGGTTAATACAGAATGTGTGCCCAGGTGTGGCTTGTCCAAACAAAATTTAAAGTCAGAACATTTTATATAATTTCTTTAAAATAAGTCTACATAATATTTTAGAGGACCTCAGAGATAAAGGAACTGAGTTTTGGGACATTGATTTGAAACAGGGACAGTTAGATATTCTGCTGAAGACATCACAGTCACAGTGTATGACGGCTCAAGAGGCAACGCGCATGTAACTGAATTTGTCAGAGCTTGTCCTTATGTTCTTACCAGATGGAGCAGAGATCCTCCTGAGGAAATCACTGTGTTCAGGTCAGCTCCCTCCTTCAGCAGCCTCAGCACTGGAACAAAAGAAAAAGCAATGAGGGATGAATATATTTGCAAAATGAACACTTCTCAGTGACCCTCTCTGCACACAAACACATAGTGAGGAAATATGATGAATTATTGCAATCCCTACAGACACACATACGGGCTCTGTTCCAAAACCTAGTGTGCTGCCTAGCTGTCTACTGCCTACATATAGGCGCCAACCTTACAAGGCCATATTCTTATGGAAATGGAACCTCACAAGTGACTGATTTATAACACGCTACATCAAGAGAAACAAACAGTGCTACTCAAAAAAGTGGAGGAGTTTGGTGTTAGCATGTTGCTAAGCTAACAAACATATAGGGGGAGAGAGGGGCAAAGTGAGCCAGTGGGTAAACTGACCCACCCCCTGTATCTAGGCAACCCTACAGATTTTTAGCCATGTGACCACAAATCCAGGAAGCAACCATCATTTCAATTTGGCTGTGGTGGAGAGAAGCACATGTTAAAGTGTTAAGTATGATTTTTTTTTTTTCACAAAAAAACAGTTTTTATCCTATCAATGTAAAGTTTATACATGTCAAATATAATGGCTGTTATGTCAAAGCAAATTTATCCAGGCCTAAATATTTATACCATACATATTGGTGATAGGCTAATGTATAAAACCATGTGAATGATTTAGCTAAAGATTAGCCTGAATTACTAAGCCAGGCAGTTTTTCCAAAAATGGTGGCTGTGGGGCAAAGTGAACCAAATGCTGTGGGGTAAACTCAACCAGCGGTTCAACTTACCCCACCATGAGGCACTGAAGACACTGAATTTGTTTAGTTAAAAAAAATTATTTCAGTGTAGTATCACACAACTGATTTGATTATTTCATATTTTAAACATTTTAGAAAAGATATAATGCCAAGACATTATAAGAGGAAGACCAAATGGGGCTCAACACCCCTTGAGGACATGGAGAGAGCAGCAAATGATGTAAAGGGTGGCAAATCCATCAGAGCTGTGGCAAAAGAAAAAAATATTGACAGGTCAACCTTACGTAGATATATAAAAAAGAAGGAAGGACAGGAAGTGAAAACCACTGGTTACAGTGGAACAGCAGAGGCAAAGAGGGACTTTACAGAGGAGCTAGAGAAGGAGCTTGCAGACCACATCAAGAAGCTGGCTGACCAGTTCCACGGCCTTACCCCCAAAAATGTTGTGAATTGGCATTTGAACTGGCAGACAGAAACAATATTCCTGTCCCCAACAACTGGAAAGAGAAGGGTTTAGCCGGTAGGATGTGCAAGACATCACATAATTCAGTAGCTCAACTAAGTTTAACTGATCTTGTGTAGCTAAACATAGCATCTTGATATAATTAATTATTTTTAGGTCAAGATTGGTTCAATAATTTCAAAGCATGTCACCATCTCTTCCTGCCGTATACCTGAAGCAACATCTGTGGGAAGGGCTTCAGCCTTCAATAAAACTAAAGTGGAGGAGTTCTTTAACAATCTGTCAAAAGTGATGGACAGGTGAGAGAACACATTAGATTACATTTATAACAATAACTGAACACAACAGATAAGTACATATACAAAGACTGGCACATGTGTTTTTCTACTAGCTGTATTTACAAGGATATCAAGTGAGGGCTGTTTAGTTGCTTCATGCATCAACGGCAAGGTTTAGGCACTCTGATTCCAGTTTGGCTCTTTCATGTTCTGTCTTTGTTTTATAGGCATAAATTCCCTCCAAACATGATTTACAATGTTGACGAAACGGGTGTCACAACAGTGCAAGACACCAAAGCAGGAAGTGGCAGAGAAAGGAAAAAAAACAAGTGGGTGCCATCACATCTGCTGAAAGAGGAGAGCTTGTGACTGTGGTCTGTGCCGTCAATGCTACAGGGAATGCAGTCCCTCCTATGTTTATCTTCCCACAGGTTTGATATAAAGAACATTTCATCACAGGAGCACATCAAGGATCAATTGGTACATCCACCAGATCTGGCTGGATAAATGAAGACACCTTTGCTGAGTTCCTTGAACATAGTTCAGCACACCAACTGCTCCTCTGACCATCCCATGTTGCTAATCCTTGATAACCATGAGGCCCACATTTCACTGAGGGCAGTGGATATAGCAAAGAAAAAGGGTATTGTTCTGCTCACCATTCCACCCCACACGTCCCATCGCTTACAGCCTCTGGACAAGAGCATTTATGGTCCATTTAAGACCTATTACAACAAAGCTCTTGATGGTTGGATGAGAACTAACCCAGGCAAAACAGCCACCATATACCAGATCCCTGGATGTGTCAATGAGGCTTTCATGTTAGCGATGACACCACAGAATATAACTTCTGGATGCAGGTCCTTGGGGATTTCTCCTTACAACATAGATATTTTCTCTGATCAGGAGTTTGAGCCATCCATGGTAACAGACAGGCCAGCCCCTGAGCTACAGTCTGCTGCTGCAGATGATCTACCAATTGCTTCAACCAGCATCACTGCTGAGCTGCTTTCACCATGCCTCACACATGGATGTGCTTCACCAAGTGAAACAGATTTGAATCCCAGCCACACTTCATACGTTTCTGCAGAAGAAATTCTACCCCTACCCAAAAGTATGCCCAGGACACAAACAAAGAGAAAGTGTGTGAAGTCAAGAATCCTAACTGATACACCTGAAAAGAAAGCAATTGAAATGGCTCATGAAGAAAGAAAAAATAAACAGCAGGGAAAAAAGCAAAAGCAACATCAAAGATAAAGGAAAGCTCAAGAAAAGACTATTTTCAGGCGCTGCGTAATATCATTGCGCCTGCTGCACCCATGGTACGGCAGCAAAGTTCCTTGATTATTACGTCGGAATAAGAGTATAGTTCCTAGCCATATCGGCCTAGAAAATCGCAACTTTTCATTTTCCGTCGGTCTTCGTACACGATGCAACTACAGAAGAGTCAAGTTTTAAATAGAAAAAATATTGAAACTCTTTGGTCATTTTTGAGCGAGATGCTAATGGTCTAATCAGATTCAATGATCTATGCTAAGCTGCAGCTAAAAGTGCTACCACCAGACCCGGAGATCGGCTGAATGGATTCGAAAACTGTAAAACTCAACTGTTTAACTCTAGGGGAGTTGGAAAATGAGCCTATTTTCAAAAATAGTGGAGCGTTCCTTTAAGAAAAGTGTGAATTTTTAAACTATGTTCAGGTTTAAACTAAAAGAAAAAGTCAGTTTACCCCACATGGCTCAGTTTACCCATTCACACTGATCAACTTACCCCTCAGCTGGGGCAAGTTGAGCCACAAGAGCACTTTTTCTTTTTGAGAAGCCACATTTTCAAAGCCCTTTGTTATTAAGGCATTCTTATCATTTAATTTGACAGGAGACATCCTGAAATAAAGGTTGATGTTTTTGTTTGACTTCAGTCTCATTTTTTCATGCAGAGAAGGCAACACATGTAAAAATTGGCTCATCTTACCCCACTCTCCCCCTACGCATACAAACACAGGATAAAAAAAAAACTACTGAACTAATATTAAATTGAACTATTATTGGTTTTTGCTGGTTCTGAATGCCTTATAACTGTTATTTTTCAAACATAATAATAGTACTATCTTGTAAAAGTAGTTATCTCCCTGTATTCGCCATCTTGGACAGATTTTTCACAGAGCTCATTCTCTATTAAATATACAGCCAAAACAAGGTTTCTCAGAACACAAAGATCAAAAATAGCACTAGCCTAGTGTTTACTCTATAAACAAGGATCAAACTTACAGCCTTTGTCATTATTCTTAACCATCAGACTGTTGACAGTCCTTAACTCAATCTCTGTGACAGTGTCTAGTGCATATCGTCAGTCTCATCCTGTCTTTCCCTATGGTCTGGACTCAAGTGCACTACATCACACACAGCTAAGCCCCACTGACTTTAATTACTGAAGAACCTATCAGACACTTTACATCAATTCCCACCAAAATCCAGCATAAAAAGCACTCCTAGCATGGCATTTACTGTAAATGAGCACATTAATGAAGGAAAGGGACGTTGGATGAAAAAACACGCATACCAGCACTCACACAAATG
Organism: Sinocyclocheilus rhinocerous; assembly: GCF_001515625.1. Taxonomy (NCBI): domain Eukaryota; kingdom Metazoa; phylum Chordata; class Actinopteri; order Cypriniformes; family Cyprinidae; genus Sinocyclocheilus; species Sinocyclocheilus rhinocerous. The sequence goes on along the minus strand of NW_015657838.1, from coordinate 1,915,664 downwards.
TTGGTAAATTCCTGAGGGATTTTTCAGCTCCATAGCGTGACAACATACTAGTCTAGAATTGTGTCTCAAACACGCTCCGTAGGGAACAAATCTGCTTACATAGAGAAATGAAAGAGGTATGACAGAGGCCCATATGATCTCAGCTGAGATCACTAAATCACTAAAGAGTGAAGACAAGACAGATGTGCGCACAAAAACAACAACAAAAATGTTAACATCAGCAGGTTAGCCTTCTGAGGCTATCTGGCAACAACTCAGGCATATCGAAAGGAATATCTTCAAAGGAACATATTTAAAGAAATGAACAAAGGGAAGAGGACAAAATTGTCAAGCAAAGGCCTGTTTACACCAAGAACAATAACTATAAAGATGATAACAACAATAACTATATTTAATTCATGACAAATTTCAGAAAGTTAAGCATGGTAATAATATACGTACATGGCAATGTTACTGTGTTTGGTCTTGGCAGAATAGATCTGCTACGCTACTGCTGCGGCAGAGCAAGTACCGAGAATTGCTCCTGGCAATACATCCACAGACATGCTACTGTCAGCATGTAAGAAATACTGCTGCTGCACATATAACATACATGAAATTACCCCATTTTTAACATACATGAAGTTACCCCGTAGCAAACCTATATGGGTGGAGCTGGGGAAGGTGGAGGGTTTCTGAAGTGTGCTGCAACTGCTACAGCAAGCACTAGCCAAGTATTTGAATGTTGAGCAGCAAGCTCATTGGATGCTGATGTGAAAGAAACCAATCAGCTGTGCCATGTGAATAATGATGTGATTATGTCAGACTGAATTAGAACCTATCGGCCTGCGCCATCTAGAGTTTCATGACAGAACTTTGGATTAGCGTCCACACCAACAGACAATAACATTGTTTATTATCAGTGCTTGAAGTTATGTCAGGCTTGAGCTTTTTAAAGCCAGGTGGATTCTGATTGTCAATGATCTCATCATTCATTAGCTGGAAAAAAAAAATTTCTGAGAGTGATTCCAATGATATCATTCCTCTTTACTCTGAGGCGGAAATGAGCTTCTGCCCATTTATGCTGCATTTTTGGAGGTTAGTGTACGTAAAACAGCACTCTGGACATTACAAAAAAAAAAGTTTTGTGGAAAAAAAAATGTTAAGCTGGTTTGGAACAACATGAGGGTGAGTATGACAGAATTCGGTTACCCTTTTTTTAAGGTATCCTTGTTACATTGTAATTAAATTGTAATACAAGTATTGTGTAATATTAACTAACAACATGTACTTAATCTATAGAGTTAAGGTTTGGTTTAGGCTTAGTCATTATGCAAAATTTACTGTTATTACTATAGTAAGTACATGTAACGTTTTACAAGGACACTTTAAAAGCGTTACCCAGAATTTTTTTGTTTCTGGGTGACTTGTCCCTTCAATTCTCAATTTCTTTGACAGCTGTGGCTGTGGTACAAGTACATTGGCTGTGGCATGTGTGTCAGTGTGATGGATGGCTTGGAGGCTGAATGGGTGAATCTCCAAGATCACTCAGCAATCTCCATCAGGAAATTTAACACTGGTTTGGATTATACAGAGCTGTCAACCCAGGAAAATAAAAATGAATGAAGATCCCAGAGAGGAAATGAGGCAGGGTGTAAGCTTGTAAAGGACACTATCTGATGTACGCCAAAGCAATCAAGGACTATTCAGTAATAAAAGGGCTGCTATGCAATGTGCCAGATTAGCTTAATGCAGCTAAGGACTATATTTTGCTGATCGTCACAACACAATGGTGGCCGTGCATCTTAAATCACATGAACCTACGCCATTGCAAAACATGCAATCAATGCTAATCGCACATGCCTGCCAGACTCAAGTCTTTTCAGCTCCTTGGAAAGATGAGCTCCAACAGATCAATAGGTCTTAAACTAGGTAATAAATCTAGTATGTACCTGAGTGTTTTCTGCACATGACGCACATGTGCTCAAATCACTACTTACCAGGCAAGCGTGAAGGTTAATTACAGAGGTAATTAGCATATGATCAAACTGGCTATACAGCACAACCCAAGCTTTAATATGACCCTCACAGGAGTGGTTACCAACTCAAACAGATGTGCTTGTGGATGGCCACTCAACACAGCTGGAACGAGAGGTTAAGCAGTTGGCCTGTTTATTCAGGCTGTATACCTATTTACTAGGGGTGGAACGGTTCACGGAAAAAAATCGAACCGTACGGTTCTCCATACACGGTTCGGCACGCGCTAGGACCGCGGTTCAACTTAAATCTGACAACACATCGCTAATATGGTTTGCTAATGATTCTGTGCGACAGAGTGAAAAATTTAAGGGGGTCTGAATACTTTCCGTACCCACTGTAAATCACACGCCTTGTGGAGCGCTATCAGAGTATGCATTTATTTGTCATTTGAACTGTTTGGAAACGGAGCGTAAATGTGGAAGTCCTTCAAAGATTTCTTATCCTGTTGCGCCCCCTATAGGACCAGCGACTAGTCGACGTCAAGCTTAAAGCGTCATGGCAGAGCATTGAAGTCGACTAGTCATTTAAGAGCCAGAGGACGCAAGCTCACGTGCGCAGTGAGAAGACTTGTGCGTGTGCTCATCTGAAGCGCGCAAACCCGCGCAAATATTAAGCTCTCTCTGATGTATTGTGTTTCAAATTCACACAAAAATTATGTCAAAATGCCCGTCTTGGTAAGTATCCTATAGCAGACATAGCCGGCTGAACGTACTGGATCAGTGCATTCTCTTAAAGTGACAGCACTATTAATCAAACAGCAACAACAAAGAATTCACTCATACAGTGAAATATGCAATGCTGTTTTACATTTCATTACTTTATTCAATTTCTGTACCTAAAAACTAATCTCTTTGCTCTAATGAGTACCAGAAAAGTATTTCGCATACCTAGGGCAAAATCTTCAGCATGTTTCCCTCTCTGTTCCAGAATCAATCACTGAGGGTGCTTCTGAAATTAGTGATGGTGCTTTAGCTTTCATGCACATCTATTTTGACATCATATTTTTCCAGTCCATTGTTACGATTATCACTGTCAGTCATTGCGATTTCGAGAGGGAATCCCCCATTTATATGAGAATGTCACTCCAGAAACTTTGAAGCATGTATGCCACATTGGTCCTCTTAGCAGCATGACAAACAAAACTTTTATTCAAATTCAGAATTGATTATATACACCCAAGAAAGCGCTCAAAGAGCACTCCCTTAATAATCACCGAAAAGGTGTCACTCATTTCAGATCATCGTAATCTTCCATTATAATCAATGAATCTCTCTACACTGCACAATAAATCTCTTATTTACATCGTGTCTACACTTTGTTTGTTATAATGAAAGGATTAGCGTGCAGAACTCAGGACTGACCAAAGCTCTGGCGTTTTGAGCGGTGAGTGGATTCGGACTGTCTAATCTTTATTATCATTATCTCACCACAGATTGGGGAACATAACTTATGGAAATAAGATTGTGTTCTGATTTTAAAAGGGATAGTTCAAGTTCTGTCTATATTAGTATATTATTATAGTGTTATATTTCAATTTCACAAAGAAATGTGCAGCATTTTGCCCAAGCAATAATAAAAGGACACATTTAATTTATAAATTTGTCTTAAATCTCATTTTGTAAAAAAATAAAATAAAATTTAATCGTGAATCGAATCGAATCGTGAAATCAAAATCGTGAATCGAATCGTGAGTTGAGTGAATCGTTACATCCCTAGTAATGCATATAAATTGTCTTCTCCTGTAGTACAGACAGAGTCATTCCCAAGCTGTACAGTATATGCAATAAAGAACTATTTTATCCTTGACAAACGAAAAGATATTCCAAGTTTTGTTTCCTGCAATGGGTTGTAGGTAAATATCTACCTTATTCAGCACTCTTTTTGTTTCCTGTCTTATAAAATCCTGTTACCATTCCGTTGTGAGAAACCACTTCAAATGATTCAGTGCATGAGTGAACTGTCTGAATGAATCAAACTGAATCACAAACACTTTCAGACCTTTTTGCAAATCCATTTAACTGATTAGGTCAATAGCAAATCATCCGCAAATCTGCCATCAATAGTTCTGATTTTAAACAGCTAACAGACACACATGACATGACTGCTGAAATATTATCAGGGAAAATTATCCTCAGGTCGGTATACATGATCTCCACTCTCAGACAAGGATTTAGCAGTAATATTTTACTGAGACACTGTGGTATTTTATTGGGGCTTGAGCCCCAGTAAAGAGGGTTTAGTGACGCCACAGTTTCTGTCATCATTTCACTCACCCTCGTGACTTTCTTCGGTGAAACACAAAATCAGATGTTCACCAGGATGTCTAAGCTGCTCTTTTCCATTCAATGAATGTGAATGGTCACCAGGTGACTTGAAATGACTTGAAATGCATGACTTGAAAGCCCCATAAAAACATCTTAACAGTGGTCCATACAACATGTCCACTATATTATCAGTCTTCTGAAGTCATACAGTAGCTTCATGTGAGGAACAGACCAAAATTGAAATCATCATTCACTGAAAATCTGGCTTAGATAACCATGGTCACCGCTCACTGTATTGGAAAATCAGCTCCAAATAACTCCTTTGGTGCTCGGAGAAAAAAAAAAAAAAAAAGTTTCAAAAGGTGATCACAGATTTTTTTTTTTTCATTTTTGGGTGAGCCGTCCCTTTACAAAGCTGTTCAGCAATTAGCCGGAATGATACATTTAGCAATAATAGTGCTTAATGTTTGCATGAGCACAAAAACGGTCCACTTAACCCTGGAGAAAATGGGTTAACTCTGTGTGGTCATTAGAGGACAGATTTTCTGCTTACTGCAAAGAGAGAAAACAACCTGTGCATGTTAACATGGCGCTACTGAGCCTGATTGGCACATCTGTTAGATGGTCCGGCTGAGATCTTCTTTATGCACCAAGAGCTTGTAACACTCTAAAGAGAAAGGAAAAAATGAAATCGCATCATATGCCCCCTTTAAGAGGAAACACCAGAGACCACCCGCCTGTGTGTTAGGCCTCTTTACTGACCGCAACTAAACCGAGGTCAGCAGACACACTTAGCCCATAAGGTGTCTTTGCACAGTGGTCAGAATCACGCCGTGTTATTGAATCTGCTCAAGTCAATGTTGAGCATTACTGGTGGAACCATTTTTGGCTCATTGGGTCAAATAAACCATTAACGCACTGTTTTCGTAACTGGCCATTTACAGGACTCAAATGGAGCAGATACAGACAGTCTAATATTCACATCAGCAATTCTAGAATGAAACTGGACCTCTGTGGAGGCATCCAAATATTTGGACTCTCCGGTTTATTGGAATGTGCTCTGTTGGCACTCATATGATAAGGCTAATATGTGCTTTCTTCTGTGTGGTTGATAATCTCCTATATTTCCTATGACTTGATGTTGGGCACAAGAGTGGGCGAAATTCAACACGTCACGGGAAAATGAGAAAACATCTGCTGGAACCATATGTGGCGTTCCCATGGAAACCAGGCATGGAGAAAGAAGATGACGAGAGAAGGAAAAACAAGATAGTAGGAGATGAGAAATTAAACGATAAAGAATAACACGCAAATGCTCTCGCTACTTTAGGATGACACAGACCGTCACATATGATGCACGCCTTATGAAGGATTCCTAAAATATATAGGCAGTTACAGTACATTTATTTTTCACACATAAATACCTACACACACTATACTGTTCAAAAGTTTGGGGTTGGTATTTTAGTCTATTTTCAAATGTAATTTATTCCTTTGATGGCAAAGCTGAAATTTCAGTAGTCATTACTCCACTCTTCAGTATCACATGATCCTACAGAAGTCATTCTAATATGCCGATTTGGTGCTCGAGAAACATTTATTATTATTATCAATATTAAAAACAGTTGTGCTGCTTAATATTTTTGTGGAAACGGTGATACAATTTTTTAAATGATTCTTTAATGAATGGAGAGTTCAAAATAACAGCATTTATTTACAACTAATAGAATATAATTATTGCAGTGATTTTAAATGTTTTACTGTCACTTTTTATCCATTTAATGCATCCTGGATTAATAAAATTTTCTATACAAAAAATATATAAATTTAGTACATTTTAACTTTATATTATTATTATTATTATTATTATTATTATTATTAGTGTGGCTTTAAAGATAGCCATCGTATTAAATAATTCAAACAAACACAAATTAATAAAAGCACACATATATACATGCATCTTTATGTATGCCCAATATCAGCATGCATTGGCAATCTTCCCTGAAGACCCTCCCCTCCAAATCCCATCACAAACGGTCACGGGAGACTCATTTGAGACACATTACTACCAGGTGTAAATACAGATCTGCCTCATACGATCACCTGAGATGGAGGCCAAAGACAGAACAGGACAGAGCAAGGAATAATTATTAGACTAGCACATGTCCAGTTGGCCTCATGTATGTGGGGGTTGTTTGTCTGTGCATGGCTGCGAGTTTGAGATATGGAGCACTTTGTCACTAAGGATATCGTGCCAGATATACAAACAAACCCTTTAGAAAATTGCTTCTATTGTTCTTTGATCTCTTGAGTTAAATCAAATCCACTGCTGAGCCATAATGAAGTGCATGAGTACATATAGCATAATACACTACAATAGTGCATTATGTTCTGCAGCAGGATACAGGTGTCATCCATTAGCCCTAATATAATAGGCAAAAGGAGCCAGTCGTCTAGGCAATGTGGATGGGCCTAGACCACGTTAATGTATAACGCTAATGGGAGGGGGAATGTAAGAGAAGTGCACACAGCAAATTGATGTCTCTAGAGGTTTGAATTCAATCAGTGGCACCACAAACAGACATATTGAATCATTCAGATAGCGTGTTTACAACACTTTGAAACACATTAGCTCAGTGACAAAACCTAGTGAGCTGCACTGCTGTCTACTGTCTAGATAGACAGCATCCTAACTGAAATGGAACCCTTATAAGTAACAGTTTACATACTGTAGACAGAGCTACTCATGTGAAACTCAAAGAACAAATAATTCCAATTGAGTTTGGTGCTAGCATGTTGCTAAGCTAACAGCTCAGTACTCCAAGCATGTAAATATATCAGACAGTGGGGAAAATAGTTGAACTTTAGGCAATATTCTTAAAACAATGGGCAAAATACAATTTTAGTTTTATTTTCCACTGAAATCACCTTAGACATGGTGATTAAATGGATTCACTTCAAGGTCACATCTATTCCATCCCCATTTCTCCATCCTTTCCTCATTTGAACCCCCATGTTCCTCCATGTTCCACCATCAATGACAAGAGACTTCAGCCTTTCATCTCTGAAATGAATCGTCCTCTCCTTCAGAAAACAGCTAAGTAGGTTTCTCTTTATCTCTAGACCGGAGAGAAATCCATTGGGAGTTCAAGTCAAGCACAGATGCTTCATGTTTTTGAAATGGGCTTTGGAGGCATGGCTATGTTTTCCTGATCAGAGGAGAGTTCAGTCCTCCACAATAAGAGAAGGAGGATTTGGGGGCGATGTGGAGGTTAAAATGAGCTCACTGGGGTGGAAAAAAAATCATTCCAGCTTCTTGAAGGAAATATTAACAACAAAAAAGTCTGAAAACTCATCATGCGTAGTCAGTACTCTTATTCCATTCATATTCCTAACAGAAAGCTTTTGACCCCGAGAGAGCTGAAGTGACAATTGACAACATGTCATCGAATCCCATCCAATCCTATGCCTGGCAAAATGGACACTGTGTTTTGGATCAGTGGACACAGGCCAGTTTGGCACCCAAGAAAAACAAGTTAGATAGGCTGCTTCAAATCATCAGCTTACAAACCACCAGCTTCTGACCTAGATTTCAGCTTGAGCAGCAGAAAAGTTGGTCAGTTTAAGAGCTAAGTGAACATACTTGAACTCACCACCTTATCAATGAGTGATGAACGTTTGATTTCATTTTATTTGAGCTTTCAATTTGGAATACAAAAACAAATACATTCATTTCCCCGCCTAGGATTTAAAAGGGATCATATAAGAAGTCAAATTAACATCTGAGCCAAAAATACCATATACTGAAAATACACTAGGTCTAGGCGATAAAACGGTATCGATATTTATCGACGGTACACCTTCATCGATAACGATAGAAAAAATGTCCGATATAGTGCACGATATAGGCACGTGTTATGAGTGACACAGACAGCACACACAAACACGAACACATGCCGAAATGCCTGCCTGTGATGAGGAGATTGTGAATTAAAAAAAATGAATATTAGTCGAGTTTAAAATAAACATTTGCATTTGAATGCAAAAATGGTACAATGGAACGTTAGGTGTGCATCAGGGAGCGTTATCAGTGACGCACGAGATGCGGTGATGATGATGTAAGTGACGTTGTTGCATTTTAATTTTTTGTTAGTCTAGCCCATGAGACGCGCCGCTGCTGCGTTATTCATTCAAAATATTAGAGAAATATAGAAGCTCAATGTGGAGAAGATCTTGATTAGGTTAAAACCGAAACCAAGCCATTCACACAGAACGCATATTCAGCACATTTTT
>NW_015657838.1:1886981-1906020 GCF_001515625.1 Sinocyclocheilus rhinocerous | reverse complement strand
GTGATCGGCGATTTGGCTCTTTGTATTAGGCTAAGCAATGCATAAACACATGATGCTGTTTTGTTCATAATTGTTTATGCCGTTTACAAAATTATATTTGATTTATATATGTTAATTTTAGACGTTATGCACGTTTTTATAGACAGTTATTTGCATTGACAATTTAATGCGCTGCATTATTTTCCTCATTGCGCCCTCCTGTGGCCTCGGGAGACAAGCCAAAAGTTTCCTTAAGACTTATTTAATCTGCATATAAAACATAATAAAGGAGATACTCGTTTAATTTTTATTTGGTGTTTGACTGTTAAAATTGACTGTTATGTTGTTTGTAATATATTAGGCAAATAAAAAATACAGTGGTTAAATTCAAAACATTTTTTCTATTGCACTGTTTTAAAAAAGGTTATTAAAAAAAATTTAAATAATTATCAATATCGAACGATATGAAACATTATATCATTGATACATTTTTTAGCTATATCGCCTAGCCCTAAAATACACTACAGAATCTCATTCAGAAATCAGGTATATGACAGCAGTATTAACGTTTCAATGCCCACATTTACTTGTCAGTGCCATTTTTTGCTGTTCAGAAGTTCATCTTGTTAATTATAACCAACATACAGAAAGTTAACCAAACCTACCTGACTATGTGTAGCACCTGCTGCTCAGCATTTCTTGAAGGAACTGGACATTAGAAATAAAAGGCTGAAGTTTATTGGTCCCTTTTTACAAGGTCCCAGATCATTTATTTCTGACCTTAACAACTGTTTTGTTAATCTGTCAAAATGTATGTGTACCAACAACCTGCAATAAAAATGTATAGATCATATATAATCATTTTTAATGAAATTTACGCAAGGTTTAATTCTAATTGATTTAAATGGACACACAACACCATCTGCAATGATACAACTGCCAAGCCTCAAAGGAAAGATGTTAAAGAATGACGGATAAGTAAGAATTAATCTAGTTACAAACTAGCATATAAAGCAGGTGCTAGAGAATTAAATCAGTTAAAACCGTAGACTCGCAGTATTGAAGTTGAACTTTATTCCTCCATCTGTGTTAGTTCTTGCTAATTTCCATCTTGTCTCACAGAGCGAATGGCGCATTGCTGGAATGCCACTAGCACTGCATCACAGTGGGCAGTGAGGGGCTTGTAAATACTCTCATTCGCTCACTCCCAGAGCTCTGTCATTATTCCATTATCCTGACAGCCATTTTATGTTTCCTCTGCAAACCACCTGCCAAAATATGACCATGATATGTTACATCATTCCGCCCCATTCCACAGGCTTTCAGAAGTAGGACATAGCACTTCAATCTTAATCCTTGTGTAAAGTGACTACAGAGTCTCTTGAGGTTCAGGGAATCATTCCCAAGGGGCATTACTGATGAGATGATTCTAACCTCTTGGTCTTTCAGAATAATGGGCACTGTAGTCTGTGGTCATCTTTAATTTGCGTTGCAGACATGAAATGATCATTTAGTGGCATTTACTGGGACCCTGAGGCACAGTGTGGTGGAAGGAGTGATGCCCACCCATGTGGTCTTTAAAGGACTGCTGGGTAATATTTTTTTTTTTTATGGGTAAAGATTTTTCCAGTTGTCCTTGTGTCTGATATTTACATCTCAGCCTTACACCATAGATATTGATGGACATTCCTGGAGATTTTTTTTAAGATCCCATTTCTTGTGAGACCTTGATCACACATAAGATTTGGTTTGTGGTAGATGTATATGATAAATGCAATAAATTGGAACAGCAAAGAAAAGTGTATGGAGCAACCTTGGTATGAATCTAGGTAAACAATTACAAAAGGCAAACAGTCACTAATGCTTAACCCTGAAAAAGGCTTAACCCACAAATGCTTAAACCATGACATTAAATAATAGAAACAAAATTTGGATTTGGAATTTGGAATTAGGAGCTCATACTGGAAATATATAAATTCTATCCAGTGGCCCAAAGTGAGAAAAAATATTTTTTACATGGCAAAAAAAAAAGAGATTAAATTCTTATTAGAACAGATATTTGGTTTAAAAATAAATCCCCTTTATTAGTATTTTGTAAGATTTAGAAGTTAAGGCTGGAATACACTACACGACTTTTAAAATCTGAACGGATTTTTTTTTTTTTAAACACTAGGCATCATGCACTTACCGACTTTGAAAATAGTGACAAAAGAAAACTGTCCATCATACACAACACGACTGAGGATCATACACTACCAGACTTTCAAGTTGTTCCGTAACATGTGCCTCGTTGTGTTCTAAAATTGGCTGAAAATATAGAATATGTTTGATATCCTCCGATTGGATGGAATCATAGTCTGAAGCTAAAAATCGGAGTCTGTGACCATCAAACACTACACATTTTTTCTATGAAATCTGTCATCTCAAATCTGCAGACTGGCTCTGATTTTCGGCAACTAGAGTCAACTTCTCCAGATTGTAACATGGGGGAAATTGTGGCAAAAATTGTATAGTGTATTCAAGGCTTTAAAAAAACTCCAATTTGTTGCCGTTCCGAAATGCAAATGCATGAAAGTTAAGTTTCTGATTCAGGTTTAGAGCGAGACAAATCCAGCATGATTTACTGCAAGTAAGTTAGCACAGATTCTGTGCTGCTCTGGAAAACCTTGTAATATAACACAGCTATTGCACAGAATGAGACAGAGGCAGAATGACATTGGGATGGAATAAACTACATTTAAAGTCATTATCAAGCTCCTGTCAGGATTTTACATTTTATGGAGGCTACACTCATTGATGTAGGTCTACAATTGCAGTTTCTAATGAGAGACAGCTGCTGAAAAGCCTGTAGTAGGGTACTGTGCTCAGTCTGGTTTGTACTTTAAGAAAAAAGTGTTTAAAATCTTTACACTTGCATGAGATCAAGACTCCTGTATCTGTAGTCTAATAAATGCTGTATATATGTTGCCCCACTGTTTTGAAATAATTTCTATGGGGAATAAGCGGAATAAAACACAGGGTACCAAAAGATTACTTAGATATCTTGATTTATCAAAGATAAGGGGTGATTGTAGGCATAAAGCAAAACAAAGAATCTAAAATCTCAAGGTGATGTTTTTTTAGGTATTCAAGTTATATTAAAAGAAAAGGTTCTGACGTCCACCAAAGATGCAAAGCAAATTTTAACTTAATCACGGTTACCGCATTTTCAGTTGTAACGGACATTGTGTACAGGAGATATAGGTTAGTTCGTAAAGGAGAAACACCAGACCGTCAGCAATGCCTTTGCAGCGGTTTGACTAAATCAAAATTATTCTGGTACCTATTTGCAATGAACGTTTTAGAAATGATGACAAATTTTGTTCAAATTGGACAAACAGCCTATGACGAGTTGAAATGACAAAAATCTGAGATATACATTTTGTAGGCCTTGACTCAAGGTTTTTTTGGGGGATTTCTAGCCTTATGGTTATAGAGGTAAGAACCAAACCACAAATCGTCTTATAATGGCACCACCGAATTTCAGAAAGATGCGTGTCTGTGTGTCTGCCCTGAGTAGATGTGCACCATACTGCCAAGCTTGGCATCTCGAATGCCAAGACACTTACAACAGAAAACAAAACAAAAACAACAAAGATGAAGAAAATGAAGACAGAGGGAAAACAGCCGAAACACAATACGGTTCCAGTGCTGGAAGTTAACTTTGGTATCTGGACCCCCAAAACATCCTATAGTAGCTTAGGCTTTCAGACATGTGAGAATACACTCATACGTAGGTGTGATTCTCATAAGATTCATCAAACTGGCACTGAGAATAACATTCAATACCAGCCTAATAACAGGCCAAGGCCTGCGGTGAGCACAGCTTCAATCAGCATTCAGAAACATCACATAAACCAATCCAACTGGAATTGATTTCATCGTTCTGTATTCTGAGAGTGCCATATGCTCCTGCTCCCACTCTCATACGGACCTGATCACGTTAAGACAATGAGATTGGAGGACCTCTAATAAGAAACGCACATCCACAGGTGCATGAAGATTATATTTAGAATTCAAACTGATATTGGAACCACTTACTAGAGGCCAAATGTTTATTTATGCCCTTTATTACATAGTATAGAGAGATGCTATGGGTGGCTTACTGATCCAAGAACCCACAATCGCTCAGAAAAGCAACAGAAATCCTCTCTGCAACAAGTCACACGATTTGAGGCGTCTAACACCTAAAGTTTTTGAACAGACTCTTAACCGAAGTATAAAAGGTACACAAGTATGAGCAAGTGTTGCTTACTTATCCGCGACTCAAGGAAGAAGCAACACTTTTTAATGGGCATAAAATCACACACACACACACACACACACACACACACACTCATATGATAAAAGAGGAAAGGCTGTGGGTCTGCACTTCTATCATAGATTCATTAACATCTAACCTTGAGCTGATGTCACAAAAATGTGATGCTTCAGTTCACCACTGAGAAGCCGTGTGAACAGCGCGGGTGATAGCGGCTGAGAGGCAGAGTGTGTAATCTAATCGTGCCTCGGTATCATGGGTGTGTGATCCCCATTTCTCTCACGCCTCGGCACTCGACGCCGCATAAATGCAGAGTATCACATCTGCAACTGAGGAGCGAACACTCATCTCAGAGCTCAATGACGCTACAGCTCAATGCTTATTCGTGTGTGCTAGATCTGATTGTTTCAGTCACCGTCTCCAGGGCTCAGATCTGACAGAGTAAAATGTTTGGACACAGTCTATCAACCTTCATTTGTGTGCAATGCTACTATAATACCAACAATACATGCAAGAAAAATCAATGACATCATTCTATGAAAGCATATTCAATAGAAGTGAAAAAAATCCACTTGGATCCCACCTTAATCGCCACATAAGTCAAATTTGTTTGTAATGTGCAAAATATTTCCGTCTAGCACAGGGGTGTAACGCAAATCTTTCCCCGTCAGTGAACTATCGTTTCCAAATGTGCCCCTTTCCACTCTGACCTCTGGAACAGCCCTAAATTCCTGATTACGTGGTATTTACACATTTTGACCAATTTTTCAATTCATTAAAGATGGGGGCGATGAGGAACACTGCTGACAGAGTTCCCAGGGTTCCTCTGGGATATCTTCAGCCTGAGGCTAAGATATAAATCCAGCATGCTGAAACTCAGATAGGAAACTCAGCATTTTCAGGGTGCCTGTCACTGTGAAATATAAAACCAAAAATCGAGAGTATCTGCATACATATGCTACATGTGTTGAGTGACACTTGCTGGTTGTCAAGTTACTGTGACACTGATAGTGGTGTAGCTTAGTGGTTAAACATCTAGGCCAGTAACTGAAAAACATTGTAGTTCAAGTCCCAGAAGGGGCAAATCAATAGACCATCATGACTGTGTCATTCAGGAAGGCATTTAACCTTAATCTAAGACGGGAATGACCCAATAAAAAGTGCACTGCTAGTTGCTTAAGAACAAGCATCAGCTAAAATCCTAATCTCTAAAACTGGTGACAGGCACAGAGCTTGGTTAAAAGCACACATATTGTACACAAAACCGACTCCTCACCTTCCAAAAGTAAAGTTTTTTTTATCCGTTTTGTTCGAGGCTCTAAATAGCAAGTAAACTAAATATTCACAAGCAGAACTTTATAGAGTGCTGCAGTGATAACGTATTTTCTTTAGGCCAACCCAGAAGATAGTATCACCTTGGTTCCCTTAACAAAAACTCCATTGACTTTTGGATTGTTGCAGGAAATAAGCTCTGTGACCAACAAACATTTATGATGCTTACATACTTTGTTCATCAAGATAATCTTCACAAATGTACATAACTTTTATGACCTTGAAAGACTAAATACAATCATCAGAAATGCTAAAAGTAGGATTTAAACCAACTACACCACGGCTGCATGACTTCATCAAATTCCCTAAGCTTCAGACAAATCTTCCAATCTATAAATAGTAAAGTTTGAGTTTGAATAGTTGGCAAAAGCGCAATTATAAACACAAGGCTGTAAAAGTAAACAAGTACATTTTTCTGTTCAGCATGATGATTTTTAAAGTCCCTGAAAACCTCTGTAGCCCCACTTAGCCACTTGTTAGCAAACGGCTTTCCAAGAAAGTAAAATCTAAAAACTCAAAAATAGGGTATTACTCATGTATTTTATGTTGTAGGATAAAAAGAGGAGGATCTTGAGCTTGGGTTAACCAGAGGCCGTATTTCAGGCATTTAACCAAAAATCCATTCAAACAGCCCATTGACTTTGGGATGACGGAACCAGAAATGCACTGAAGCACTCTATATTCTGCTTTTTAATTTATGTCTGTAAAGTAATCAGTAATTTTTACTTTTGGAAGACAGATATTCTGATTAACCTTTAAATAAATAAACAAATAAATACCACATATTTTTGCATGCACCAGTCTGAGACTGCCGTATAGAGATTGCCATAACATTATATGGATTCATTTTTTTTTTCCACAATGAAATAAAAATAAATAACTATAGTTGGACCTCTGGGTGGTTCTTGGCCAGAACATGCTGCAATGTGGACTAGACTTCATATTGATAGTAAAACTCTGGCTGAAAACACAAATCCTTCGGGAGCAGTAACTATTTTTTTACTGCAATGAAATTTCTATAATGTTCTTGATAAATGTTCACATTATCTTTTTCCAGAAGCTTAAGTATTTAATAAGTTAATTTTCTGTGCACATGCATGAACCAGACACGGTGTCGGACATCAGCTTTCACTGTATGCAGTAGCCAAGCAACACTGACACATTAAACCAAAACACAGGCACGGAGCCATGAGAAATCAATATTCCGAGTCACTGACTGGTCAAAAGGCATTTGCGCAGGACGCTGATCGCGTTTGGATGAGCGATCAGAACAAAAGCCTAAGTCATTGCCAGTTTGGTAATTAGTGTTTAGTAGGTGGGCTAAAGTTGCCATTCATCCTCAGCCAAAGGTGCCATGTTTCCAACAGGCGTTGCCACAGGAACGCCAGCTGGTGCCGTGGACCAGCTGAACCTGGCTGACAGCCAATAAGGCAGATGCACATGGTGACCTGCAAAGGCTGCTGGGATATCAGACACAGATTTACCCAGACAGCTGGGAAAATGGTTGGCAGGGACTGAGAGTAGGAAAGATATGAAGACGGAAAGCAGCACAGAGAAAGACAAAGGAACAGATGGATGAGTTTCAGCAGGTAGTAAAACATCACCACATACCGGCACCAGCACCGATCAAACTGACCACCCTATGCTAACCACTTACAATTATTCCCTGTAAAACTGGGGTGTCCAATCCTGCTCCTGGAGGTTTAGCTCCAACCAGCCCCAACACACCAGCCTGGAAGATTCTGATAATCCTGAAGATCTTGATTAGCTGGTTCAGGTATGTTTGATTAGGATTGGAGCTAAATTCTGCAGGATTAGACACTCCTGTCCTAAAATCATCCATTTAACTTCCACATTGTGACATTTCCAAATCAAATAGTTGAAATCCAACTTATTCAGATATAAAAGGTCATACTTCAACTGTACAACATCTGTAATAGTGGTCGGAAACATACCAAATAAAACATAATAGTAGACCTTTACCAACCAGTTACATTTTTTGAGTATTGTTTTTATTGCCTGTGTTTCCTGCTCTGTATTTTTTACAGCCATGACAAAAGAAATCATATTTTTATTAAAGTTGCAAATTTGCAGCCTGAACTGAATGTGATTTAAAAAAAAATAATAATAATAAATGACAAGAAAATATATCTTTGTATATCCTTGTGAGTCACAAAAACAACTATCACTCTTGCAGAAACATTAGTAAAACTTCAGCAAAATTCTGCAGGCGAAAAAGGTCCATTGCCTATTGGCAATAGAATAGTGAAGTATGAAGCACAGCTAAACTCACACAGAAGTCACTTTCAAACCAAGCAGTTATCTGTTGGTCAACACAGTGAATCGGAGTCACGAATTTAAACCTGTTGCGAAATCCACATAGGGAAAACGTTTGCCCATACGCAAAAATCCCAATCATGTGGATTTCTATTGACTAGATTTCACCCACTAAAAATTAGCCAAACAATGGCAAACGTGACCACCCCTTTCTAAGCTGGTTTATTTCATGAATTCAGAAAACTTAGGAACTCAGAAATTACTGGTTGGAATCAGTCTGATGAATCCTTCAGTGAACAAGCTCACCAAATCAATCAGACGTTATTACTTTCTGTGATGTCGGTCTTGAAATAAAGCAGATATTAAGCACTCAAGATTCATAAACTTAAAATCAGTAGCACTATTGACTGGTTGTTCATACGGCACAGTTAATTACCTCAGGGATTACGGAGTAATATCTGAATTAACCATGCGTTTAATAGTTTTAAATGTGTCATCAAAGGCCAACTGTACCATAAAAATGAACAAACTGTGAAATGGAGAGGCTTCAGAACCAAGGAATACAGCCATCATGCCCAATTAAAAAGAGAAAAGCCTCATCGCTTGTATGGAAGTGCCGAGCAGATATAATAGATCAAACAGGTATTTTTAAAATAATTAATAATGTTTTGTTCCATTGTTTCTGGTTGTTCACCCCTAATCTGTATCATCTGGGAAATGAGTCTGTTTGACTTTAAAATGCAGTACTTTAAGCTCTGCTGGGTGATAAAGTTTGATGTTGCCTTCAGATGGATGGCACAATATTAAAAAACAAGAGGCTTCTCACCTTTATCTTGCATAAGCAGAATAAGAACAGCACCGCCACTCCCAACCGCAAAGTCACAGACAGGCATAGCTGACTTGGGTTGAATTCACTTAGCCTCTGCCATTGCTCATGATGCAGAAGGAGGCCGCTCAGTGATTGTCACCCTGTCTCACACAAGCTCCTTTCCCCCGCAAGCTCTTGATTAGATTATTTTTGCCTGTCCCAGGAGTGGCGCGGCACACTCTGAATATTAGCTTTTTGACTGGCCCATAATCAGCTTGAGGAATGATCTAATACTCGGCAGCTAATGGCAACTCCTGTGACCGCTCGCCTTTCTGGAAATTCATTTGGCCTTTTTCACCGGCTCGCCCGCTGACTAACCCACTCCCTCTCAATCTCTCTGCAACACAAACACACTCAAACAGACAACCCATTCATTTTTAACTCTTTTCTTTTAGTGTCACTATTTAGATTATAGGTGCCTAAACTTTTTACCATGAAGGGCCAAAAACTTTAATGAGGTAAGGGGGGGAAAGTACATTTTCTTCAAGTACATATCTGTTCAAAAGTTTGGGAAGAATCTGCAGGAAAAATAAAGTGTATTCTGTGTACATTAGTAAGTCCCAGTCCCAACACTGAACTGACTTGAGCTAAATAATGACACTGTTGTCTTTTAGAGCCGTTTTACAGCTCTATAGAGTTTACGGTCTCTATAGTTTAGTTTCCATAATTGATTCTACTTCCCTGTTTATCTCTGTGAAGCTGCTTTTACACAATATGTAAGTGCCATAGAAATAAACAGGTTTCTGCAGGTTTTGTGAAGGTAAATTTAAAACTTTAATATCAAGTAAAGAAAGTAAATCTAATGACTAAATAAAAGGGGACACAAACAAATTGGGAAAAAAAAAAAAAAAAGTGAGGTTATCATTAAAACAAGAAATATCTGCCAATAGGGAAAACAAGTTTAGGGAAACCATAAAAATGGGAAAAGTAGTTTATTTTTGCAATACATTCGAAAATGAATACTTTTCTTCAATAAGGAGTAATTAAATTGATCAAAGGTGACCGTAAATACATTTATAAAATACAAATGATACCAAGCATTCTGAATCAATCCTGATAAAACGGTATCACAGTTTGCACTAACATATTAAGCAGCACAACTGTTGTCAACATTGATAATAATAAGAAGAAATGTTTCTTGAGCAGCAAATCAGCATATTAGAATGATTTCTAAAGGATCATGTGACAAAACTGGTGAAATTTCAGTTTTGCCATCACGGGAATAAATTCCATTTTAAAATATATCCAAATAGAAAAGAGTTATTTTAAATTGTAATATATTACAATATCACCGTTTTCACTGTATTTTTAAATAAAGAAATGCAGCCTGGGTAAGTATAAGAGACTTCTTCAAAAGCAGCTTTTGAATGGTAGTGTATTTGGTCTAAGACGTATTGGTATAAGAAATTATACAGTTTGTTAGCATGATTTAAGCTTAAAGTAGCAATTTATGATTATTATTATCAGATTTTACTGCATCTTAAAATGTTACTGATACATAATCTTGTCAAAAAAAGTCTATGCTTTATCCAATCTGACGGCTTAGTGAAACTTCTCGTCTTAAAAAAGGCATCTAATTTAATTTAATTATAATTCTGGTGTAATTATGCTTTGAAAATGCGCACTGTTGCACTTTTGTCACACTATTTTCATCATACTATATTTGGGATGCACTAATTCTACTCTAGCATACTATATAGTATAGTATAGTATATTCTATACAGACAGTATATGAATTAGCATGCAGTCTTTATCTCCTCTGCTTAACCACTAAAGTCAGGATAAGACTGATGCCAGATAGATAGGTCTGTGTATTTCTCAAAGCTCAGTCCATTCAAATCTTATCTGGCACACTCTGCTACCGTGTCTGTTTAACCTTGAGAGAGCCGAGACTCTCTCCACATACGGCACTAGACTAAATTATCATGACTCTGCATTTCTCCTGCAGTAGCATGGAACAAAGCCAACGCCATCCTGCACACACACTGTAAAGAACTGCTGAACGCTCTGGAAGGGGCTGTAAATAAAAGGAGAAAACTGCACCCACTGAGAGACATTTACTGTAGGTTATTGTAGGGCATTTATTAAACAATTACTGGCATGAACCTCCAAGAGAACACAATTAAATAATTGGGTAAATTATGGAAATATGGAATAACAAACACTGCAGGATGATTAAACTTAATCCATTATTAACACAGAACTATATGTCCAAGCAAACAAATTGATGCAGCAGCCACTAAACAAACAGAATCCACAGTATACAGAAAGTGTCTCAACCCGTGGTCAACTTTGATGCACCTTCATGAATTCTTCAGATATGACATCTCTGCTGTTGAGTTTAACTTTTATTATTATTATATAGTAGAGAGAGGATAGGTAATTAGTGGGGAAAGAGAAAATGTGCTCTGAATGTGACGCTAAAATAAGTTCAAATTTCACTCACAGACACAACATTTAAAAGGAAATGTTTATGCTGATAAATAATTAAAGGTTTAAAATGTTTGAGTCAAACTGGCTGCCCTTCTCCTCAAGGTTCATTTGCTGCAATCACAGAGCTGCTCAATCATTCTCTCACACTTTCCATCTATCCTCAGCCTGGAGCTGAGCCGGCGCCAGCCGCACACATCATGCATTATGAAGTCACTCACCACCCACCTCACCCGGAGAGAGATGAATAAGAAATATCTACAGAGAAGATGAGCTCACGTTAGAAGAGAGATTGAGTGTGTGAGATCTCCAACTAAAAAAAACTTTGTATGAATTACAAGGAGTTTGTTTGACCTTGCTGACGCTTCTATCACAGCAATCACACGCACATCAATCCCCTCCCTCGAGGCTGTGTTTCAGGAACGACAGCAGGAAGAACGGCTTCTCTCTCTCCCTCTAAAACACGGCGTTGTGCAAATCTGTAATTACTCCGATAATTCAGGTCACCAGAAGCCCTTCAGCCAGGGAAATAAAAGTTTGAAAGTCTGCCTTTGTAGACAAATTAAAGAGGAAGCTCTTTCTGCTCTCTCTTTTCTATTCACACTCACACACCCACATTGTGTCAATGTTTCACATGCCTGTTAAACAGAGCCAAAAACCCCACTGATAATACTGCACCTTTCCCAGGGTCACAATGCCAGCCATCATATTCTATCCTATACATGAAACGGCTTCTGATGAAGATCAGTTCTATAGTCAACTGAACACATCGTGACAGAAATGATCGGTTCTGTTCTATTCTATGAACAGCATATAATGAGGACAGAAGAATCGATTCTATTCTATCCATTGTCATTCGATATATTGTGGTCGGTAAGATTTTTTTTGTGTTTTTGAAAGAAGTCTCTTATGCTCAGAGGCTGCATTTATTTGACCAAAATAGTAAACATATTGTTACAATTTAAAAGAACAATAACAAGAAACTTTTGGACTGTAGCATCATTAAAACCATATATTCTGTTTTATTCAAAAAACAGCTTCCAATGAAGAAAGACCCTTCTCTTTTATTCATTTAACAGAATCATCAGACATCATACAGAGACATCATCGGCTCTATTAATGGAACAGCTTATGATCAAGATAAAAAGATCTATTATTTTCTGTTCCATTTGTGACCCTGGACCACAAAACCAGTCTTAAGTCGCTGGGGTATATTTGTAGCAATAGCCAAAAATACATTGTATGGGTCAAAATGATTGATTTTTCTTTGATGCCAAAAATCATTAGGATATTAAGTAAAGATCATGTTCCATGAAGATATTTTGTAAATGTCCTACTGTAAATATATTAAAACTTAATTTTTTATTAGTAATATGCATTGCTAAGGACTTCATTTGGACAATTTAAAGGCAATTTTCTCAATATTTTTATTTTTTTGCACCCTCAGATTCCAGATTTTCAAATAGTTGTATTCTCAGCCAAATATTGTCCTCTCATAACAAACCATACATCAATGGAAAGCTTATTTATTCAGCTTTCAGATGATGTATTAATCTCAATTTCGAAAAATTGACCCTTATGACTGGTTTTGTGGTCATTTATTGATTCAACAGAACCTCTTGTCATCAATTCCCAGAATCATCATCTGATGAAGACAGCAATATATATTATATTCTGTTCCATTCATTTAACAGAACTTATGATTACAAATTACGTGTTCTACTCTATTCTACTAATAGAACTGACACAAATAAGGTCAAAAATCAATTGAATAGAACTTATAGTGTTTCCCAACCTTGTTCTTGGAGGCACACAAACAGTACCTTCAATTTTTGGAACTCCTCCTAATCAAACACAGTAGAGTGTTTAGTTGGTTAGTTGAGGTCAGATAAAGGAGTCATCCAAAATGTGTTCTGTTGGTGTGCCTCCAGGAAGAGGGTTGGGAAACACAGCCTCAAAAGGCAGAACTCTATTCCATTCTAGAGACGGATGGAACATGGAATGTGATGTGAACAACGGAAATTAAAATTCTGTTAGACAAAATGTCCATTCCACAACCTGTCCAAACTGCTTCTCTCAAAGTCCTTGTCCGTAAGAACATAAGAGGTCAGGCACATAACATTTAAAATGCCAATTTGATGTAATAGACTATGGGGACCTTTTATAGCTGTGATTGAAAGTAGTGTTTCAGTAACCTAATTTGACTCCTAAACCATAAAAATGGAACACGACTGCTGAGCTCTACTGGATCTCCAGGTCAATAGTGAAGAAAATGCATTAACATACTTAAACTTCAAAGACAATGGGCCTCATTCATGAAAACATTCGTAAATATAGGAGTACATTCCGAGTAATTTGCGCGTAAAACGGACCTTCCTGAAAACTCTCCTCCGAATTCACAAACACTTCGTACACATCAGATTTGATAGTTAAACATGTGTATGTTAATGAAATCCAAACATTCGTAAATAGGGCGCTTGTGCACGCTCATTCACAATTAGCATAATCCCCACCTATGAATTACAGCTAGCAAATTGCTTGTCCAGGAACGCAGTGGAATATTCTGGTCTACTTTCTCCGGTTTGGCTCCAGTATATTGCATAAATGCAAAAAAAAGACTAATAGGCCATATGCCTAACAAACATTCAATACCGTGTGTCCACCAGAGCATTTTTAGCCAGCTGAAAAAAAATGTCAGGCACTCTTCTTAAAAAAGCCAGCTGGTGGTGCTGTAGAACGCTTTGGTGGCACAGCGTTTTTCTAGCTGAGACACTTTGGTTGCTATGATTCGATTAACCGGTGGGAAAATTTCCTCACCGACACAACCCTAATCCACGGCAGTAGCGTATTACTAGTATCTCATTTTGAAGAATATTACTGAATATAAAAATGCAGTAACCAGCAATATTAACTTCTCTATTGTTGTTCAGTTGTTGTACAAGTGATATGATTGGTCGGTGTAGTATTTGCCCCGCCCCTCCACCATTGATTGGACGGCTGGGTAAAAAGTGACAGTGACAAGCGCTACGTTTTACCCAAAGCTAAACAGTTTATCAACTCTCAGCTACAAAAAAATTATAATAATTCCGGCCCAACGGCCTTGTAAAATATTATAATGGCAGTGCATTAAATTCAGTGTCATCAGTTTCCCTAAATGAACACAGAACGTTTTACGCACCATTTACACGTGGTAGGCAGCAGGTGTAAATTTCTTTCCTACCAACTAACATTTTGAAAATACGAACATTTTTATGAATTCGAATGTTTATGTCAGAACGGCTTTACGAACAATTTACACAAAAATGTGTTCTGCTCGTGTTTCATGAATGAGGCCCATTGACTGTAATCTTTTTCCAAGACCCGAAGCAAAAAAAAAAAAAAGGCAGGCAGCTAAAACTTTTTCTATTCATTTTTTAAGTCAAATATATTATATTTCCACATTCAGATGTCAGAAGATCTTGAGGGAAAAACAGCCCTCTGAGCTGGTTATGAAGTTAAGTCAAGGCTATGTTTTTAACACAAATACTGCTGAAGAAAATGCATCTTGATTTATGGATGTTTAGGAGTTTTATTGGAAATCAAGACAAGTACTGATAAAGAAAATTTTTTGTGGGGTTTGAGAGGTGATGTACTCTCTGCTCGGAGTTGTGATGATAGAAAGAGAGCATGACTGATGCTTTCAATATGCTCCAGGAGAGATGACTATCTGCTTACAGCATCACACCTGTTACAAACGGACACTGAAGACGACATATGCCATCATTCAGCGAGGCAATTTGCATAAAGTCTGCTTTACTGTGTATTACACTGTGGGGCACGTGTGAGGGGAGGGGTGGATGCTAAACAAAGCGGCATATGGGATGCATGAACTAGAGAAAGGCAGTTTATAAGTTAAAAACAGCCTCAGGACAAAAGACAAAAACAGAGAAAGTGAGAGAAAGACAAACTGTTGATCCCAAACCACAACTGACGTAAGGCCAACAAGAACATGCCAAAGTGTAGGAGGACTCTGAATGATATCAGTTTAACGATTAAATACCTCCTATTGCATACATAATCATGTTTTCCATATTTTAGATTAATAATAAAGTGACCAAAAGTAAGAAATACAACAAATGGGTACAGGAATTATGTAGCGACCTAAAAAAAAAAAAAAAACCTATTTGAGACATATAAAAGACACTTTTTGGCTGCTCTCTTTGCAGCATACGGTACAACTCATCCATTAAAAAAAAAAAAGTAATAAACACCAACAACAACAATAATAATAATAAATCTGTGTATATATTTTTAAATTATATATTCAATTTTTAAAAATGAAAACTGTAATCCACTTGTGTCTATAAAACATTAATATTGTGAAATATTATAATTTAAAATAACTTTTTTCTATGTTAATAGATTTTAAAATGTTTTTGTATTTTCAGCAATATTACTCCAGTCTTCACTGTCATGTTCCTTTAGAAATTATTCTAATATGCTGATTTGGTGCTCAAAAAATACTTATCAATGTTGAAAAAAAGTTATGCTGCTTAATATTTTTGTGTCAAGTCGTGATTTATTTCAGGATTCTTAAAGGAATAGAAAAACAGCATTTATTTGAAATAGTAAAACTTCTATATTATTACAAAACATTTATATCACTTTCTATAAATAAAAACATTCATTCCTACATTAAACATTGATATATATCATCAGTTTCTGTCAGAAGAACAAGAAAGAAAAAAAAACAAAACTCTTTTTCACCCCCCATTTCAATATCTCTCCCTACGATCTGCAACAGAATAGGACGCAGAAGCAGAATTATTCATCCCTCCAATCTTGTTCCGTTCTACATTCTGATGCTGCCTTCACTAAGGAAAGCAGACGGGCTCTCTCTCCCTCTGTGCTGACTCAGTCTCTACTCTGATAAGACGGTGAAGATTTAAAGACATTTTTAAATAAGCTCCGGCACTGCAGTTAAATAAGCCTTTGGTTGTAAAAGAATCCAATTACCCTAAAATCAGTTCCATAGCTTCTCTCCTTTGTCTCTCCGATGCAAACCTCCGAGGAACCAGATAAGGTCTTCACACTCCTGGCCTCTCACCTAACATCTGACAACATCCATACTTGAGCATTTATTCGGTAATACCCAAAACCACACACAGGGGCTACAGCTCAACGTGAAGCATCAGGAGGATTTAAAAAACTATTTTTCCCCTTCATCTTCTAACCTACACGTAAATATACACCTTCAAGACTCACAGCTCATCAAGTAAGTGCTATAATTGCTGCACTTCCAAGCCTACAGATTTAAACGCAGTGCCGTGAACATTTGCCCTTCAAACACACAGCAATGTCAGACACACTAAGAGCAGTAGGGAATCTCACAGCTCCGCTCAACATGGATGTGGAAAACATTCTTGTTTAAAGCCTTGAACACAATCCACAAGACTCAACCATAAGCTGAAGTCAGTGTAACATTCCCAGAAAACCCCCCCCCACAGGCAGAGGAAGCATGAACGCAATTCCATTAACAAAGGGAATTAGCCATGAGCTTTCATATCCCCTTCAGCCTGCTATCAGTGAGCCACAGATATGTGGGACAGTGGGACAGTAGCATGGCAGCACATACAGTGTAATCACAGGACTGTATGGCACAGGTTCAGAGCACATATGAAGCTATAATTCTGAGAGACTCCCATTTCTTAGTCACGGAATGAAACAAGCATGATCCAAACTCAGCCAAGAGTGAAGATCATGTGGATTAAAAGCGTGCGGAGGAATATTGACCAACTACATTCTGCCTGCCATTGGTAATGGCTCGCAATTCCATTTAGAGAAATTACGAAGGGAGATTAGGGGCTGATGGTTGTCTCGCAAAGTATAGGATAGTAAAATTGAGAAATAAATTGGAGTGTCTGAATTGAACACATCTGGCTACTGGTAAGAAGCAAGCATTTTAATGTAGGTCAAGACATGGAAGGCATTATGAATCAGTTGCGGCGGCAGTGATATTAGCACAACAACATGCTGTTGTATGTTGCATGTGGAGTACACTGAAAAAGTGTGGTCAAATGATATGTCTGTGGTTCTACAAGGCTAAAGAGTGTAAGGAACAGTTTGTCCAAAGGTGACATTTTGTCATTATGTTTGCATGTTTATTTGTCAGCTATACTGTGGGTGAAACGAGCTGGCTAACAAAAATAAGGTTGTCAAAACTGCAAAAAATGAACTGTGATGGTAGGATTAGCAAGAATTGGACCGATAGTTCCAAACAAAACAATGTTTTACCATGTATGCAATAATTTTTCAACTAATTTGTTTATGAATGTATAATAACTTACAGGTATTATGGCAAAAATTAACCCTTATATTTGATGGGGGAAAAGTACAAAATATTTCTGAATGTTTTAATCATTTAAAACATGTTAAAAAAATATTTGCAAAAAAAAAAAAGCATTATTCATTATTAAATATTACCAAATAAATCATTTAAAAATGTATATATTAACTCATTTTAAACTTTTTTTTAAATAAACTAAATAATATAAAATGGATGCATTTTAAACTAATTTTAAATGATACAAGTCAAGAAAAAAAAAGTGGTTACATTTACACATTTTGTATTAGGCCCAACCAGATCCAAAATCCTTACTGGTAAGCCCTGCAAAGCCATCATTTGGATTCATATAAGACTTGGAATACTACAAACAGAAGCCGTATGAACTGTTTTCATGCCATTTTGACATTTATTTCAGTGCTTGACAGCCCCCCTTCAGTTTTAATTTTGTTATATGGAAAAACAGGAGCCAGGGCATTCAGCAAAATATCTGTTCCTCAGAAGAAAGAAATGTTTGGAACAATAAAGATGAGTTACTGATGACATTTTCATTTGTTGGTGATTGTGAACTATCCCTTCAACATAAAATCATATAAAAAAGTATAACATTATATAGTTAAAAGTGGTGCAAACCAATAATTACTGTATGAATGTGTATCTGCATAATTAGTCAAATAAATGTCCAGTGGTGAGGAACAGAAAGCAGTTTGGCTTTGGGCATTAGTAGAACAGTTGCATATACGCCAAAAGGCAGAAATGAGAAGCTGCTTTACTACTAGTCCCAGCATGAGACTGAGTGAACCAGGAATGAACTTCTGCATTTCTCTCTACCCTGTCTCGATTTCATCTCTTTCTTCAGCTGTTCTCCACTGCAGTCTTTCTATCCAACTCCGTCTCTGTCTAATAAAGCCATCAACCTTTTCTTCGTTCCCTTTTTACATCCACTTTACAGTCCCATCCACCCGTTTTTTTATTCAACCATTCACCAACATTTCCAGTGGTTTCATCTTGACCTCATTGATCGCTGTCCGTTTCTCACGGTCTTCTTTACGGCCTACATTAAGTGAGTCCATAACAGTTTTATAGCGGACTGCATTAAATCAAACAAAGCCTTCACCCACACGCCGAAATTTGTTACAGACGTAGACCTCTGCTGAAACAGCATTTGCTACTATACTGTGCATCTACAATGTGATGCATTTCAGAATGAAACAGGACAGGAGAGAAGCAAGGGTGGGATTAGATTGTATCCATCTGTGATTGATTGGATTGTGAAAAGTGGGCGTTACACACAAGAAAGAAGTGAGATGTAAACGTAAGTTTGTAGTTGATTGTGAAGGACAAATTCTCTCTAACTTTTAAAGAGGCTTTTTGACTGGGACGTTGAGGCTTCAACATTGACTGGGGTGTTAAAGGTCAAGTTCATCAAGGGAATCTCATTGCATCCTTATGAACACCTATTTAAGTGATATCAGTCAGGTAGTCTGGATATTTTATTTTATAAATGGTAGCTTACAAAAAAAAAAAAAAA
>NW_015657838.1:1820704-1886866 GCF_001515625.1 Sinocyclocheilus rhinocerous | reverse complement strand
GCTTAAAAAAAAAAAAAAAAAAAAAACTTACAACAACTTTAACCAATGGCTAGACTAGTTACACACAAGAAAGGATTTAGAAAGTCTGGATTGCCTATAATGCTTAAATATCTAGTCGGCTGCTGGTTAGCATTACCCAATAGCAGAGGTGTGTCCATGAATGGACCATGAGAATGTAGACCATGAATGTACATTAAAAGAGTAAACAGGGCTCCGTTTACACAATTTTTACTCCCATCTGACCCTGATCGGATATTGCTGCATACATTTAAACAGACAAAAATACACAAGATCAGGTCTTCTAGAGCCACTTTCGAATGTGTTTTTAAATCAGAGGCATATCCGATTTAAGGACATTTGATCTACATCTAATCACGTATCTCAGATTCCACAGTGATAGCCTTACGAAGCAGACCTGCCTGGAAGCGCTCACACAAAAACTCAAAGCTGCTCTAGTTGAGGCAGATGTTCTGAACCATATTGTCTGTTGTCAGATGTATGGAGTTGGTTCCACCACTCCTGCCTTCTAGGTCTAAAGGCCGTGACACAATGAGCCGATAGCTTACGCTCATCTTACTCCAACATTCAAACGCATATTTTCATTCACACTTGACATAGCCGTCCGGAATGAATAAAGTAATCAATATGATTCATATTCAAAATGGTAAGCAAGTGCTTGTCTGTTTACGGTTTTATAGCCGCAGTCCTATTGCCACCTGCTGATACAGAACGTTATTTCTTCTCACGCAGACGCAAAACGTACATGCTAGTTGGCCGTTGTCTATAGGCTTCATGGTGTGTTCAAGTTTTTTGCTGTAACTTTGGTTTTATGACCACAACAGCAGAAAAATATGGCTTTTGTTTTGTTTTTTTCTCTCCAATTAAATCACAATAGATTTTTGCAAAGATGAATTGGTACAAAACCATTCAAAACTGAAAAGGTCAAAAGTGGCATTTATATATATATATATATATATAAATATATACACACACACTAGGGCTGTGCGATTAATCGAAATCTAATCGAAATCGCGATTTGAGACGTTGCGATTTCCTAATCGCAAAGCCTGCGATATGGACGCGATATTAATCTGTTCCAGAGCATATGCATGACATTTAAGCTTCGAAATGACAGACAACGAACAAAAAAGGTAATTTCCTAGAGCTGCGTCACAACACATATCAAGCGCAATGTCAAAATAAAAAATAAAAAAATCGCAATTTTATATTTTCCCCCAAATCGCACAGCCCTAATATACACAGTATAATAAAATAATATTATAGTATAAGCCAATGGAATATTCAGTTTGGGCAGGAAATGACTGTAAACCGAGAATAGAACATTTATAATCTAGAACATTTACACAGAATAATGAATGCAAATCTAGCATTTTTGACAATGTTGTTGAATTTATACAGTATTCACATGAACCTTGTAGCATAAACCTATTCACTACTACTGTCAAATGTAGCCTGTCTTATAGAGTACTGATATGCCACACATGCAGTGTGTCATGGGTGCTGGCTGAGTTGGTGACACCTCTGACTGATTCCAAAAAATGTCACTTATGTGTGACTGAACGAGTCATGGAGAGAGGCAGAGAATGGCAGGAATGATGGGATAGAGAGGGAGATGGGTGAGGTTTCCTCCTTTTTCTTGGTTGCTTCTGTGTCTCCGCTTCCAGGCTGTCAGGTATTGATTTACACTGGAGTATCATACAAGCTTCTGTTAATATAAGAGGCAGGGGAACAGGGAAGCATAAATTAGACAGAGAGCACTCACTCTCTCCGTCTTTCAAACATAAACATACTCAACTTCGTGAATACACAGAGGATGCAATGACTAAAAATCACTTCTTTCTTTCCTCTCACAAGACTGATGGGATCAGACAAATCCAAATTTGAAAGACTTCCGTAAGCATGCACTTGTCTCCTGTACTACATCTCAAACCTTGAGGGGGATCTGAGAAGTGCACTAATCACACGCATAAACACACACACAATGCTCTGCTGGCTTCGCACCCGAGTGTGCGACCTTGCACATTCTCTCACTGTTTGCCTCTGGCACTGGCCACCGTTGAGTCTCTGTCCGCTCAAACACACAGGAAGGAAGAGTAAAGGTGAGAGGAAGAGAGGGAGGGGTAAGTGATAGCACAGGCCACTTTCTATGAATTTGCTGTATTATTTGTATTCAATTATTGGAGGCACAAATCTATTGTTTTTTTCATTGTGAAAACTATTAGATATACAGACACTTTTTAAAATTATATCATGCTCTCTGCCAGATGTTTCTGTGAGTCTACATGTCTGTTTTCCCTCCTCGCCTTCTGTGTCTCTGTCTCGCTCCCTCCTCCCTTTGGAGTTCTCTTTCTCCTGTCTTTTGACTATACCTCTCTCATCCCTTATACACGCATGCCCATGTATATCTCCTCATGAGTTCAAATGGTGAAATGGTGGAGGGGGTCTGAAGTGCTCCAGGTTATTGAGTTTGGACTGACCGAACTGTATAGTTCAGTTGAGAAAAGGTATCCTTCTGCCAGTTGTACTCCTAATATGTCCAGAACTTCCTGGCCATACTTCCATTTTATATAACATATATTTCTTGGCTTGTGTACCACACATATGTAATCCATATCTCATTGGATGAATCACTGCACCACCCCTTACAATGTGACTATATAATCTGTTGAAGTAATAATAAACTTTGAAGAAGTTTGTGAACATACAATTGGCTTCATGTTCATAATTCTTTACATGGGCCCATGCAAGGACTGAGAATAGTCGGACGGCATCGAAAGATAAAGAGCCAAGATATTCTTAATAGACTTAAATGAATGTTTTACTGAAACACAGAATTTAAAATTTTGCCAAAGACGAAAAACTTCAAACAAAATTGTATCAATAAAATGTTGGTAATTGAACAGGTTGTAAACCATCTGTAGTAAAGTTCTTCAGCAATAAGCCATCTCTCGATATTTAAGCTTATCGATTTTTACATATTGCTACTGTGGCATCAAATATTAATACATATATACAGTTGCAATCAAAATTATTCTTATGACCTGCAAGACATTTTGTTGCAGAGAACATTTTATGAAAACAATTCAACAAAGACATCAGTGAACTATTAGAAAGTTTCTTAATACACATTTGAGTGATTCTGAGAATGTAACATTGATGAATAATTATTCTCTCTAAACATTCATGTTCAAAATTATTCAAATTAAAAGTCAAATTTTGTGCAGAATCCTTTATTAATAAACGCAGCCTATATAGGTGCTTAGACGCTTCTGTCACCTCTCTACCGCAGTCTTGGCCCATTCTTCACCGGAAAAAGCTTTCAGATTACTGAAAGATCACTAATCTTTGGTTTTCACATTGCCACTGCTTTCTTCACATTCAACCAAATATTTTAAATGAGAGTTAAATCTGCAGACTGAACAGGCCACTCAAGTACATCCTATGACTGATCCCTGAACCAAGCGTAAGTAGATTTAGATGTACAGTATACTTTGGGATGGCTGTCCTGCAGGAAAGTCCATTGATCATCAGCTTCCGTCTTTGCAACAAAGTCATCACAATTCTTGCCAAAATGGCCTGATACTTCAAAGAATCCATGATGTCCTTCATGCAGTCATGATTTCCACTTCCTGCAACAGTAAAACACCCCCATAACAGGACTGGTCCACCTCCAAGTTTGACCATGGAGATGGTCTTCTCCTGCCTTTTTTGCACCAGACATACCGCTGATCCATGGGTCCAAAAGTTCCAGTTTGGTCACATCGCTCCATAAAACATTCTTCCAAAACTCCACAAGTCTATCCAAATAAATTGTAGCTTATAGTCGGCCTTTTATGTTCCTCTTGGTCAAGAGTGGCATTCGGCAAGACGCCCCAACACGAAGGCCATACTTGTCTAGTGTTCTTCTTATACTCTGTCTTGAAATGTTTTTCCTCCTTTCATCGGGTCATCTTGCAAGTCTTTGGCTGTACATTGCAGGTTTTTCTCAGTTGCTCTGATCAAATTTATTATGATATTGTGCTTTTTCTTCAACACCCTCAAAGGTTTTCTGGTACAACACATTTTAAGCTAAGGAATCAGGCTGCCTGCTGTATCTCTAGGAATTTTTAATGTCTTGGAAATCTTCATGTAACCTTTCTATTGTAATAAAACTATTTCTTACTTTCTATTGTAATAAAACTTTCTTCTATAGCTTTTGAGAACTCCGTTGAATTTGCATATTTGCTACTCACGTCAGCACATGCATGTATGTGTAACAGCTCAAGCTAATTATCTTTTTTAATAGAGTTTCTAAAGGCTTAATTGTGTTTTAAGACAATTTTGTTCCCCACCATACAAAAAAAAAGTGACTTAAAAACAGCAATTTTGAATAGGGGTTGAATAATTATGACAGCTGTGTTATTAAAAAAAATCATTTAACTCAAATATTACATTATATTGATATTATCACTTTTAATATGCCAGTAAACTCTTATAGATGCAATTTTTATAAAATCCTGTATCTTCAGAAAAGCTTGTATTTGTAAAGTACTGCAGTCTCTGAGGGGTTGAATAATTTTGATTGCAAAGGTGTGTGTGTGTGTATAGGCCTATATGTCATTTCGACTGATTATTTTCGGTTGCCGAAACGGTGCATTACTAGTTTTATCAATTATTATCTAGCGCTAAAACCTAACCTACCATAAAAAGTAGCTAGTTCAAAGACATCAAACGTCTGTACCCCCACCTCCCACCTTGAACTGTCACACCTTCCAGACTGTATCAAACAATGACATAAAATTTGCAATAACTAATATTCAGTTCATTCAATAACTATTAACTATTAACTCATTTTAATTACCAAAAAAATTGTAACATTTGAAGTTGCCGCATTGCCCTAATATTATGTATTAATAATATTAATAAACATTTATTACAATTAACATAATAACATAACTTGGAACCGTTGAACAGCATAAATTATTTTATTCTGTTTCCTCTATTTGTACACAAATTTCAGTTTTGGCAATTCATCAAGCTCAACCATTCAACCTTGCTCCCCCAATTTAAGTTTAAAGCATACACTGTGTGCACAATTATTAGGCAAGTTGTATTTTTGAGGATTATTTTAGTTATTGTACAACTACAGTGCTCTTGGAACCAAACTAGCAAGCACAAACCTAAGCATTCAAGTTTATACAGCTTGGACTTGGAAATTATGGATAAAATGATGATATGGTCAAAATCATCACTTGCCTAATAATTGTGCACACAGTGTATAGATCAAACAAACATTTATCTTTAATATATGGAAAATATAAGTTTATCAATAGCTGCAAACCAATACTTGAACCAAACTAGCAAGCAGACACATCTCAATTTAGGTTGCAAACCTTATTTAAAACGAACAGAAAATAAAATGGTTTATAGATATTTATTCGACCTCCTGAGGATGACAGCAACATTTTCTGTAGGTTATGCAAAACCATTTTTTCTGGACCTATTTTGTACTCTATCCATGGAAAGTGCCACAAACAACATTAAACAGAGCAAAAGCATAATATAATCCATTAAAAGCGACAGAGGTGGGTGTGTGTTCAAATGAGCAAAACATGCAGAGAAAAAAAGCATTAGAGATGAAGGAGAATTAGACTATCTGAATAAAGATGAAAAGAGAGGGGTGGCGAAGGGACAAGTTTAACAACTGCCTTTCATCTGCAGCTGGCAACACAAATGCTTCCTGATCACCACCTTCTCCCACATCAGCATCTCCACCCTCCCAGCCACCATGGCTACATCCGTTTCTGTCTAAAGAACTCCCTTCTTTCTCTCCATTATCCTACCTGACACTTTCTCTTGTACAGGCATGTTCATGATCAATACATATGCACACTAGAGAGGGATCCTGCAGAGGCTGTCAGACTGTCACCCACCGGCCATCTGTCTGAAAGCAGGCAGACTCCCTCAGGAGGTTCCTACACACCTACAGCAGCAGAACCAGCAGCCACTGGTCAACTTTTACACTGCTGCCGCATCCTGCTGCAACTTCACACATACACACATGCACAAAAGTCACCAAAGCCAACACATCAACATGACAGCTCATCATCCGGTCTCACTGCGCACACACAGGATGCATTAGGTATGTCAAACACATCCACATGCATTAAGCACCCTCGAATTTCGATTAATATGACCTGCATGCAGATACACACCCTACATCACACACGATTCCTCCTGCCTCTCAATCACTCTCTCCAGCAAACGGACAAAATGACATCATTGACAAATTACATCATTGACGAAATGACATCAAGGGCAGATGCATGTACGGAAAGACGCCTCTCTCGCGGCTCGTTACTCACAGCATTTGATGAAATGATAGTGTGACATTTTCTCCGCGGATCACAGCTACAGGTTCGGGCTCTCCGGTGCGGTGCTGTAGTACCCGGTGTGATACATCATTCAGAGCCAGGCCGCTGATATTCGCTTCACCTCCCCGTGCATTATTAAAGGGCGATCGGGTTGCAGAGGCGGTTGTAGTGAAGGAGGAGCGGTGGATGGATAAGGTGACGGTAACCGCTCGCTCTCTCTCCTATCAGCAGCCTGCAGTCGCGTCGACTCCACCGAGCCGCTCTATGACCATGACCGCCACACGTGCTATTGTAGCACCGCTGATTGACGCGTCCTTAACCCCGCCCACCGCTGCGCACACCCCTCGAAACACGAGAGAGAGACGGATAGGGAGGAATGGAGGAGATTGTGATCATGAGAGGATGAAGGAGGTTTGGGGAAGGAGAGGGAATGGGATTAATTTTGGGTTTAGACTGAGGGAGAGAGAGAGGCTGAGGTAAGTTACTGCAGTGCGGCTCTCTGACACGGCACGCTGGAAGCGCGCGAGATGCGACGCGGGAAATATTGAACGGTTAACATATTTAAATGAAAGCACATTATGATTAGCTTTTATGGTGACAATTAGAAGGAATTAAAAATAATCCATTGTATAAATGCAGAACACACAATCACACATTGTTCTTTCCGTTTTCTTTCCTAACATCTTGGCATCATGATGTGCAAAGAGATCTGGAGAAATGTACATTATCCGTTACAATTTCCATTCATCTCAATGGTAAAAGCTTGGTTGACGATGTGGCAGGTTTGCCAGGTTTTTACAACAAAACCTGCCCAATCGCTACTCAAAACTAGCCCAAAGGCATTTCGAGGTGGGGTCCCCTGTTAAAAATCGCTTTCCAGGGATAACATTTTTTGCCGGGGTTACCCTGTAAAAAAATTTGCATTCCAGGGGCTAAATATCACGTTATTGGGGTTGCTTTAACCTGCAGACATGAAAAACAACCCGCGGCAACAGTGTTAAAGTAGCCCAATTCCGCGGGAAAACCACGGACTTGGCAACACTGTGCTGTGGAAGTACTAGATTAAAAATCATAGGCAATCAGTTCTTCAGCCTTTTTTTATGAGCCAATCAGTAAATGTCATGTGACTAATGACTCTATGTTAAAATGATGTCATTCCAACATATCCCGAACGGTGCGTTCCAAATGGGATATATTGCCCTCCGAAAGGCACTTCGGAGTGAAAACAATCATGGCCGCCATATTGAAGGGTCGTTCCAAACCAAAGTGCTCAAAACTGGCCACTTCAAAGGGCCCTTCGGAATGAAAGATTTCGAAGGTTACAACTGATGGACACTTCGGGCTCCCATGATCCTTTGCGCAGATTCTTTGCATGATGACGGCGCCTCCGTGTGGGCACGTGATGATGATGCAGAAGAGCAATTCAAGAAACAGTTGTTTGGTCCCCTACACCCTTCAACCCTTCGAAGCTCTCACTCCGGAGGGTAAACCCTTTGAAGGGATTAGGGCATAGGGATGAGCCCTTCCGAATGGAACGCAGGGAGTGTTTAGGTGTGTTGGATGTCATGCAATGCTGTGCAGACCGATCAGTGTCTGACTTGAAGCAGTGCATTTTAACCAAAACTCTAAACACTCTTCTGTTTGAGACAGTGGTTACTTGAGACGGCCAAATCTCACCAATCGGTTAAAGCCAGACTAATTCAAGGCATGCTATTGGCTCACATAGGCTTGTCCTAAATCATCCCCTATAACCTTTTTAAAACGTATAGTACAGTCTCCAGGCTCATGGCATCCACCAACATTTTAATGGTTTAGAAAAGATGAATCACTGTCTGGCCAAGAGATTTCAGTATAGAGAAAATGTCAATGACTTTCAGTAGTACTACAGCACACCGTGAATGTATATTAGCACTGTTTGTTATTTGCTTTTGGGCTCTGATAGAGCATTTGCCATTTTTGTTCAGACTTAAAGCTGCAGTCCTTAAGTTTTGCCTCTTTGTCGCCATCTCTGTTTGAAATCTGCAATTGCAGTTATTTGCGGAATTATCTTCTTTACGTGGGTTGTGCATCGGCACGGCTCCTCAGCGCGAATTAATCTAATGTTTTGAGGTGTGTGTGTGGGCTGTCAAAAGAAGATGCTACAAATGATCTGCCACCTGCAGCATCCACACACCTACTAGCCGGGACTCCTTCTTGTGAACTTCGAAAACTCGGAAACCCGAACCCCTCAAATTCCAAAACATTATTACAGGCTTACTGTTGTGAATCGGGCTAAGGTAAGGAGATAGTTTTGAACACTGATTGGTTATGTACTTGCATAATAATTAATTTTTTATCATTTTTAACCCAAACAAAGTTATGGAATACAACTTTAACAGAATTGGTAGTTGAAGGCATTATCAAATGAACTGTGTAGAACTTTATAAATGACGTCTGCACCTGTCAACACTGCAACGCTTCTGATATAAGCAATAAGACCGTCTATACTTGAAGGGAGAGATGTGTTGCGGTAAAACAGGAAACTACTTTTAATGTGATATCGACCTCATGAAACGCTGAATAAACAGTGAGAAATCTGTCTGAAACATATATTGTACATAAGTCAACTATTTAAATAAATAGCACAGACAGAATGCAGGAACGAAATGCCCTAGAATGCAGTGTCATTTATGATAAAGGGCGTATTCTGTTGTGTCTCATTGCTCGCTCTCAGTGTTGACGGAGTCCTGACAGCTTAACTGCTCAGCAATAGTGTTTAACTGGCCACAAATGACTTCTGACAAGCTTCATCTCCCTTCTGCTCAGGGTTTACACCTTCATGCATGCACAAGGCCAGCAATGGAAATTACAAACATGCGAAGTCTGCAAATTGGACGTGTGTTTGTGAGGTCGTGTAGAGCACATCAGACTGATTACATTGCATTTCCACCACCATTTTGACCAGGGAATTCGGTTCACTGTGTGTTGGAGTGTATGTGGGTACGACTGTACATGAATGTGTGCATATCTTTGTCTGTCTGCCAAACACCTCCACACAAACCCACACATAAACTTCACTTTACGAAGAGAAAAAAACAACAACTGTGAGAGCAAGAGAAATGGAGAAAGAGACCAAAATAAAGCCTGTCATGTGTATCCAGGTCACAGATTTAACCCTCTTCTTCCTGCATCTGCTCGGAGTGCCGGGATTCATTTGCAGTAAAGCTCATATGCCATAGACGGATATTGCAACAATGTTGTAACTGGAGGAGTCTTAAATGATTCAAAGCATCATAAAACCCAAATCCCATTAATCCACAAGACTCTAATCCACATTTATATCATTTACACAGATAATTAACTCATTCTTATGGACCGTACACAGTATGCTTCAAAATAACTTGTCAGGGTGATGGTTGTTTGTGTGGAAGCAGTTCTATCACTATGACCACATTACTAAATAAAACACTTGATAAATAATTCTTATGGTGAGGGGACGTATTTGAAAGGATGTGTCTTTCTCGCTGCTATCATTCACAACAGATGCGCTCACCCACTGCCCTTGAGCAGAGGGAATGAAAAAGAAGCAGTATGGGGGAAAGACAGATGGGAGGGTGGGTGACAGATAGAGATATGATGGCAAAAAGACGAACGAGTGGGCTGCGGAATGGACTGTAGGAATATTTAATGCAGCTTTTGATTTTAATATATTCACTTTGTGATTAGAGACACTTGCGACAGAGATGGCCTGACAGAAACATGAAATGTGTGAGAGACTGCGTTTATTTTATTCATTGGAAAAAATTTACTAAATTGTAAGTATATAGAAAAAACTTTCAAAACCTATAGTCTTGCTGTCTACTCCATACATATCATTCCGAAATGGAAAATCTTAAGTGACTGATTTGGAATGCTTTACATAGGGAGCAACTCTGTGTGTCTGTGTGACAATTAATATTCTCAGAGAAAGTGCATGGGACTTTTAATTTAATTCAATAAAGTTTGACATTAGCATGTTGCTAAGCTAACATAAGTTGACATGAAAATTCACTCGATTTTGTGTCTATTTTGTAAATGAATCTTATAGATCTTATTGTGAATGATTTACTATATATGTATAATTTTTTATAATTTTTAATCAAAATAGTCTACCTTAACTCGATCTTCCAGTGAAAACAAGACTTCTCTAATGATTTAGTCCACTTAAACCCCGCCCCTTTTTTACAATCAACTGCAAGCTTGCATTCATTTTTAAGGAACGCTCACACCTCAAAATCCAATCAACAACTGATTGATAGAAGTCTCCAACCTACAATTTTTTTTTTCAATAATCTGCTACACTCAGATGTATGTCACAATACAGAAGAAAAGATCTGTCACTACTTTCATTTCATTGAGACTTTAAAATGAATAAAAAGAAATAGTACACACCAATATTGGGTAAAGTAGTCATTTTTAAATTTGATTAAACTAGTTTTATTGATAGTTTTTGTAATTTAATGAAATACAGTATATTTATTATTAATGATTTATTTCTCTCATTTTTCTGCCATCTTGGCAAACAATAGAGAGTTACTAAACAAAAGAAAAGCATAAGAGATTGAAAATACTCATAGCAGGGGTGGTAGACATATTCCCCCATGGATGTGATCTCAGAGAAGGTCACTTTTCATGGATGAGCAATAGAGATTATACATGACTTGAGGGGACAAATGACCCTTAACCCCATCTTCTCCCACCAGCCAGAATTCGCCCAGTAGTTAGAGAGCAATGAATCTGAGAAGGGCCCTTCCACACAAAATAATAACTGAATAATTCACAAATGTTCCTGCTCAACAGTTTACATATATTTGAATTGTAATATTGTGTGTTGCTAACTCAAGCATCAGTGGCTGTAGATGTTGTTATAGTTGTGCATAAGTCCTTTTGAACACAATCATTTCTGTAAATTGAGTGATTATTTTGTCTTGTATGTATGTATGGAGTTTTTTTCAGGGCTGTACTAAAAATACGATTTTATCTTTCTGAAATTCTAAACATCTAACAGATTCTGCAAGGAGTATGTAAACGTGTAAATTTATGAGCATGAGTGCATGCATCATTACAATGTATCCTTTTATTTTTTCACGAAAAAAAATTAATTCACATATGACAAAAGGAAGATGAGCAAGCTGACATGTCTCTGCCAGTCAGTGCACTTGAGTCCACCTCGGGCAAAGGTCACAGAAGAGTACTGTCTATGCCAGTGAGTCAGGACCCAGAGAAATAAGATGTGATGTTTCCCTCCATTTGTGCGCTATGAGAAATGTCAGACCTTCACACTGGAGATGAGAGAAAGCTAAGCGAAGGGAGGGAAACTGGTCTCCTCTGTCAGACCAATAAATTATCGGAGAGAGGAGTGTCATTTGAGGTAAATGTCAAGGCTGAGAGGGAGGAACAGAGATAGAGAAAGAAAGCATATGAGAAAGAGAAATTACCCTATTTCCCAATGATGAGATGAGGTATGAGTCTTGACGTATGTATTAAGCTGTCAGGACTGGGATGGAAAAACGCACTTATCAACAGCTGTCAGTCTCATAGACCTTGCCCTGCCTTTGGGGCGAAGAGGCCACTACAGTAATAAACCGAACACTGATCATGAGTATGAAGGACATGCCATCACTACATCGAAACCTCAGGGATCACAGCTGTGTACCGCAAGTCAATATACATTTCAAAACTCAGCAAAAGGGCAAAGTCTAAAGCTGAAACTGAATACAATAGTACAGTTAGAGTTGATTAGGGTGGATTTGGTACAACAAAAGGGTGAGTGATCAGGCAGAGAAGGTCATTGCTGATCAATATTATCAGTAGCACATTGGTTCACAGCCGCCTCAGGACTTGTGAATGTCAGAATCACACTTGACTGTGTTTTCTCCATGCAGGTATTACACTGAAAATGCAGCTGAAAGCTCAATAAATGTATTTGGTTCAACCATAGCAATTCACTTGTGAATGGCAGTACTTATAGCCATCATGTTTCTGTTCCTCAGTAAATGGATGAGTATCCTTTCCACTCAACACCAATAAGCTCTTTTTTAACACACTGACACAAATACTATAAGACATACTATCTTGCCATATCCTGTTTGTCATTTATTTAGCTTTAAAGGGACAGTTGAACCAAAATTGCAAATTCTGTCATCATTTATTCACACTCATGTCATTCTATTCTTCAGTGAAACACAAAATGAGTTATTTAGCAGAATGTCCGAGCTGCTCTGTTCCATTACTAAAGTAGATAATGACAAGTGGCTGTCAAGAATCAAAGAGGACAATACAGCACTATAAAATCCCTACAATCATTTAGCTATATTCCAAGACTTCTAAAGCCATGTCATTGTGTGAGGAACACACCAATGTTATTTTTCACTAAAAAAATATAGTTGTGTGGTACAGTAGTCATCATGATTTGAACAGGATAAAGCAAGATTATCATTAGCTCTGCTGTAGCTCAAACAGTAGAGCATGGCACTAGCATCTGTCACAAAGAGGCAGTAACATGACTATATAGTTTAATATGTTTTTATTTTTTCTTTCATGACAAGAAGAACAGAACTTATATTGGTCTGGGTTTTTGAGGTACTGTAGAGTGAGCATATGAGCCAGGCAAAACCTTTGTAATGCCTATCAAACATTCATCTAAATAGCATTGTATAGCCAAGCGGTATTTCATAGTGCCTATTAAAAATAGCATGTGTATCTTACCTCGCTATCCTGCTTTCGTATTCACACACCACAGCTGTAAAAGCTGTTGATGAGACCCTGAGGAAGCTCTTTTCACTAATTAAAACAGCTTGTGACAAGGATCTCACAAACACTAATGAATCAGTTCAGCCATATTGAACCAGCACTTTCAATTACGGTAGTATTCATGGCCTGGGGAGGGTAAGCGCCCAAGGAAGGGCCAGGGTTTAAGGAATGAATTAAACATGTGATGCAATCTCTACATGACATTAATTATTCAACCCCTGTGTTGTATTTACACTGCTAAATATTCCCCCAAATTTCACTGCTGTATTCTATTAGCATATTTCAAGGGTTAATTTTCCCAACCAGTAAACTGGCAAATGAAAATCTCCTAAAATGTTACCCTCAGTAAACTGTGTAGTGATACACAAAGCTTGTCTATCAAGCGCACTACTTAATTCACATGCGTTATAAAATATTTTATGGAATCTTCAAAGATGTTTCCCTGGATCTACAGGTCACACAAACGGTACAGTAGACTTATAATCTAGTGGTCCATTAAGCTGTGGATTAATACATTTATCTCTTCCTTTCCTCGCTCTAACTCCTTAAGCCCTTTATCTGTCTTCTCACTTGCTCCTTCATCCACAAATATGAAGGGGTTTGCTCTCTGTTTTCGTTTTTATATCCACTGTGATGTCTTAACACCCCCTGATGTCTTTGGATGCTCCCAGTTTAGTGTCCCAACATAGGCTGTGTTTTCATCTGTTTATCTTGGGTGACCCAACTGCAAGGGGTCCAAAACTTTTGGGATTGGATCACATAAACTGGGTTAAAACAAGGGTTTAAAATGTTCGCAGCTGTGTGCAGCTTTAACACAATATACCTGTCCAAGAAAAAAGGAAAGAAATTGGAAAAGTTCATGCATAGTATGTTAATGCACAAGACTTTGCTGAACATCTTGATTGTAGGCTCTCTTTTTCCAGTTTGAAGCATTTTCTGACATGAAGGATTTCAAATGATATTAATGTAATTCTTCAGCACCCACATCAGAGCAGGACAAATCGTCTGTACATTAAGAAAAGTGTTAAGAGTTAAGAATGGTGGTTGTGCTAATGTCAACAATGACTGTTGATTGTCCTACTTTAAAGAACAGAGCCAAAGTGCTCTTATTGGATTAAACGGCTGATTCTTCAAATGAGCTTGACTGGTTCAATGCCCATTTTGAGAAATGTGATGAAGTAATGTCGCGACTGAGACCGAGAGACTCAGAGTCAATAGAGGCCAGTCTGCTGCAGTGGATCAGGTGTTTGTGGGAGGAGAGATGGAGTGTAGAGAGGAAAGAGAAAAAAAAGATCTTTGAGCTTTTAGTCTCTCACAGCCAGCCATTTGATTTGTGACATAAAGTCTGATCCAACAATTGAGATTATCCTGCCCAAAAACCACACATCCAGACTAATACTGCAAATGACCAATCATAGTGCCATTTATTGTAGGAGTGGGCTGATCTGAAATGGATTACACCACAATCATACACTGGTGTGAAAAATAAATAAATAATGGTGTGTCAGTCTCAGCAAATGGTTCTAAAGAAAACACTGAAAATATGTGAGAAAAATTGACAGAAATGATTAGAATGTCTGTCCATCCAATATCAATAATTAAAGATAATTTCAGATATACCTCAAAATCAAAGCAGAATATACAATCCTGCTTATCTACCTGGATATCTGCTTAACTTGCTATTAAGTGCTACAAAAAACTTTGATTATCTTTCAAAGATCTGATATAATTAACCTGACAAATCCAGAAAATAATCACTCATCATCTCAGCCTGGAAACTTGGTTGTTTGACTAAAAACCTATGTGAATTTCAGGCACGGCTTGACATTTTTGTGTGCAGTATGCATCAAACGGTCGGTAAATGAACTGTGGGCATAATGTCTGAGGTTGAGACTTTGATGTTAAAATATTCTAACCTTATACATGCTGAACCATTAACATCACAGCTTTGTTCACACAGCATTAAACTTAACTATTCTAGCAAACTCCTTAAGTCAGAAGGTCACTAAGTCATTGCTTATAAATGGGCCTAAACGGACAAATAACACTAAAAAAGGTTATAAATGTGTTAAAGCGCCTTATTTGTGTTATAACATAAAAAATGCATGATATGACCTCACACAGTTTTATAGCCCAAAATAAAGGTTAATCTGCACATTCACACTCTAATACCTGAAATCTGGTATATTCCCTCACAATACCCCTGTATCTATCCTAATCTCAGTAGCAAGCAGTATTAAATGTTTTAATCCTGTTGTTTTTTCCTTTATCCTCCAAAAAGGCAGCTCAATATTCAGCAGCATCAAGCGAATTGAGTCAGTCACTGTCACTGTGGCTGACTGTGAGTAATTAGCTTATCTTAAAACTCTGTTATCTCACCTAAGACTTTATATAGAGTAAGTACTGAAGCCAAAAACGTTTTTTAAAGGAAAGGCCCAAAAGGATCGTCTGTGGTGTACCAATTAAAATGACTTTGTATTCCATGTAGTGAAGGCAGCAAGCCTGGAGTCAGTGCGGCTCGAGCTGTCTCTGAATGTTTAATTGAGCAGTACTCACACTCTCTGCCTCTCACTGCACCCAAAGAGCAGGAATCTGAACCGCCCTTCGGTCACATCTACAATCACAGTCAGATGTTCTCAGGAAAGATGGGCAATTCCTGATAGAACAGCAATGAACAGACTAGACTGATTTGACAAGCTACAGAATGAGAGGGAAAAAAATGAAAGCGACAGAGTGAAAAGTGAGAAAGGAATAAGAGCCAGAACAAGCTAAAGAGAGTATGACTGTCTGCCAGTTAAAATGATGGACCATTCCAATTAGACAGTCCCCATAATATATTGGATACAATATTAAAGTCATAATTTTTAAAGATGGAATCATATTAGTTTTCTATACAAGTTTAATTTAGCCTTAAAGGTCCCCTGAAATGCTTAGAAACAAGCAGCGTTACTCTGTGTTGACGTCATTTTAACTGAAACAGGAAGACAGGGCGGGACATATCAAGCAGCCCCGCCCCTTTTTAAAATAGTCAATAGCGTTCGTTTATATCACAGCTTGGGCTAGAGCCGTTGAGCTCCATAAAGCCGCATTTGACAGGGTATGCCAGCCACAATCTCATCCATATTGCTATAAAATATAGCATTCTGTGTAGAATTCAAATAGCTCCGATACATTTTCTGGTCTGCACCGACTCGCACATGTGATCCGCTCCGTGCTATCGTGTCTCTGGACAGGAGCAGAGTGTGTGTGCGGTGCGGTGGTTAGCGTGACACAGCGCGAAACCAGACTTCTTTTTTTCCTCAATGGAAAGCATATTTACACTGTTTGAATCGATCCCTCTCCCCTATATAGTGCACTACGTGCCATTCACTGTACAGAAGTGACCGATTTTGTGGACTGTGTGTTCGTAATCTCCCTTCGGTGGTGATAGCTGTTTTTAATGCCTGAACAAAAGTTACTGCGAACCTGATACTACTACTAAGCTTCTTGAGTCTGTTCAGTAAAGAGTGTTTTGATTGGTGGATTAAAAGCTCACCGCGATTGGCTGAACGGAACATCCTCCCAAAAAAAGATATTAATGAATCTTAACCTGCCAGGAAGGTCTCAAAAATACCGCACACAAATTCACGGCAGTCCACGCATGTGTGATGATTTGCAAATGCAGATTCAACGATCCATAAATACATGTAACATCATTCATAAATGTGTGATGGAAATTAATTCAAGAACTTGATATATACATATTTGTGTAAACATTTTAAATTTATTTAGGTAAGATGCTTTTGTGTGAGCATTTGGGGAAATATTTATGCTTTTACTTGTGTATTTATGAATTGTGTTTTGAATTTACGAATCGGATTTTGTAAATGTAAATTGTGCTGTGCATTTATGAATTTTGTTTTATAAATGTATTATTTTTGAGGCCGATCTGGCTCCATACTTTAATATCACTGTTAACTAAACATAAGGGTACATTTTTTTTTTTTTTTTTATCATTTTACCATTTTGGTTTGAGTATTTTGTCAATTTTGTCCCAGAGTCCTGTACTAACTTCTGATATAAAAAATAAGAAATACCCCAGAATATTTTACATTGGGAAT
The DNA here is from genome assembly GCF_001515625.1 of Sinocyclocheilus rhinocerous. Classification (NCBI taxonomy): domain Eukaryota; kingdom Metazoa; phylum Chordata; class Actinopteri; order Cypriniformes; family Cyprinidae; genus Sinocyclocheilus; species Sinocyclocheilus rhinocerous. Next base: position 1,869,621 of record NW_015657838.1, on the reverse strand, counting down.
ACTGTACAATTTATTCATCTTATTGATGTATTGGATTTTTGCGTTTAGCTCTGTATTTCCATCCTGCTAGTGTTTCTCCCAATGCATAAATGATCAAGTTGATTGATAAAGGTAAATTTCTTGAGCATGAACAGAGGAACGTCTGGTACAGCATATAAATATTAATTTATGTTTCTACTCAGGCATATTCATGCAAGTTAAAGAGTCCAAAAGGTGCTGCAAAACAAGCATAATCCAGATACCTTCTATTGACCTCTCACTCCTCTCATACTGAGCTACCTTCAGGAAAACATCAGTACCACAAAACACCTGAAAATCTATTTTCTGTTTCTTTCCTTTTTAACCCACCATTTTCCATAAATAAATCATTTTCCTTGTTATTTAATGTGTTTACTTCTGATAAATTACAGAAAAACACATCCAACCCAAGCTGGGAACAGATGCAGGACACAATTTATCATATGTAGAATAAATGTCAGAACTAATTTCTGTGTAAATCATTTGTAAAAAACTACTTAATGCTATATTGAGTCCAAAACATTGCATTAAAATACTAGTGTGCAAACATCTACTGTTTTTCTTTTCTTTTTGTGTATACATTTATTATTTTTTAAGGTTTTATTTGTGTCCTCCACATTTGCAGTCAGTATAATCATGTATAGGCTATTTATTTTCTTTCTCTCCATCTCTCTCACTCACAAACACAACAAGCTGCTGGGAGACAAGCCCTGAAAGATCCATGATTAATTTGGCCCATTAACTCAATGCCAGGGGAGAGAAGGAGAGGGAGAAAGAGAGCATTCCCTCAAATGCTCATTTGCTCATTTAGAAAGCAAGAAAGAAAGAATAAAAGGTCAAAGGAACAGTCCCACATCCTCATCTTACCCTCCCCATCATCTGTCAGTCGTACTGTGAGCATCACACTGGTTGACCTTGCCTCGCTCACCGTTTTTCTTTTCTTCTTTCCTCGCTCAGGGTCCCTTCTCCATCGAGACGCCTTCTGCTATGCTATGAAGCCAGCTGCACCCTTGCAGACAGCTGCTCCCTCTGAAGTCATTCAACATTCTCAAACTTCCACCTGTCCCTCAAGCCACAGCTGTTTGACAACAGAGCCTAACGGAAAACTAGACCAAAAAAAGAGAGCACGAGAGGGATGAAGGGAGGAGTCTGACCCTGACTGGATGAGATTTAAAATGACTAATACCAGGACTCGTGCCAGGATGTCCGATTTGATCTCCAGACCTACATTAGAGCTTAAAGCTGGAGGAGCACCCAAATATGTGCCGTATTTTCCTTACCATGAGGCAGTAGGTCACATGCGCATGCACACACACACTTTGCATTTTCCTGCTCAGGGAAAAACAAGCAGGAACAAGGGAATCTCTCAGAAGACAGCTCTGAGGAGACATGCGGTGGCAGGGAATATCTCCCCAGAGACAGGAGCAGAGCGAGGCAAGAGGGATCTGACCACAGCCATGCACACCAGATGATCCACACACACACATTCATCCGCTTGCTCACTGCTCTGTGGTGGTGTAAACAAAATTGTCATGTTGCTAAGCAACGGCCTGTTTTGGTAGAGCAGTTTGTGCACTGTACTAGAGTACAAGTGTGAAAACAAACACTGGGACAAGTGCATAGGCTATGTTCATTTGGGATTGAGCTTTATTTGCTATCAGTGGTGACCCTAGCAGGTCATATAATGTCTGAACAGGTAACCAAATCAATCTGTTTCTTCAACCCACAAGTAATTCCTGTATTTAACCACAGTGACAGACAGTCACTGCATCCCTAATCACTGCAACTGCGTTAGAGTGATCCGCACTTCAAATGTCCACTGGAAATAGTAGACCATCCTAGTACAATACACATTTCAACATGCTATGATTTTGGACAAACTAATTATACTCTTGAATACTGTTTAGGATGGATAGTAGGCATATGTGAATTGGGATGCAGTAAAAGAAATCAAAGGTCTCCCCTATTTCACTTCTATAATATTCTTCATATTAAATATAGACTTAACGTTAGCTAGCATGCTAAAGTTAGCATTCCTCAAGCACTTTCATGATCAAAACTTTTGGGATTAAAACTGAAAATGTGTGTAGTTAAAAACAAATCATTCATATACAACTATGTGGATAATTAGCTGTATATAGTACATAATTTGAGACACAGCTCGAGTTTTAGCACAACAGCTCAAGTGTTGCATTGTTTGCTTTAAAAATTCTGTCATCATCTACCACTCTCAAGATGATTAAAACTTTTGTCTGTGGAACACATAAAAAGTTATTATCTGTCAAGTTCTGTTGCAATTTTGCAGTCAGTTCAGAATCTGGCCCCCTGATACATGCTTGTATAAAGAGCTACTCTCTACATGAGCCACCATGAGCAAAGATGCAGATTTCATATGCTTCTGAGAATCCTGCATCTAACTAAGTGCTTTAGAGATGAATGAGAATACTAACAGATAGCTTTCTCCAGGTATTATTACATTGATCTTAATAGCGACATCTATAGTGTAACACTGCACTTCCACTCAGAGCCTGAGGGTGGCAGTGTTCACACATCATCCATAGACCTACATTAGTACAGTTTGGGCAATATGTATCCAGACTGAGGAATGTTAAAGTTACTTACTCAACCCTGTCACCGGCTACACATATTTTGGCCATACACAATAAACCCATTGTTAATAAAAATATAATCTGACATGAAAAGGCCAAAAAAAAAAACTGCAGGCACATGGATACTGCTTTAGTTTAGCAATACTCAGCTCTGTCAGAATCAAGACAAGGTAAAAATAAGAATATTTGGTTTAAAAACCACAGAAAAAGTCTCTAACAAAGGCTCTCCTAGAGCTGAATATTTCCCTGCTCCACTGTCTTCATAGAGTCCCTGTGAAGATTCAAATGAAGCTGCTAAATGAACCCACATGCATAATGAGCAGCATGAATAATTGAAAAGATGAAGCAAAAACGCTGATCATACCGTAGCACCGATGCACAAATGTAGCAGAACATTTGCCAAATTCTGACATTCTGAGTAATAATACATGTACATGTCCACACACAGGGCCTCGTTCACGAAACACGAGCAGAACGAATTTGTGTAAAATGCTCGTAAAACACTCAATTCAATGCAACAATTTGCGCATGAATGGTTGCATGAACAGTTGACGCAGGAATTCGTTCTGCTTGTGGTAATGACGCCTCAAATGCCTAACCAAAGTGCACATCACACTTTTGTTCACAAAATGTTGTGCAAAACAATTGAGCAGGAGACTGACTAGATCAAGCATCTTGATTGGTTTAGCCATGACCTTTAATCCCTGCTGATTGGCGCTCCTGCTATGGACACGGAGGTCGATGCTTGTCATCAATCACGAGCGAGTAGCTTGTAGCATATTATAATGGCTGGGAGCGAGCGCCTTTTCCCGCAACGGAAAAACTTAGAAAGCAGTCATCATAAACACATATCACACACACACACACACACACACACACACCTCCCACATGACATTGACAAGCCTTTTATATGTTGGCAAAGGAGAACATGTGGGAAAATGGTGGCTCGCGCAATGTGCACATGGTGTTTACACGCTCACATACAACAACTTACACACATCCAGAGACGCATTTAATATAACCACTACAACCACTATCCTGGAGTACCACAAATCCAAGTACATACACTAATAAATGCCCACTAATGCCCATGACCTTGGAGCAATTAGATGGTAATATGACATCAGCACAGTCCAATGGCATTTTTGGGGTCTGAAGTCCCCACTGTGATCTCATCCTCACACACACGCCGCCCCTCACGTTACACATGGCATATTTAGAGCTGAACCAACTGCACTTCAAATCAGTCCTCTAACTCAGCCTGACCCGCTGGATAGATCACACCACGTTCATTCTCTTGCACTCACTCACCCCTCTTTCCCCTCATGCACCCGTTTACTCCTCTACCTTCATGTTTAAAGGAAGGAAAAAAAGGCAGTAGAGTTTCAAGCAACACACAAACAAGCACACCAAACACTGAAGTAAACAGTAAAGAACGCTTCCTACCGGCAATCCCGTCCAGCGCTAGAGGAAAGGTTGAACGGAAGAGAAAAGGTAGGGAGACTGAGAAAAACGTGCCTGCCTGTGTACGCCTCCGCTCTGCTCCACCAAATCAATTTCACACTCCCTCACCTCCCAGTCACCATGATGTCATTCATTCATCAGTTTGGCGTTGCCATGGAAACCTTGGCTGGCGTGGTTTTGGTTTGGCCATTCCGTGACACTGTTTGTTTCTTGCTTGTGTTATCTGTCAGCACGTGGGTTGTGGATGTTGGGGTGTGTGTAGGGGGTATCCTCATTCAAAAGCTGGACTCTTTAAGGGGTAAAACCCCCAAGGCACTCAAAGACGGAGTGTTTTATCCAACCACTAATCGAGACCCCCTACACTCCTCATGCAGGGTCGAAACTCATCATCTCTTACTTCAAAAACATATATACACACACACAAATAGACTCCTCATTCTGACCCCACATTATTGATTAATCCAGTCTTTTCAGTACTACACAAATAGACCACGAAGCCCCCCTGCAGCCATGTCTGGTTGCTCAGGTTAAGCTCCTACATTCTCCACCAAGTCTCCAGTAATGAATAGTTAATAGGACTGCCCCCCTTCATTATGGTGCATTCTCTGATAGTCTCGAGTCTGACCTTGGGGGATCTACATCTTCATACAGATATTAATCATAGTCTGTAAAAAAGATAAGAGACTCACCAGGAACCGCCTCCCACCCACTTATTACTGTCTGGACCAGAATAGTCGCTATCGCTCTCAACTGGAAAATCATCACTCTGATTAATTCTTAGCAGAAGAGTAAATGACATGTTCTTGCGGAATAAAGGAAATTGATTCTGTAACCAAGGCCACATTCCCTCACTGGTCCTACATTAGGGTAACATAATGTGAATAGCATTGACCTTGTTCAAAAACGAACTGGATGTCATTTTTTTACTCTTTATCTAAACAGACCTGGTTGTGAACAGTGAAGGCTTATTCGCATTCATGGCAGCAGCCAGTAAATGCATAGCATTTGGATTACGTATGAAATGTCTTAAGCTCAATGTGTAAGTTTGTGATTTCCACACATGATTTTTCCTCACTCGTTTAGATGTCATTTAGATTATACAGCAACGAGAAATGTTTAAAAACAGTCATGACAACTTTATGAATAGATCTTAAATGCCTCATAATTTATTTTATATTTGCTTTGTTTTGTTTATTTTTAATACGCTCTCATCCCTTTGCATGCTGTCATCTGATCCTTCAACAACTCCTTTTTTCCTTCTTTGAAGAATCAAAGCAATCGCCAGGACTTTCTCTTTTAAGCTTAAAATATGATGTTTCCACTGTGAAACTATTTATACTTTCTGCTTTCTTGCTACCTAGCAACCTCTGTGATGCTATCTGTGTGAAACTAACCAAAAATCACCTCTGACCTCAGCTGTCTGACAGAGAAACATAATATATAAGGAACATTTCCTTATATATTAACCATATATGTTTTAAATAAATGTATACAGTATATATATATATATATATATATATATATACACATATTGCATATATATATATATATATATATATATATATATATATTATTCTAATGTATAGAATAATACAAACAAACCAATATTGCATATATATATATATATATATATATTGCATATATATATATATTATTCTAATGTATAGAATAATATATTGTGTTAATATATTACAATATATTGAGTAATGCATTCCACTTTTCATATATTGAAATATATGTGACAATATATGTACTTGTATATCATGATGCATGTGTCACGCTCCTGTGAAGGGAGGCACACAAAGATGAAGGTAATCCAAATAAAATTTAATAGTAATCCAAGATGATAAAGATTCATACAAAACACTGGGTAACACAAGCAGCATACACAACTAATAACCAGCAGCTAACTGAACTGAAAGGGGAACTTAAGTAGGGTGAGATAATGAGGGACAGACAGGTGAGGATGATAACTAATCAAACACAGGTGAACTGAAAGAACTAATCAAAGGACGACAGAAACTAAAAGAAAACAACAAAAGAAGTCCATGACTGTGACAGTATGTGATTTTATATTTAATACTTCATTATATAGAAGTACATGTGATAAAATATGGTACTGTGTGTGTGTAAATATATTTGAACATACATGTACTATACATTTTCATTATTTACATGGCAACATGAGTATTTCAATAAAGCTATTACATGTAAAAAATATTATTTTTATATGTATAAATATATAACCATCCATGGTCGATGCATATTTTGCAGTGTATTGAAAAATATAAGCACTAGATTCCCATACATGGAAATGTATAATTTAATACTGCATTAAATTACAGTATATTCCCATATATATATAATGCATTATATTTTCCAGTATATAACAGTATCTTTATATATTTTTGTTTTCGTAAGGAAAAGTCTCCATTGCATCAAAGTTTCAGAACTGAGTGATGTCTTACTGTATCATCTACAGTTACAGTCTGCTTTATTACACCTACAGACAGGAAATCAATCACAGCTCTTTGTCCTGCTGTCACCAAACCTGAATATAGTGCAGGCAAGCAATGGATGGATGACAGAGCATGCGATAACACATGGTGTGAGGAAGACAGGAGAAAGGATTTAAGTTTTCTTTTTATTTTACATAAATTATCCATGGCTGTGGTCAGTCTGACTCTACCGGCCCTCTACTGGTTTTCTCACGTCATAATCAGTCTGTCAAGAAATGGCTTATGTGTATTTAGCAGCCTGCCACTGTTCATGTATGTTGTCATGAATCAATTCTTACATTTGAGGAGTTTGTGTGAGAACATATTACGTGATCATAACTATAGTCAGGATGAAAATGATCTTGTAACTGACTGAGTTGTGTGAAGTGTGCACTGACAGGACGTAAAACAAAAAAACGAGTATCTGTGTGCAGGGTGACAAGCTTTAGCCTTGTATTTTGAACTTTGCATAAAGAAATAGATGTCTCTACATCAAGTGTGTGAACGTGCTTTATTTTAGAGACATGTAGAACTCAAACTTACTTGGCCTTTCTTCACAGTGTGATATGGGTACAAAGCTCTCTGTTGTATGGGTTTTACTTTGCCTAATAATAAATTACTGAATATGCTTTTATGTGTTTATATGTTGTATATTTCAAGTTGGCCCACACAATGCAGTCCCAAGTGTGTGTTCAGGACACAGAGTGTTTCTATGGGAACTGGAGCTTTTAACGGCAGCTGCAGTGACACATTGACTTTACCAATTGGCAGTTGGCTCTATTTTTAAGAAAGCGGGAATTATTCCACCATATTGTGCATTGCACTTTCTCATATTCATAATAATAAAAGTAAACCGTTTTGGTATACTTTGCTATATAAAATGCCATTTATATTATATTTAAGACAAGAGATTTATTCATGACCTTGAATGCCTGTAATGCATGTGTGCTTGTCAGAAGTATTTTTGTCAGTGTACAAATTACCTTCAGCAAGGATCCCCTCATGGAGTCTCCTCTCGCAGACTGAACAACTGTGAAACTGTGAAGTTACTCGTCAGTTTTGCAAAGAAACTGCAAGATGATCCCAGCAAGCAGTGGCAAAGCCTGATGTGTCGTTCAGACCTCTCACATGGCATGTAAACAAAGCTCATTTGTCCATCAATTCTCATCTAGTGACCAGTGCTGCACCTCTAAAACCAATAATACAACAGATTCTGTCTCTCAGTAGTGCATGAATGAATAGTTATATACTAAATTGGCTGGCTAAATTAGATTCAGTGTTCTTCATAGTGAGATAATGTCCTCCCAGGGCAGTGTTTATGAAATTGATGACCATCAATCTGACCATCAATCAATGGGAATGGAACAGTGTATTATATGAAAGCTATAGTCAAAGCACAGCTTGGGGGAAAACACTACAAAATGGTGAGAAGAGATAGAACAAAAGTAGGTCAGATACACATCTCAACCAACCCACAGCAGAGCAAAAAAGACATCAAATAACAACAGATTGTAGGGGAGCAGGAGCTGAAGCTCAGAGATGTGAATGATTTATGAATTGATGCTGATCAGTAGCTTCGAGCTTCCCATTCTCCCAGCTTAACAAGACCAGCGAGGATAGGATCTCCTATGCAGATAATTCCCTGGATCCTATATTCTCAGGGGTTCACATTCCTGGAACTCTTGTTCATAAGCACTTGTTGGGTTAAAGAAAATGAAACTGTTGGGTTCATCTGGGTTCAGTGCGTTCATTAAGGGGGCGCTTACACAACACTGTTTTCAACTAAATCCTGAAAACTTTTTATGGGTTTTGACCGTTCATTTACATGACAATGGGGGCCTGAAAACACAAATTTAGCAAACAGGTTTTAAAGTGCAAGTTTTTGAAAACAGCACCATTACCGTCTCTGTGTAAACTACAAAAACGTGAATTTGTGAAAACGGTGATGTCATGCGCATGCTTATTATGTGTTCAGTCTATAGGTACTGTATGGCCGTAAGCGCGTAGTGTTTCGTCAACTACCTGTCTGGCATGCGTAATACAATGTTATTAGTCGTTTTCGCAACTCTGTGTGAACAGGGCTCATTTTGACAACATTCTTGTTCGTACATGAAACTTTTCAAAAATGCAAATTACATAAAGGTACATACAGTAGTTGTCAAGTAAGCATACCTTAAGTGTTAAACTGATGATGGCTCTTCCTGCAGCCAGGATTTGCAACAGTTTGGGAAGCAAACTCCCAAAGTCTCTACAGACAGCAACTGGTAAAGCTGTAATGGGAATACTTTACAGTAAAAAATAAAATAAAATACTTGTAAAATGTAAATGGATAGTTGACATTTTGCAGTGGCATGCAACAAATTGTAATGCTAATAATTACATGCTAGACTAATTTTTTTTTTTAATTACTAAAAAAAAAATCTCACATGCCATATTATATAACCATTGAGCTATAAACAGTCAAATTGAGCTTTTCCCTGTTTATGTCACTTAGCTTGCAAGAGCAATCTGTTAGCATTACTAGCTTATCATACCGTTAGCTGATTATATGGCTGTCTTAGTAGACTAATCCTAACTCATTTGCCAAGCAATTACTCAAACTACAAGCTCATAATTGATATATGCTATAACCTTCAGTCAAGCTCTCATTAAAGGAGAAAGATATTTAATTGGCGGTTTCAGTTAAATTAATCATTTAAATGAACTATGTGATGTGAAACCATCAGTGTTGTGTATGGTCATGCTACACCACTACTTATTGAAAAAGGAGCTTCTTACTAGAAAAGCTTATATCCTCTAAAAGTAGCTACTCCTCAGCACTGTCACTAGTTAGATCACAAACATAAAAGCTTTTTGAAAAAAATCATTTTCTTTGCCCTTGTTTGTTTACACAAGCATTCCACGGTCAAGAATCAATGATGATTTTTTAATGATTATTTATGATAGCCTTTATTTCGTAGATGGCAGGGTTAATGGCCAACGGAAACTCCATTCACTCATTCATTACAAACAGACATTCTGCATTAAGTTTTGCTGCATCAGTAGTCTGGAAAACTCATCGCATCACCTATCAAAAACCCATTTCTGTCATTAAACACCAGAACGCTGATATATGATTGGAGGAACATTGGCTTGCTGTCAGCGTTTTGATGAGAAGATGAAGCCTTTAAGGCACTATGATTGGACAAGCTCTAGGTTTGTAATGAACCCAAATATTTCTGGCTCTGTCACTTCAGGTTGTTGTCAGCTCTTATGCAAAAGCGACCAAAAGTCGATCATTTTCTAAATAAATTTGTGATTTTCAGTGACATGAGTCATATATCAGGATGATTCAACTGTCCTGATATCATTTGCTCAGTTTATTATTGACCCATATAAATAATTAGAGCAAAAAAAGTAATAATTTCACCAGTAGGAACAGCTACTATAAGCAGATTCAGTGATAAAATCCCTATATATGTGTGAATGCCACATATGTATAATGTAAGTGTATGTGAAATGCTGCTTGGTAAAATCCAATCAGCACATTCATCCCATAATTCCAAACGGCTCACTTTCCTTGTCAATGTCTGATGTGTGATAAGGGTTTGTGTTTTGTTTTGTTGCAGTGATACGCTCCCTCCCATACGAATGCATTGATCTCTGGCCCCGCTGTTATGTGACAGGATTGATTTCTCTGCTGCTTTTGTTACGGTTGCGCATGGGACGGTGCTGGAAAAGGTGAGCATAGATTTCTGTTATTATTTCAGATCTATAAGGATATTCCATCATATTATGACAGACTTTCTCCAAGCGTGCTAATGCATTTTATATCACCAGATAGTTCACTGACCAATGATATTAAATGTCACTACAGGCTGAGAGGACTTCATTTCACATCACAAAGATTAGAAACTGAGCCACAGTACTTTTGAGGAAAACGGCAAGACTGAGAGGGCGATCATTGACAAATTCGTACAATTTCTCCAAATCCCCCCTCTGAATACGACGACAAGAGAAGAATAATAGATTTGTCACACTGAAACTCATTTTCTGAGCATAAAGCTGTTCTACAGGATATTTTATTTCTGCGGGTCATGCAGCTCTTAACACAAATACAAAAAAGCACCATAAAAGTATAAATGTAGTCAATTAATTTCAATTCAATTCAAAAAGTGTTTTGAAGGTGTTTCATAGCTTTATGTGGGGAGCAAACTGAATATTAAATGGTTATTCATTGACCTTTGGCATTAATATACTAACATGAAAAACATTAAAATATTATTATCATGAAATTAAATGTTGGGGTATAACTTTGTCATTATGACAAGATATGAACAGCTGCAATAATTTCAGTCACATTGCACTATATAGATATTTTTAAACACCTAACCTGACCCTTAGCCCTAAACCGAACCGCTTCTCAACATTATAAAGCACGTAACATGAAGATAAAAGTAAAGTCACAATCATTTTTTGCAATAATTTCAGTCACATTGCACTATATAGATATTTTTAAACACCTAACCTGACCCTTAGCCCTAAACCGAACCGCTTCTCAACATTATGAAGCACGTAACATGAAGATAAAAGTAAAGTCACAATCATTTTTTAACTATATAAAGAAAAAACATATAAATAAAAAATAACTATAAGCACTGTATAACTGTAATAAATTGTAATTTTACAAACAACAAAAAAAATGTCGTAAAAATGCTACACTAAAAACATGTTGATTGGTTACTTATGAATTACTTTACCATATACTGTACAGTCCAATGAAAAATGTAACATCGCATTATATGTAATTTTACTGTAAAATATTGTCAAATGTATGTTTTCTGTTGTACCATCTATATTATTATGATGACTATCAGTACTTTTTATTGTAATAAGCAGATTAGATTTTTGTTGTTCAAACACATAAGTATATTAACATTTTATCACTTAATGACATAATGTGGTAAAATATACAGGCATTATACATATTTTGCATTTAATTTAATTTATTTATTTGTTGTTTGTTGTGTGTTTTGTATAGTTGAGGTAAAATGGTTAGGTTTAAGGGTAGGGAATTGGTTAGGTACTCCTATTTTGATGATTACTTAATTTCCAGGTAAAAGAAAAGCTGATGAAATGAAAGCAATTGAATGTGTAATCAACATAGAACACATCCTTATTTATTTATTATTGTTTTTTTATTAATAAACACAAGCATGGACACAAAACTTATCGATATATTTTGAGAAACTAAAGCTTTATTATCATAAAAATATTGATACTTTTCACTTCAGTCTATTGACGCTAAAGGTTTCTCACTTAAATTACTGTTCTTGAATGGCCCAGCCAGATCCCTGACTTAAACCCAATTGAGCATCTCTGGAGAGACCTAAAAATGGCTTTCCACCAACGTTTACCATCCAACCTGACAGAACTGGAGTGGATCTGCAAGAGGGAATGGCAGAGGATCCCCAAATCCAGGTGTGAAAAACTTGTTGCATCTTTCCCAAAAAGACTCATGGCTGTATTAGATCAAATGGGTGCTTCTACTAAATACTGAGCATTTTTCAGTTTTTCTTTTTTAATAAATTTGCAAAAATGTCAACAATTCTGTGTTTGTCTGTCAATATGGGGTGCTGTGTGTACATTAATGAGTAAAAAAAATTAACTTAAATGATTTTAGCAAATGGCTGCAATATAACAAAGAGTGAAAAATTTAAGGGGGTCTGAATACTTTCCGTACCCACTGTATATAAAGAAAAAACATATAAATAAAAAATAACTATAAGCACTGTATAACTGTAATAAATTGTAATTTTACAAACAACAAAAAAAATGTCGTAAAAATGCTACACTAAAAACATGTTGATTGGTTACTTATGAATTACTTTACCATATACTGTACAGTCCAATGAAAAATGTAACATCGCATTATATGTAATTTTACTGTAAAATATTGTCAAATGTATGTTTTCTGTTGTACCATCTATATTATTATGATGACTATCAGTACTTTTTATTGTAATACGCAGATTAGATTTTTGTTGTTCAAACACATAAGTATATTAACATTTTATCACTTAATGACATAATGTGGTAAAATATACAGGCATTATACATATTTTGCATTTAATTTAATTTATTTCTTTGTTGTTTGTTGTGTGTTTTGTATAGTTGTAGTGATTCGGAATAAGACAAAAACGCGGTTTGGAAGATTAATTCATGATGTACTCGCTCATTATATACATTTGGCAAATTTTGAGCACAGAAAAAGTTACATAGTGCTGCTTTAAAGCATTGAAACACATCAGGTAAACACACATCAGGCATTATTTGATGCCTTGGGAGTGAGAACAGGCTGCCATTGAAATGAAATAACATGCAGGTTTACAATGACCTGAGGGTGAGTAAATAATGACTTTAGTTTCATTTGTGGGTGAGCGACTCCTTTAATGTGTGATTGTCTGAGCAACATCTAACATGTCACTCACCTGGAGAGTGTGAGAGAGAAGGAGAAACAAATGAAGAGACAAAGGGCGAGACTCTAGAAACAGTATAAGAATATGATTGTGCCTTTTGTGTGACTGTCTTCCCATTAACCATCTGTTCTTTCATAGCAGTGAATGTTCATTGCTCTGCATGTGTGTTGGGCTTGAGTGGTCTTCTCCAGTCGAGCAGCACAGATCTGGCCAGATCACAACATGCAATGAACATGTATAGAAGACAGACGCATCCCAAATCTCCTGATCCCCCCTTTATCCAGTCAGATATGGCTCTTTTGCTCTCTACCCATCTGTTTCTTGCACGCACACACACACACACAAACATATTTCTCATGTCTTTGTTCTTCATATTTCTCTTTCACTCACATTGCTGTGGTTTCTGAGAGCTGATGTGAGCCTTTGTCTTCATCTTTTTTCACTTGGTTCCTCTCATCATATATTCCATCTTCAGCTCATTTTCAGAGCTCTGCTATCCTCTCATTCTGCCATTATCTGGCATGCTGTATTTCTCTCACTCTCTTTTTCCTGTCCACTCCCATCGTTCCTCCAACCATCACTAAACTCAAGAGAGATGCTGCTGAGAGCTGAAATCTGCACCTTGTTATCTTAAAAATGAAACTGATTTAGGCCTGAAATAAGTACCCAGAGAAAATATATGCTCAGAGGTTATTCTTGCATCACTCATGAGACTTTAAGAGCGTACTCTGTTATGTTTAATTGAAAGATGAAGCATGACTTTTTTTAAATGTTAAAATACATTCTTATATCCCAGAGACACCTATAATTAAGCCAATCTTTATGAAAATCTTAAAAAACTATTGCTGCGTCCTACTATATAGTTTGTGAAAAACAGTTTGCCAAAAGAGTAGTATGTCTGCATTTATAGTATTCAAAAAACAGTAGGGGAAAAGTACCCAGATGACCTACTACTTCCACCAGGATTCTGAATGTGCAGCCGATGGACACTTTACTATCTCATGAGGTAGGGTGACCAAACGTGCCCTTTTTCCCAGACACCTGGCCAGGATTTCTATATTGCCTAAAATATCCAGGTTTTGGCTTTGTTTGAGCTGCACAAACCGATTTGGGAATGACATCAAAGTACTGTGTGAGCTATAGAGAGCATACGGCTCCTTATGCTTTCGAATCGCTCTCACAGTACTTGATGTCATGCAACGATCCGTCTGTGCAGCGCTGCTTCAAGTCGAACACACCTAATATGTATGCATATTTGCATCGCTTTGACCGTTCTCTGTAGATCCCACCTTCTCACGTGCAACGATTGGTCGATTATGTGCAATGCCTGCATGTTATTGGTCAAACTAGTTTTCGATCATTACCTTCAGCAAGTATGAAAACAGAAAAACAAAGCCAAATCCTGGATATTTTAGGCAATATAGAAATCCTGGCCAGGATGTGTCCGGGAAAAAGGGCATGTATGGTCACCCTACATGAGGCCATTGGAGAGGATTTATGAATGGCAGTGAAGCAACGCAACTGACGCTGGTAGGCCATGCGATAGTAACAACATGGTGGACATATACCCACATTCATACTAAATAGAACATACTTTTTTAACAGTCGTGAAGTAAGTTCAAATTCAAATGTAGTGCTTACTCAGACAGTACACAATTTTGGACACACATTATGTCTCTGTGAGCATCTCAATCAGTCCAGCACACCAGTGATGGCAGAACCTGTTTGAAAATAGACTATTATTTCTAGAAACAGTATAAGTATATAATTTTTCAAGACGTCTTTCAAAAACATTTAAAAATCTCACCTAGGGTCACTATATGTCCTCTTTTTCCTGGATATGTTCTGGCTGGGATTTCAAATTTGCCTAAAATGTCCGGGTTTTCGTACTGTTTTCATACTTGCTTAAGGACATGACTGAAAAGTAGTTTGACCAGTAGTGAGCAGGCATTGTGCCTAATCTACCAATCATTGCATGCAAGTGGGTGGGACCTACAGAGAACGGTAAAAGTAAACTAAATTTGCATACATAAAATGTATGAGTATTGTAGAAAGGAACATGTCGATAGGAAAACAAGGCCAAAACCTGGCAATTTTAAGCAATTTATAAATCCCAGCCAGGGTATGTTCATGAAAAAGAGAACATATGGTCATCCTAAAGTTACTGACCTCAAATTGAACTGTAGTGTATATTAGAAGTATTGTTTTACTGTATTTTCTCTGCTAGAAGTGTGTATGTGTGTGGGGGCTGTCTGCTCTGTGGACAGTCTGTGTATGATCACTGATGCAGGATACTTCTGCCGATCTGCTCCACGCACCTGCCCATAGTTACATACCATTCCAAAGCCCTGAGAGCCTGCCAGCTGCTCCAAGAGCTCCTCCACACACACACACACACACACACAATCTAGAACTTTCCAAACAGCTTCATGCAAATGACAACTAATTTAGTAAAATCCACAACAAAGACCAGAAAGGAGATTCCTTCTTCAACAGAATTTCGTCTATAAAGTGCTCTGTAAATGTTATTTATGGCACATGGTAGCAAGCTGGACCATAATGCCTGGATGTTATGTCAAGAGTCAAAAGTCTGGCTATGCAACCCGAGGTTACTCCAGAAGGCCTGAATCTGAAATCAGTGTCATATTTTGAGCTAAATTAGAGTGTATTTGTAATGTGTACCATACGTCACTGTCGATAAAAGTATCTCCTAATGCAACACTCAGTAACTAATTTCACTCCTGACACAAACATGACCCTCTCTCAGTCTCTCTGCATGTCCAGACGGGCCCCAGACGTCAGCCCTGACACTGTTACCCAGCCAAGACAGTCACCAATTATAGCCTGGAATGGGAAACAGAGTTAGCAAGACCACCTATCGCCTGCCAGGAACAGGTGAACCATCCTCTCATACCTCCTGGAGAAGCTGAAATTTGCTTTTTTCACATACGTATATCTTTGCCTCCTTTACTTACAACATTTGCTTTCAGAATCTAAATTTTCTTTATTTGAAGAGATTTTTCATACAAAAATGAAAATTCAGTCATCATTTACTCACCCTCACATTAGTTCAAACATATACAACTTTATCTATTTTATCTATTAAAAAAATCTATTTTGAAGAATGTTGGGAGCGAAACAACATTAGAGCCCACTGACTGCCATTCTATGGACAAAAACATTTCAAAATATCTTCATGAAACACATGAGGAGAGTAAATGATGAAGGAATATCCCTATTTGGGTGCAGTATCCTTTTCATAATAAAAGTTGGCCTTGATTGAATGGATATGGAAGATTAATGCCTAAAGGCATGTAGTCTGTGACATCGATATTGGGGTCATTCCAGTTATGCGGTACATTTTCATGTCTCCATATGTATCTTAAAACAAAACTCATAATTTGTATTGATGAAAATCATATAAGTTTTTTTTTTCTTTTTTTCAAATATTGCTTTAAAAGGGTCATGATGCGATTTCAATTTTTCCTTTCTCTTTGGAGTGTTACAAGCTCTTGGTGCATAAAGAAGATCTGTAAAGTTGCAAAGACTAAAGTCTCAAATCCAAAGAGATATTCTTTATAAAAGTTAAGAGTCAGCCACGCCTACCTAAAACGGCTCGTTCTAACACGCCCCCACATACCTGCATAAACACATTTCATTACACCAAATACACAAAATACTGTTCTTTTTAGCAGCATCATATGACCCCTTTAACTAACACAAGTCAGTTCCTTCAAGGGATTATGTAGTTCACCTAAAAATGAAAATGTTGTTGTCATTTACTTATCCTCATGTTGTTACAAACTAGTACAACTTTCCTTCTTCCTTGGAATAAAAAAAATATAAAAAATAGATATTTTGAAGAATATTGGCAACCAAACAGTTTTTATGACCATTGACGACCACTGTATGGGGGAAAAACACTGAAACATTTCTCAAAATACCTTCTTTTAAGTTTTACAGAAAAAAAGAAAGTAATAAAAGTTTGGGTGAAATGGTGAGTAAATGATGACAGAATGTTACATTTTCTGGTGAACTATCCCTTTAATGAAAGCATCTTCCAGGAAGTGGCATCACTTTTGGTGGAAAAAGAACAGAAAAAAAAAGATAAACAGAATTATAATATCATTTTTTCTAAAAATAGCTAAAATAAAATACATATAATTAAAATAAATGATTCATGCAAGATAACTGTCAATGGCTAACTTTAGCTCTTTATTTACACCCTATTCAAGTGTAAAGGATCAGGCTATAATGAATAAAATTGAAGTGTTTGATCTTGGCCTTCTTAAATGCAAGTATAATATTTTTGATTTTGATTGATTTATTGATATAGATATGGTACTGATGAAATTGTACTAATATGATGCTTAAAAAATGATTCGGTTCTTGCATTTACCCTGCTCACCAACTGTCCAATCAGCTGTTGACTGAAAGGACGTAAGAAGCTGAAATGCATCTGTAAGTTTGGAAATACACCAGGAACCCAACAGGAAACACAGTAAGCCGATCTACTCAACCCAGGAGCCCAATAATAGAAAGCAGCCCAAGCAGGGCACTATTAGTGTGCGTCTGTCATTGTATCTCTCTGTGTGTGTGTGCCATGTCAGGAATGTTACAAATGGCCCAACTCCTGAAGCATTCTCAGGATTGCAAAAAATTTTTTTCTGATCACACTATCAGTTTAAACCTCAGCTACAAAATGCTAATTCAGAGCAATCAAGCTGCAAATTTCCCTCCTTCAGCACTAGCATAATCCGTCAGAAGTTTGAAATCTCCCAAGTAGTCATCCATCACCCACTCTCTTGCTTTCTGTCCATTTTTGAAAGAAAGAGAGAAAGCCAAGACCCACAGTCTATTCTGAGCTCTCTGCTTAAACCATGTCTTTACAACAACACTTTACATGTATTCATTGTTCAGACACCGGCGAACACAAGTGCAGCCTGTAAACATGGGTTAAAGTCTCTAGTGAACTAACAACAGGTCTCCAAACAGCCGCTGTTTATGAATTACTGAGGCAAGATGTGAAAGAAAATGGCTTGGAGAAAGAGAGGAAGATATCAGTCTTCTGATAACTTCAGAGAAACATATTCCTCCACAGGCGATCACAGGGAGGAGGGAGAGAATTCGATTAGACTGTCATGGCGTCTCAGATGCCTTAGCTGATACAAAGAGATGGAGGAGAAAAAGATGTGTAAAAGAGGGCGAAAATACTAATAAGATGATTGTATCTTTCCAAAAGAAATTGTTTGTACACTGAGATGTAGACATGAGTGATAACACTTATTTTCCTTAAGATGTGAATATCAAGCCCGATATGTTGTAAGGGATGCACCGATACCACTTTTTCCAGTACTCGCCCGATACCGATACTTTTATTTTTGGTACTTGCCGATACCGATATTTTTATTGCATTTGTAAATTTTTTAAATATTGGGTACAGAAACCAAAAGGGTATGTATAATGTTAGTTGGTTAACTTCATTTATCAAATAGATACAGTCAAACCAAAATCTATTACTTACTTGTTTTTGACATATCCGACTGAACTACAAACTTTCCAGTGATGTCTGTGAGAAAGATATATTCACTCGACAAGCTCGTGCATCTGCGCCAGCCCGCGCGCTCAATCCACTCAGCGTGCATTTTTTATCAGCTCGCGCACTTCAGCTATACAGGCGTTAATACTGAATGTTTAATGTTATATTCATTGCATACATATACTTCGTAGTAGACATCCTTAACTCCATTCTGCTGTCTGTTGTTCTGTTGTTGGTGTTTCTTTGTTTGAATATGGCGCTATCACATGCTGTGTGGTATCGGCGTTTGGTATCGGGGCATTTTAACGAGTACGAGTAGGAGTACAGGAGACCAGTATCGGGCCCGATACCGATACCAGTATCGGTATCGGTGCATCCCTAATGCAACATCTGTTCAGTTCTTACATTTTTTTGTGCATAAAATCGTAATTATAGTCACTTAACATTATATTTTGAAGACATCATTACTAACCATGAATGAACAGGTAATTACTTTAACAACCAAAAAAAAAAACAATGGCAAAACAACCTATTATAATAAATGTCACATTTAGTGGAATTAAAAATCTATATGATAATGCGAACATGAAAAATATTTCCCATCTTACCACAATGTACCTAATAGCTTGTAATACATATTCATCAGCCAAAGTTTCTTCCCAGTGTTTTTTTTTTTTTTCTGAAAAAGTTTTAGCATATCGAAATGTTTACTGTTATAGCTGATGGAAATGCTAATTATCGATACAATTTTGCGCATCGTTTTTAATTTAGCTTAAACTGATCCTTTAAGTGTTGTGAAAAAACTAGTTTGGAAACACTTTTTGTCATGGAAATAGGGCTATAATACAAATAAACGTGGTGTCATACGACAGAATTACACTCATGTCTACATATTGCTCCCATTAAATGCTGTTTCTCTGTCACTTTCTGTATTTTACAATGACTTGGGGATATATGGAATGTGAAAGATCCCCAGAATTTTTGCTATTCACAAAATTATATAGATTTTTTTATTTATTTTTTTGTTAAATGGAAACAGGCTGTAGACAGCAAATTTCTCAACCTTTTTCTTAACACATTTTTACTTTGTAAAAGGACAATTAAATAAAACAGATTGAAGACAGCTATTTTTCCCCCTTTATCAGTAAAATAGTGGAAACTTGGCTATTCTCACACTGATTAAATAATAAAAATCACATTGTTTTTTTAGTAGTAGTAGTATGCAGTAATGATATACAACATTTATTGTCCTCATTTGTAAGTCGCTTTGGATAAAAGTGTCTGCTAAATGACTAAATGTAAATGTAAATGTAATTGAAATGAATATCCACTGACCCTGAGACACACATCCAAAGTGTTATAGGATCATGATGGTGAACAATTTGACAGCTGCTCTCATACTGTTTATGTGACAATATGGTCAGCGAGTGAGAGAGTGTGAAACCAAAAAAAGGGGTTGCATTAGTTGCAAGCGACCCTCTAAATCAGGTTAATGTGGTGGATTTGTTCCAGGCCCTCCAGATTTTCAGTTTGGAGGCATCATATACAAACCATCACTCACTGATATTGCCTTTCTACCACCAGCAGCCCGTGATAGCACACGCACAATTACTCCTGACCTACTTTAGCACACCAGAATGCTGAGAACATCTGAGAACATTTCCAGTGTGCAAATGCTGAATATTTAGTGACACGCTCTTAAACCAGGTACTGAATAGTTATCACTCTTCAAACCGTTCTGTTTATTATTTACAGAAATTATGTTCTATAACACAATTTGCTCCCCCAAAATTGTGTATACAGACATAAATTCAACTACTACTTGTTAATGCAGTGACAGCAGTTTCAATTATATACTGACTGTTTATCTAAGGTGCTAGAAAATCATAAAAACAGAAGAACGTGTCTTGACTCGTTTGCAAATTTTGATACTGTGTCTCTCCATCATATAGTTTCTCTTATCAGCACTGCAGTCCAGAGGAAACATTACGCTCCAGAGAGAGAACACTGTTAAAACGCAGCAGCTTAATGAGCATAAACAAAACACACCGCCTCTGTCGACACCAATTTAATAACAACTGCTAGACATGCACATCTTTGCTGCTCATAATTCTTCTGTCAAATGTAGCTGTTTCTAGTACCACGTCTCTTGTTTTAAGCTACAAATCACCAAAATGTTGCTATGGGTTTTACTACAGGTACAGTGTGTCAGATATTGCAAATAATGTGAGTCACTGCCAAATGTCCTATAGAGGCACATTCAAAGGTTAATATGTTCTTACTACACACATTTATACATTAATTTAAATCACTGTGAAATGTAATTCTCAGGACTTTTCTAATTAGGAGGTTTCTAATTAGATCTAGACTAGACTAGACAATAATTTACATCTTAATCATTTTGATAGGGAAGGTCAATAGCCCTATGGATTCAACTGGAAATACAAAGAGAAAATTCAATATGAAATTCATACTTGTCATACCGAACCAACTAAAGACAAAATTAGGGTTGCTAAGCTCTGCCTGTATTAACTTATTGTCCCTGTGGACACTATGTTAGCATATGGTGGGGTGGCCTGAGGACCCCTCAGACAGGACAAGCATCACTCTGCTTCTACAAAACTCATTTGGACAAGCAAACAAACTTACAATCCAAAAAGAGCGGAAACATAGCAGTGCAGATCCAGCGACCTCCTCACAAATACAGGCAAAAATGTCCTGTGCCTCAGTAAGTTAAAATAAAATCAATAGTTATTTACTCATGCATATCTTGATAGGGCACTTAAGGGATGTTTACTGTATGAATAACCATATTTCAACCAATGTGATAATATTCATATTTCATAATGACAAATCATAATGTTGTATCACTAATAAAATGTTTTATGCCTTTATGGATGTGTGTGAGCTAAGTTTACCTATGGACTGAGTTCAGCCTCCAAGAAAAGTTATCACATACACGTTTACTTAGCTATCTAAATGGGGACTTTCTAAATTAATAATAGCTTTTAAAATACTAACCAAACCATTACCCTACCAGAAAACCTATTTTAATAAAAAAAAAAACCTTTTTTTTATATATACCTTTTTTTTTTTTTTACATATAAGGATGTCCAACAGGGTTTTAAGATTTTTTAAAAATATTTTATTTAAAAAAATATTTTTTTTTTAAAGATTTTTTTTTTATTAATACTTTTATTCAGCAAGGATGCATCAGACTGAACAAATGTGACAGTAAAGACATTGTTAATATTACAAAAGATTTATATTTCAAATAGACAAACAAACAAATAACTCATGGATTCCACAAACATATGAAGCAGCACAAACATTTTCAACATTGATAATACTAAGAAGAACTGACACTGTAGCATGGAGAAATTCAGCTTTTCCATCACAAGAATAAATTTAATTTTAAAAACATACTAACTAGTAACCAGTTATTTTAAATTGTAATAATATTTTACAATATTATTTTCTTTCTGTATTTTTTGATAAAATAAATGCAGCCTTGGTGAACATAAGAGGCTGCTTTCACTTTTAACTTTTTTTAAATGTTATATTAACTATAAAGGATGTAACTAACATAAACATTTTAAAAGTTGAAGAATTAGTCATAATTATCACCCTGAGTAATAGACTATCCTTAACTCTAACCCTAACCCTAGTCCTAAAGATACTTGCATGTGAATAACCATTTTAATTATGAATCACATCTCCTATGTATGTCCAGTTTTGTCCCCAAACTTTGTCAGTGTGGATAGTTTTGTCCCCAAACTTTGTCAGTGTGGATAGTTTTGTCCCCAAACTTTGTCAGTGTGGATAGTTTTGTCCCCAAAGTATAGCCACATAAACACAGTGAAACGTATACTCACCTCATAGTCCTGATCTCTTCTTCTCTTGCAGTTTGTGTAATCCAGATCTTCCACATTGCTTTAGACACCTCAGCTGATCACACTTCCTCACTCTTTTGTTATGTCTCATGCACAGAGAGCTCTGTGATTTACTAAGCTCCTTCCACTCCACGCAACTCCCATGGGCTAGTGTCTTCCACAACTAACTCATCCAATTGAGCGAGCTGTATCAGTAAAAGAGAGAGAGTGAGTGAGGGAGGAGTCACAACGGAATCCAATTTGATGAGAATGAGCCGGTATTAAAAAAAAGAAGGGTACATTGATCATTACAGAGCTGTGTGCTAGACTACAGATGAACTGAGAATGACAGACACTCCAAATCTCTGATTACATCTGCTTAGTGAAGAGCAGCTGCTCTGAAACAGTGACACAGGACTTCTGCTGGCCATGAAATTGTAGTGGGGGAGTGGGTGCGAGGGACGAGGGGTGCTGAAATGTCTAACGTACAAATGTACAGTATACACACATTATATACTTCAGTTAGCAAACAAACACAGCAGGACGTGAGAGATTAGCTGTAGACTGGTATATAACATAGCAGTCTCACTTGGACTGTTTTAACATTCACAGGACTGTTGCTGGTCACCATCTGCATATCAAAGACACTTCAGACACAAAAGATAGAGAAACGATGGGAGTGAGCAAGAAAGTTTTGAATTCCCACAAAACTTCAGTCATATAACTGAGCAAAATTACCATAAATGTAGTTTGAAACAGTGGTGGGGTGCAGGTTACTACATACAGTACTTAGGATGCTCCTATTCTACAACACCATGAATCTCAACACTGCCTTCTAAAATAAAGACTGACTAAATAAATAAATAAATAAATAAAGTAAGCTATGAACACTGAAAAAAGCAAACTAATACAATTACAAAATAAAACTATGAACAAACAATCAAACATGAAAAAGGAAACTGAACAATAAACAAACAAACAACTAAAATAAATATATTAAATTACAAAAAGAAAACTGTGAACAAACAAACAAATAAATTCACAAAAATAAAACTATGAACAACAAATAATAAATTTACAAAAAGAAAACTATGAACAATACAAATATATTTACAAAAAGAAAACTATGACCAACCAAACAAGCAAACAAACAAATAAAAATAGACCAAAAGTACATCAAATACATATGCAATACATAAATAAATAAATTCATAAAAAAACTATTATCAATGAACAAATGAATAAATAAATAAATAAATAAATGAAATTACAAACAGAAAACTATGGCCAAATATAAATAAATAAATAAAGCTATGAACACTAAACAAAAAAGCAAACAAAAAGCAAGCAAACAAATAAATACAAAACTAGATTGAAAAGTTTGTAGACAAACTTTAAGTTGGCTTGAAAAAGCCTAGCTAGAAAGTTTGAAAAAGTTTGAAAAGCTTGCAGTCTGAAAGTTTTCAGTTTAAAGTAGTTTGAAAGTTAAAATAGTTTAAAGTTTGAATGTTTTCAAGGCAATACAGTCTATCAGAAAAACAGATAGGTATAAAACATATTGCTAGGGTACCTGGGGTGGTTTGCTAGGCTGTTTATAGCATGACTAGCATGTTGATAACATGTTTTAGCATGATTAACATGTTACTAGCATGTTGCTAGCATGATTAGCAAGTTACTAACATGTTTCTAGCATGATTAGCATGTTACTAGCATGCTGTTAGCATTAATTAGCAAGTTACTAACATGTTGCTAGCATTATTCTAGCATGATTAACATGTTACTACTTGAAAAAGCCTAGCTAGAAAGTTTGAAAAAGTTTGAAAAGCTTGCAGTCTGAAAGTTTTCAGTTTAAAGTAGTTTGAAAGTTAAAATAGTTTAAAGTTTGAATGTTTTCAAGGCAATACAGTCTATCAGAAAAACAGATAGGTATAAAACATATTGCTAGGGTACCTGGGGTGGTTTGCTAGGCTGTTTATAGCATGACTAGCATGTTGATAACATGTTTTAGCATGATTAACATGTTACTAGCATGTTGCTAGCATGATTAGCAAGTTACTAACATGTTTCTAGCATGATTAGCAGTTATTAGCATGCTGTTAGCATTAATTAGCAAGTTACTAACATGTTGCTAGCATTATTCAAGCATGATTAACATGTTACTAGCATGGTGTTAGCATTTTGTTAGCATGATTAGCAAGTTACTAGCATATTTCTAACATGATTAGCACGTTACTAGCACGTTGTTAACATGATTAGCAAGTTACTAGCATTTTTCTAGAATGATTAGCATGTTACTATCATGTTGTTAACATAATTAGCAAGTTAATAACATGATGCTAGCATGATTCTAGCATGATTAGCATGGTGTTAACATTTTGTTAGCATGATTAACAAGATACTAGCATGTTTCTAACTTAATTAGCATGTTACTAACATGTTATTGGCATGATTAGCATATTACTAGCAAGTTGTTCACATCTTGTAAGCATGATGAGCGACAACCTGAGTCAGACCAGTATGAAGGTCTGACCCGAGTTTGGTAATAAAGAAAACATAAAGAAAACTATGAACAATAAACAAACAAATAAATAAATTCATAAAATAAAAACTATGAACAAAAAACAAATAAATACATTTACAAAAAAATATAAACAATAAACAATATAATGTTCTTAGCATAATTAGCAAGTTTACTAGCATGTTGCTAGCATGATTCTAACATGATTAGCATGTTACTATCATGATTCTTGCATGAGTAGCATGTTACTAGCATGATGCTAGCATGTTTCGAACATGTTTAACAAGTTGCCAGCATTTTGCTAGCATGTTTATCAAGTTGCAAGCATGTTTCTAGCATGATTAGCATGTTACTAGCATGGTGTTAACATTTTGTTAGCATGATTAGCAAGTTTACTAGCATGCTGCTAGCATGATTCTAGCATGATTAGCATGTTACTAGCATGATTAACATTTTACTAGCATGCTTACCATGTTACTAGCATAATGCTAGCATGTTTCTAGCATGATTAGCAAGTTACTAGCATGTTGTTAGCATGATTAGCAAGTTACTAGCATTTTGTTAGCATGTTTCTAGCATGATTAGCAAGTTACTAGCATGTTGTTAGCATGTTTCTATGCTAATCCAGCTTAAACCAGTTGATTCAGTAAAAAAACAGCTAAGACCTGCCTGGCCTGCTAAAAAAGTGGCCAAAACTTACTAGCATGTTGTTAGCATGTTTCTATGCTATTCAGTAAAAATCCAGTTGATTCAGTAAAAAAACAGCTAAGACCTGCCTGGCCTGCTAAAAAAGCGGCCAAAACCACTTTAAAACCAGCTTGGCAGATCAGCCAAAGCAGTCAATCAGCTTAGGCTGGTTTTAGCTGTTTTTTTTTCAGTAGGAAGTTGTTATGCTTTGCTATACCAATAGACAGCTTAAATACACCATAAGTCCTATTGTATAAAAGTTTTCACCCCTCAATTAAAAAGTCTATGGGATTTTAGGTGGATTTGATAGTCTGTTTTATGAAAACCATAAGCCGGATCAGTTAGAAAAGATATAGCAACCTGAGTCAGACCAGTATGAAGGTCTGACCCGAGTTTGGTAATAAAGAAAACATAAAGAAAACTATGAACAATAAACAAACAAATAAATAAATTCATAAAATAAAAACTATGAACAAAAAACAAATAAATACATTTACAAAAAAATATAAACAATAAACAATATATTTACAAAAATAAAACTATGACCAACCAACCAAACAAGAAAACTGTCACGAATCCGGTCCGTGGTTTTCCGTCTGCTCGCCACCAGATGTTGCCTTCCAATTACATTGACTCTCGCACTACACAAACTGTTGCATGTCACCCCGGACTACATTTCCCATCATCCATTGCACTGATTACACACACAGCTGTCACCAATCAAACACCCTACATAAACCATGGACTTCCCCATTTCTCACTGCCGAGTATTGTTTGCGTTTATCTCTCTCCTAGTGGTAGCACTTTAAGGAGCCAGTTCTCTGTCCTAGTTTCTAGTTCTAGTCTAAGTCCAGTCACATCGTGTTGCCTTATTGCCTGTTTCCTGATCTTCTGCCTGTCTTGGTTTTCTCTCTCGTCTTGTCGTTTGGACTCCGTTTGTACCTCGCCTGGATTGTCATCTGTCTGTTGGATTACCCGTTTGCCTTGCCCTGTTGGATATTGTTCGCCGGAGACTTATCACGCCTGTCTTTGGATTACTCTTTTGTCTCGCCTGTGCCATACCTGTTTGCTGGTGTTTTGACCCTGCCTGTTTCTGACCATGTCTGTGAATAAAGCTTTGCAAATGGATCCGCACGCCTCTCGTCTCGTTCGCCCTGTTACACAAACAAACAAAAAGAGAACAAAAGTACATCAAATACATATGCAATACATAAATAAATAAATTCACAAAAACTATGACCAATAAACAAACAAACAGATAAATAAATAGAGTAAGAATAAATCAAACGTGTAATCACTTGCAATGAAAGCAAACTTGTGACACAATATTGTTGTACATAAAACTTATGTGGTGAATTATTGGCTACTGAAAGTATGAAACCATTATAAAAGGAATACAAAATAAAAAAAAATACATCTGTATTATTTCCACTGTTCTAGCCGACTACACTTTTCTAAAATTCTTTCTGAATCAACTCCAAGATGAGCTTGAGCAGCACAGATGCTTCCTTCTTATTCCCAGAGATCTCACTCCCGTTCTCCAGATGCGACAGCTTTGCTTTTTGCCTGGTTCAACTTGGCTTAAGATATGACACCAAATTCCTAAATGATTGACTATAACATTTGTCAGTCTCTTTGGCACTCAACTAAGATGATAATGTCGTCTGTGCAGATAATAGTCAATATAAATGATTGCACTAACAGATATCCATTGATACAGCATCACTGACATATAACATGCCTTTGTAATTCCTACAATAATTACAAGAATTTCATCAATAATTTTAAAAGTGCTACTCAAACCATCATTCAGTTTCTGAACAAATTCCTTTGATCTATGTTGTTCCACTCTCCCCCAACACTTCACACAAATTCTATTTTTACACCTTTCATTCCCTTAGTGAAGTAAAGGAAGTTTCTCAAGCATACAACTACAAACTCTTCAAGGCAGAAAGACATCAAATTATGAGAATTTGATTGCATTTCATTACGCTGGGAGTTTAGCTTTATTGTTATGGAGTGAGATATTTAACAATAAAAACATGCACATTTAAATTGTTTTATGAGGTACTTGCTTACTAATTTATTAATTAATTAATTTAATAATCTGTTTGTTTGTTTGTCTGATTGAAATGAGATTTAGAGAGTATATGTGGGTGTCAATAAAAAACTGAAACAGTTATCTGGCATGACTGCTCTTGAGTGTTTGGAGTGTAGCCTTTTAACCTTTTTGTAAAAAAAAACAAAACAAAAAAAAAAAACAAAGCTAATTTTCTGAAAATAATATCAAATCCATTCTTTAGAGGGTAGCCGTTACACAAATATAACATAAAACGCTCTTGAAAGGATCACCAAAGATTCCATCAGTCTCAACCCTGCAGCCAAACCAGTATAGCTCTTCATTCTTCTGCCAGAAGACCTGGACAAGAGTATGTGCAAGCAGATACGTAAGAGAAACTGTAGAAAGTTGTCACGGCAGCCGTTTTTGTTGTTTTATATTCATTCCCCAGTGTTATTCCTTTCTATTCTTTCCTTCAAGCTAAAGGCCTTGAATGGAAGTGTGGTGAGAGAGTGATTTTTCATTGCTCTGTCCTGTGACAGAGGGTTTGATAAATAGACTTTAACTTCCCCTCCTCACCACATAGACACATGAATTATTAAAGCCAATTTCAGCGGCTCTGACTGCAGGCGTGAAAATGTAAAACCACAAACAACACATGAATAAACAACCAGCAGAGATACAAACAAAATCTTACAGTTTAAGGACACAGACCATATATGAAGCTTTCATTACTTTCCCCAGCAAGTTATATAAGTTATAGTCAAATGTTTGGACACACTTCACAGCATTTATGTTTCAATGATCTTAAATATATCTAAAGGCTTATGCTTGCATGCTCAAATAATAAAAATAAATAATAATCATCATAGTAATAACTATTATTATTATTATTGAAGAAAATAATTATAAAGAAATAAAAATAAATTCATATGCAATTTATATTTATCTACAACAACAACAGCAATATTGGTCACACTTTATTTCAAGGTCCAATTCTCGCTATTAACAAACCATTAACTATGACTTTTGCCTCAATAAACTCCTAATTTGCTGCTTATTAATAGTTAGTAAGGTAGTTGTTAAGTTTAGGTATTGGGTAGGATTAGGGATGTAGAATATGGTTATGCAGAATATGTGCTTTATAAGTACTAATAAACAGCCAGTATGCTAATAATAGCCATGCTAATAAGCAACTAGTTAATAGTGAGAATTGATCCCTATACTAAATTGTTACGTGCTATATTATTATTATTATTATTATTATTATTATTCATATTGTTGTTGTTGTTTAGGGGTGTAACGATCCATCGATTTGGATCGATACATAGATCAAATCAAGAGGATACAACAACAAGGGGATGAGAACAAGGGGTACGGAATAATTTGAAAAAAAAATATGGAGAAGAAAAATTAAGAAAGAGTAGAATAAAGACAAAAAATAAAAAGCAGAACACAGCACTAGATAATGGAATTCATAGCTAGCCAAAAAGAGTTTGGCCACTCTGTGGCATATTACATTGACTTTTACCTTATATTGATATACCTTGCATCTGCATACATGCATGCATGCCTATTGCTACACAGTATACAAAAATGTCAAATGAACAGCATGTCTGAATACTCAATACTCAGTATGTGAGCAATACCTGGATGACATATTGCATGTGCTGAGATTCTGAAGTGTGCGACCAGTGGACATTTTGCTATCCACAGAATCAGGAGCCATCAGATTAAACAAGACACAATAAAAAAAAATACAGAGAACTTGCTAGAATCAACAGAGTGTGATAGGTACAAAGAAAGTTGTTCCTCGTGGGACAAATAGACTATTTACTTTACTTTACTTTACTTGCTTTTTGTAACCGTTTTTATTGTTAGCCTGCAGGCAATGTTGCTGTTGAGAAACTTAATATGGGATCAATATCACTGATGGCAATGACACTATCATGCACATAAATTTGGGGCTGGGTTCTTTAAATTTGCACAGTCAGTAAGTTATAATGTAAATAAATAAATAAAAATAAATAAATAAATACATGTCTATAAATGCATTTTTGATAAGTTTACTCTCTCTATATATCTTTATACTCTCTATATGCTATATACTATCTATATACTCTCTCTATATACTCTTCCATATTTCCTACTCTATACTATTTATATTCTCTCTTTATATACTCTTCTATATTTCCTTTTTTACTTCAATACATTTATATTTTCAGTTTAGACATGTATTAATATTGTCCAAAATTTATATGTTTGAAAATAAATAATTATTTATTAAACTAAAATCAATGTTTTTTTGTTTTTTTTCATGCACTGGTCAATATTGAGATTTTGGGCTATTATGCTTCCAAAACATGTCTTCTTTCAGACTAGTAGAAAGAAAACGTCCAAAATACACATGTAAATGTTTATTTTATTACACTTTATCCATTTGCATCTGTATATTTCAATTTAATTCATAATAATACATTTCAATAATAAATATCTTTCAAGACTGTTTTCTCAAAAAAAAGATTTTTTTTTCTCATTCACTGAGCCAGATACCTCAACTTCAATAACTCTTATATTCACCAAACGTTACTGTTTTATTCCTATTTACATTATGAAGCTTTTTTTCAGTTTTACAGAGGGGTTAGTTCATATATAATTTATATGACATTTCCCCCCTATAAAAACCCCCCCCAAAAAACAGTGCATTTTTTTTCTAGCTGTTGAAACTATTTTCTGAATTATGAATTGATAAAAAGAGATATCCAAAAACCCATTATAAAAACCTTTAACTTTAATATGTCAAAAATATGAAACAAGAATTTTGAACCGTTTCTGGAATTGTTCTTAATGTACAGTGATTTTAATACCCTATTGTTCCAGTTATCGGAGGGGAAGAGACAAAATAAAGACAAAAATAAATAGCAGAACAAAGATGTGAGGGCAGATAAAGGAAGAAACTTGGATGCTGATTTGGGGAAACTAATGGAAAGCAGGCCGCAGTTTTGTGAGAGTGTGTATGTAAATTAGTGTGTGAATGAGTTCATCAGTGTTTGGCCAGCCACAGTATGTGCACAGCTTGTTTCATTTCCTGTGTGACAA
Organism: Sinocyclocheilus rhinocerous; assembly: GCF_001515625.1. Taxonomy (NCBI): domain Eukaryota; kingdom Metazoa; phylum Chordata; class Actinopteri; order Cypriniformes; family Cyprinidae; genus Sinocyclocheilus; species Sinocyclocheilus rhinocerous. Next base: position 1,838,800 of record NW_015657838.1, on the reverse strand, counting down.
AAACGTCTCCGCCGTTGCTGCTTTCTCTCCATCACCCCATTCGCCTTCCTTCTCCTCAGAAGCACATTCACAATGACATCAGCTTCCGCCAACACACCAGCAGTTGCCATGGCAGCACACAAAGACATTTTTGGGAGGGGGGGGGACCTTGCCTGGCTGACACATTCAGACATGAGGCCGACCAATCCACTCCCCCCACGCTCAATAGACATTTGCACCGCCAGATGCTCTGTTTGTAAAGCCTTTAAAGACATTGGCTGATTGCATGTTTGGCCTTTCACTTGGCCCCGCCTTTTCTCTGCTCTCCATTATAGTTTGAACCACAGCCATCCCGAATGCACTCTGGCCCTTTCTATTGTTTTTCTCACTGTGGTTCTCAAACTGTGCATTGACTCAAATTTACAATACTAAAAATGCAGAAACACAATTATTTTGTTTTTTACGTCTTATTTCTAATTCTAAAGCTTTGTGTATCTAAGACTCTAATGCATAACCTTCATTCTTAAGGCTTGTTCATACCAGGACAATTTAACCTGTTAACTGTGTTTGGCACTCTTTTTTATAGCCTTTATTCCCTATCACATATTTTAGCAATCACCCTAAATTATATATCATTCAAAAGCTTAAACACTCAAAATTCATCCCATGAAATCTGTTTTGAAATTGGACATTGCTTTACCATGGAATTGGTTCTTTAAATCATTGAATTTACGGTGGACGGTGTCAAATGTCATATTACAAAGTTTACTACAATATTTTATAATCAAAACTTTGACAAAACACATATCGTTGGAAAGGTCTGAGTGTAATGATTCAATATTTAGTGAGAATTTTGTGATAGAAGTTATATTGTAAAAGAAATGTATACATTTGTGACTGGAATTCAATGGCGTTTAGATGTCACCTGGTGGCTATTTTTGGTATAGCGCCTAAACAAAACCTTCACAGGAAGCTCAATTTTTGTGATATCAACTTCAAATTTGGAACATAACTTATATGTTAGATATATGGCTTTGATTTTATAGCAGTTTTAGATTCCTAAACATTTTGTAAAATATTTAAATATATTATATTGAATAATATTCATTTATCTGCCTAAATTACAATGTCATTAATACAATATCTGCATTATTTCAGCTTATTCTGCTACAAAGTAGAAGCTCGTATAATGATACATTTATGCATTTGGCAGACGCTTTTATACAAAACGATTTACACTGCATATAATAGACTGTAATATAATATAATGTACATTGTATTATTAATAAATTAATACTACTACTAATAATTAATATGTTTTAATACAATAATCATTAATATAATTGTTAAGCATTTGCATCTATATACCTGTGTCCTCTGCAACACAGGATGTGGATAAGTGTTGACTGTGCAAAGATTGGACCTGCTTGTGCCTTAGAAACACTGGATATAGTGATACATTTTGAGTAACATTGAGTTACAAAAAATAGTTTATCCTTAAAACTCTCCACAACCTCTCCTAAACTTCATATTTATACTGAATGTTTAACAAAATTTAAATATTTAAACTCTATGAGGGTTAAACTGTGCAGAGGACCTGTCATAACACACATCTCATGATTAATTCATAGGCAGTCCATTGAAGGATAAAATACTTTGACTACATATTCATTTAAAAGAACTCGGCTGAAAAACTGCCTCAAGTAAACTATACATGTGTTTAGGTGGATAAATTGTGAATAATGCGGGTGTGAAAAAGCTGGTTTCTCATTTCTTTCACTGCATGTCATCCTCCCCTTCCCTCCCCCTATCTGTCTTTTCCTACCAAGAATTTTCTGGGATGGTGCTGGGAAAGGTAAATCTAGGATAAAAGAACAGTAACAGGGAATGCGTGAAGAGTTTGAAAGTGGGAGATATGCCGGTCACAGGGAGTTTTCCTTGCAGGCTGCACCTTTTCCCTACCTCTCCTCATGATTTCTCCATGCTTAACACACTCTTCACACATCCTTTCTACTTATCTCGCTTTCTGTTTATCACAGTAGGAAAATGAAATATGGTGCAAAAAAAAGAAAAAGAAAAGAGTGCTGCTTTCATCCAAACTTTACATAGAGGACTGAATTAACATGCATCCTCATCATCATATGCAGTCAACTCACAGTCAGTCACAACTCACTTAATTTACATGTAACTCTAATAATTCATTCATCATTCATTCACATATTTTCCTACAGCACACCCCTATAAAAACACATTTGGCCTAAACATTTTTTTTTTAAATTAAAACATCAGGGCTGTCAATGGAGCAAATGATATGATCTAGATTGCCGTTTGAACAGCAGGTAAGGGACATTTGGCTACTGAGATTAGTGGTCAGTCATACGTTAATGTGCAATGACAGAAATCCCAAATATTGGACTGTATTCTGGAATTAAATCCAAACACTAAAGTTTGTGACTGCCCATGTTTACAAGTCACTTATAATAAGTGGATAGAGACAATTCTTAATATAAGAGGAAAGCCTAAAAGTGAGGACTTTGGGGCCCTGAGCCGCAATGTTGTCAGTGGCAATAATAAATGCGAAAGAAGTGTGTTACGAAGACATATGCTGCATTCCAATTCAAATCTCTGATTTTCCCACCTCCTACTTGAAAATAATGTCTGGAATGCCGCTCCTAGTAGGACATCTGACTTGTAAACTTGGGGCAGATCGACCAACCCCAACCTCAGCAAGACGCTTCATTTGACGTCATTTACAATATGTAGTGACCAACGAGCATAGTGTTCAGTTTGGTTATGTGGAACTCTTATGTATTTTGCTGCACGAATTGTATAAATGTGCAATATATTAAAGTGGTCATATGATGCTGCTAAAAAGAACATTATTTTGTGTATTTGGTGTAATGAAATGTGTTTATGCGGTTTAAAGTTAAAAAAACACATTATTTTCCACATACTGTACATTATTGTTTCTCCTCTATGCCCCGCCTTTTTGAAACGCGTCGATTTTTACAAAGCTCATCGGTCTGAAAAAGCGAGGTGTGCTGTGATTGGCCAGTTATCCAGTGCGTTGTGATTGGCTGAACACCTCGAGCATGTGACGATCGTGATGTAGATATGTGGGGGCGTGTTAGAACGAGGCGTTTTAGGTAGGCGTGGCTGACTCTGAACTTTTATAAAGAATATCTCTTTGGATTTGAGACTTTAGTCTTTGCAACTTTACAGACCTTCTTTATGCACCAAGAGCTTGTAACACTCCAAAGAGAAAGGGAAAATTGAAATCGCATCATATGACCCCTTTAATATAAACATACCACAAAAATTGTTTGTGTATCAATGAATGCTTATGTATTCACCTGTTTTGCTTGTTGAGTAACTGCTAGACCGACAGATATCTAGCGCTAACCTCTGGGACCGCATACCATTATATTTGACATAGATTGTTTACAAGTTTTGAATAACGAATGACGATAAAGAGATTTTGTGAAAGCCTGGTGTTGCTTTAATTCACGTTTTTGCCGTAATTGGCAGAACACTAAATGTTTTTGTCATGGCACCATCTTGTGTTGTGTGAACTGGAATGCACTCGAATGCAGCATTACATTATGGGCTGTTGAATGCTTGAATCTGATTGGTTGAAGATTGTTCTATGGTGTGCAATTATTTTTCAGAAAAAGGCAAGGCTAAAGTAGTTCCGGGCAGGTCTTGACACCATTACAGTTCCATATCACTTTGCCATATGATCTCCAATACAAACACACACATACAGTAGAGACACGCACACAGAAACTTGTTGTCAGCACCTCTGACCCGTGACTTTAAATAAAACAGGTTCACGGCTAAAAAAAAAAAAAAAAGCTAAAAAAATAAAACAGTTTTCAGTAGCAAGGTAGTAAAATCCCTGTTCTTGAAGCAGTGAAACTTATAGTGATGCTATTAGTAGAGACGCTGCTGGCAAACATAATTTAACAGCCCATGGCCAATTATTTCAAACATAACTGACAATGACAATAAAGAAAGCAAATTTTGAAGAGCGATGATGTAAACACAATTCAAATATTGAAGCTTTGAAATTAATAAATATTTAATGCAATATATTTTTTAAGACTTTTTTTTCATAATTTATTTGCAGATTTAGTTTATTTACTAAAATTCCTATTTTTCTAAATTTCTTTTTCATTATTTTATTTTATTAAAATATATACTGTATACACACACAGTTCAAAAATTTGGGGTTTAAATTGATTTTGAAATAAAAAAATTCATATTTCAGCAATGATTATTTAAATCGCTCAAAAGTGACATTGAAGACATTTCTATTTCAAGTAAATGGTTTTCTTTTTTCGTCAAAGAATCCTGAAAATAATGTTGTTCACAAAAAATATTAAGCATCACAACTGTTTTCAACATTGATGTATGAAATGTTTCTTGAGCACTAAATCAGCATATTAGAATAATGGACAATGGACAATTTTAAATATATTAAAATAGAAAACAGTTATTTAAAATTTTCACAATTTTTCACAATATCCCTGTTCTTTACTGCATGTTAATGCAGCCTTGGTGAGCATAAGCCCCTTCTTTAAAAAAACGAGTGGACTGTAGTGTGTGTGTGTGTGTGTGTAATGGGGCTGTGGGGGTCTGTTAGAAAAAAAAAACACACACACTGGTAATAGAGGGAGTAAAGGGACTTGGTTTGAAGTCTTTCAGTGCACAGGGATCAGCTGAAAAGCAGGAGAGATGAACCTCAAAATGATCGGCACGGCAGCCTGTGAGTTTTACCACAATGACAGTCTGTTTTAAAAAGAGAAGTCATCATTTTGAGAGCAAAATCAATAGAGCAGCCTTTTAAAAACCTAGTCTCAGCTGAGCAATCTCTTTTTTTGAAAAATAATCAAAAGAAAAGGAGCAAGAGGCACTGCTGAACGCTGCTCATTGATCTTCATTCAGCCTCCTAATCCAGTCCAAGTGTGTTTGACTGATCTGATCTCTGAATCTCGGGTCGTTCCTTCCCTGCTGAGGAGTCAATACCTCAGCTTGAGAGACAATCTTAAAGTACCCATCACTTCCTCAGGCTCCCCAAGTGACAGACATTAGAGCTGTAGTCTCTCTGTGGGTGAACTATTCAAGGATTTGGTTATATTACACCAAGACTTTGCCAGCCTCTATGCATCTCTCTCAACGGACCATCTTACATTTGAAATATCGAAATCAAAGAAAAGGATCTGCCCTGGAAATTACAAAGCAAGCGCAATTGAGTGGAGGCCTTTAAAGGTTTAAGTCTGATCAAATTTCCTCAGAGATTCAGCAGGTGATTCTTTATTCATCTTTTCTTTTTTTGAAAGACACATAGGAAATGTATTTCATTTCATTTGTTCATGACTGAAAAAAAAAGCTTAGCCAGTAGTAGTGGTCAATCAATCAATCAATCAATCTATCTATCTATCTATCTATCTATCTATCCATCTTTCTATTTATCTATCCATCTATCAATCCATCCATCCATCCATCCATCCAGACGGATCAATGGACAGACAAACAGATAAATAGAACGATGATAGACATAACTACCTTTCCTATATAAAGGCTTTCTATGACATTTAGAATAGGTTTTTGTGGTTTCTACACTAAATGGGCACATGACAAGCCAAAACACTGACAAAGTCATACACCAGAAGCATATACTACCTTTATCTTCACTGGACAGGCACTGTCAACGAACAGAAAGCGTTGTCTGTGTGGAAGTTGTGTGAAGCACTCAACATAAAGCAAATACTTTCCAATGCTCTTCCACAGTGTGATACTGTCTCCATCTGCTGGTAGAATCATGGAGGCTACATGTTCAGTGCAAACTTTAAACATACTGATGTATGAAAGCAAATTTTCATGTTATAATGGTCAAAGTAATTTGTTAAAACCAAAGCACACGCTGAGGTGTTATTCTGAAACAGATGTTCTGAATAATAAAATATTCAATACAGGTGTGTGTGGGTGCATGTTCACAAACCAACAAGAAATGGTGTTTATAACACATTTCAGAGTAAAACGTGTTGTAAATGTGTTTAATAAAATTTATTAAATAAAAATGCTGAGCGGGACTTGATTTTATCAGGAACTGTGAAAAAAACAAAAACAATGTGGGCTTGGCATTTGCGATAAAAGTAATTTCTGAGGCGTTACATGTTACTATATTTTGAAGAAGAAAAAAAATTATGAAGACTGATGAATCATGAATTGTGACATAGCGGAATTTCAACATGGTGAATAGTCAATTTTGTGCATGTCTTATGAAATGCCACTGAAGTGTGAACCAAAGCAAGTGCAAAGATACAATGTAGTTCAGTGAAGACATTCTCAACAATATTCCACAGCATAAAGCTGCTCTTGTATTCATGAAGTCCAGTGAATGTCAATAATTATCCTTATGAATAATTATAATTCCATATCCAATCTCATTCAGTGTCTTATCCAAAGCCTTGTTCCATTGTCAGGCCAGTTTTATTGCTCCTAAGAAGGTGGAATCCCCATCCAGAGAAATATTTGCATGAGTACGAGGTATCAGAAGCTCCAGTCTGTCCCCAGAATCCAACTTCACTACACCTGCACATCACATGCTCAGTTACATTCATTTGTAATAATAGGTACATTATATATTTATCCATATACAGTATGCATTGCACTTCTCTATGAGACATTTATATCACTTTAATAGCAGAACGTTGTTTTTTAAAAAAATATATGATATGATATATCTGTAGTGCATTTCCTGGTCATATGCTATTTCTGGACTTCCTGACTGTGTGAAAACAAATGTGGCTTAGATTCTGTAACTGGGTCATTGTCAAAAAATCTGTCAGGAGCATGTCTGGGTCATATTAAGACCCAGTCATATTAAAGGGGTCATATGATGCGATTTCAAGTTTTCCTTTCTCTTTGGAGTGTTACAAGCTGATTGTGCATAGATAAGATCCCTGAAGTTGCAAAGACTAAAGTCTCAAAACCAAAGAGATATTCTTTATCAAAGTTAAGACTCTGCCACGCCCCCCTAAAACGGCTCGTTCTAACACGCCCCCACATATCTACCTCACTATATGGAAATATTTGCATAATGCGCCCAAATGTGCAAGCAAAGAAAGAAGGCGTGGTTTCAGTAACCGCAGTTACTGTTGAAGCAGCCATGTCAAGGAGACGCTGTGTGTTTCTAGGCGAAAGCAAAAGCACTTTATTTGGCCTTACGAAAGTAGATGCATTTAGGAATCTTTAAGATTAACGTCATTATTAACTGATATTTACTTTGAAAGGTGAAGCTCGCGGTTATGGTAAGGGGTGTTACATTTCCGATGAGTGCTTGCGGTGTTTGGCCAATCACAATGCACTGGGTCAGCTGGCCAATCAGAGCAGACTGCGCTTGTCGGAAGGAGGGACTTTGTAGAAAACGAAGCGTTTGAGAGAGGCGGGGCATAGAGGACCTACAATAATGTACAGTATTTGAAAAATAATGTGTTTTTTGAACATTAAAGCATGTCAACATATTGTTACACCAAATACACAAAATAATGATCTTTAAAAAAGCATCATATGACCCCTTTAAGTAAGAAATTGTATTTTGATTAAAGAAAATTGAGCTTATTTTTGGACCTAAGGTGTGTATATATATATATATTATACTTTATATATTACCTTATATTATACCTTAGTGTCCAAAAATATTTCTGTACATATATTCCGAGCTTAGGCAATATTGTATTGTTTACAGTCGTGCCGATAAAGCAATTTTGAATTTGAATTTACAATATATAATGTATATTATAAAATATATAAAAATACTTTGAAAATAATGAGATTTAGAAAAGCCTGGGAAGTAAAATGTCTAGATACATTACAGTAATGAGAATTTGCACTTTGTAACTCTTTAGTAACACTGATAAAGTAGCAGGCCTTTCCACGCTCACCTCCAGTGTAGCACGTGTTGAAGTGATTGACTCGATTCATGCTCTGAATACAGCGGAACAGAACAACGTGCTGACTCTCGTCTCCTACGACGTTCTTCTTTATACGAATCACGATGTGGCCCATAGCGAACGTAGAGTCTGTGTAGTAAACCTGGGAAAAGGAGAGCTTGAAATAATGAGGAAAAAACACTGAGCACGGTATTGGGATATTTCAAAGAGGCCAAAAAACTCAAGAACGTGTTAAATATTCACAATTTATATACCTGACTATAGATAAAGAAGAATCCTCCCTCTTTGACTAAAATGGTGCCCTGCTCTTCCTCCAGAGCTGAGCCACGCTTCAGTCCGACTTGCCATGGGATGGCTGTGCATAATTCCAAAGCAAACTCTAACAAAAAATTAACACAGAGAGAGAGAGAGAGACCATCTTCTGAAATTAGGGGCTTCCTCAAATGCAAAAAAACTTCAAATTCAACAAGTGGCCAGGCAAGGAAATGTGTCTATGGATGCTTAAATGTGAAATTAAATGAAAATATTTTCTCTTGTTCTGCTCACATATTGACTTAAATGTTTGCCGTTGTGTCGAATATAGAATATCATCATTTGATAACAGTCTAATCAGTATGATAGATTCATAAAACAATCTGAGCTGACATGTGCTGCTCAAACTGCAACGATCCAACATAATCTCATTGCAGTTCATAACTATTTGATGTTTTAGCGAATTAGTGGCTAATTCGTATGAATTTGTACGATCTCATTCATACGTTTTAGTACGATCTGACAGTTATGTTTAGGGTTGGCGTTAGAGGCAGGCCTTCATACTTATTTTAAATTTTTTTCTAAAAATGTTACATTTTCATGAATTTTACAAAATCGCTACCTTGCAAAATAGTTACGTTTTCCCATGAGATCGGGTTGTAAGGTCAGACCAAAATAATTAGGGAATTTGAATTTGCAATGTCATGCAATCTATTCTACCACTGGGAATTCTCAGATTATATGTAGAAAAGTAGGTGTTACATCTATGCAGATTTCCCCTTATTACCTCACCACAACATGTTTCTGGACACCCAACTGATGTCACTGACATGTTCACAATCACATGTGTGAAGCCACAAAGTTACAGGAGTTCAGAACATGTCATTGCAGGCCAGTTCTAATAAAAAGCTCTTTTTAGACTGGAAATGATGTTTTGATTTCTAAAAGTTACAGTGTGCTTTCATAGTACAATGAACTAGCACTAGCAAAAGCAAGGTCATAATTGATAAAATGGATCAAATGAACGTAATTTAACTTAAGTCTATGCCACTCCTCCAGTACCTTTCTGGAATGTGTTTCTCTTGTTGTTTGCCATCATCTGTAAGCAGGGCTGGGGTTCTGTGGAAGGGCAGAAGAGTTTTTTTTTTTTCACAGAAAAAAAAAAAAAAAAATACACAAGCAAAATAAAATGTAATTTGTTTACTGTGAACGTACATGTATTCTTATTACACATTTCTTAACTGAGTATTGTCTGTAAGAGATGACAATGATCATGGTGGTGCAACTCTAATAATAATATCATAAGGGTTTTGCATTCAGTGACTCATAAAGCAACAGGATATGCAAATGTCTAATGGTGCACTTTTGCACAATATGCATGTTATGTTTTTTATTTATTGAGTAGTTCTAATCTTACACCATCTGTGCTCCGCACCAAACCCACAGCACTTCTCAGTTAACACTCAAAAAAGAAAAGACGAGATGAGCATCACGGAATAAGCAGAAGTGTGGTCTTGCCTGCTTTATTTGAAGTATGACCCAGGCTCCTTTTTGACAGGACAGTATGGTCTGTTATGGTATCATCCATCTCAGTCTGCTGCAGATACTGTACACAGACAACCAGCTTAAGTTTCAAGGTGGTCTGTTATTGGCACAGAACTGATAAAGCTGGTTATAGTGTGTGGTAGATTATAATGGCCACCTTGACCAGCATGAACGTGCCCAAAATATATCTGCATCTAGGTTGGTCACTAGCTAAACCAGTTTAGCTTTTTTTTCTTCTTCTCCCAATTAGACAAGTAGATGGGACTGGTGCTAGTTGTCACACTTTTTTACTTTATTTTAGTGACTATTTCTTATGTCAGGAATATTTCTGGAAAGTCCATTTCTGTTTAGGGACATACATTAAAGTCTTTTGACTACAAAAGTATTGACTAATGCCACTTATAGCAGCATATAGCTCTGCTTATAGCAGAGTTGAACTTGTTTAATAATTGACGATGAAATTTGCAACATTGACACTGTTATTGACCTGAACAGAGTCATTGAGGAACTGCAACATTAACACTGTCAATTTACGTGTTCTCCAACAACCCATTGGACCCCGAACATTAAAGTTACTGAGATATAACCATTGAGACATCTTCCCCATGTCACAACTAACTGCTATTTATGCAATTCCTTCAAATTCATCACATTTACAAGACAGCTTTTAGGAAGGACATTTGATGTACATGTGTTGTGGTCCAAACCTCAATTCTCTCTTTGTCCTCTTCTTCTTCCTGCTGATGGGTTTGTTTTTCTGCCCCCTTCATGGGTTCCTCTAGTGTCCCGCTTTGCTCCTCTCTCTTGCGGACCACCTCGGCTCTCAAACCCTCCACCTCGGCCTGCAGGGCCAGCACATGGTACAGGGAGATCACAGACAGGGAAGAGGAGGTGATTGCAGCAATGACCAGCACCAGAAACAGCCATGGCAACCTTCTCCTTTCACCCCGACCTGGACCAACATCTTCAGCAGGCATGGTGGAAACAAACTTTTAGGAAATACGGTTATTAGTGGATCAATTTAGCCCGAATGGCATATAGACAGATTCTGAAGAAGTTTTATTTCTTTGAAGATCTCAACCCACCTCAAAACATAACTTCAATCATGCAGGATCCTTACAGTGAGAGGTTTCTGCTCAGAAAGAAGCTCATCTGGAGGTTTTCTTTATGTCTGCTGAATCCAATTCACCTTCACATGGCATGAATGTTCCTCTGAAGCTCTTAGCACACATTTCTTTCAGAAACGTTCTGGATCAGACTCTTATACATAACTTCCCTTCCTCTTCACGCTGATATTTGTTGATATAGAGGAAAACTCCTGTGATCTACAAAAGCAACCGCACTTACAAAAAACGTCCCGTCTGCTACAATTCTCCAGCTAACAGTCTGGTTTTTGTGTCTCTTTCCTGCCGAGCTATCCACACCCATTGTATTTAACACTGCACTGCAACTGAAAGTTGCTTTGTCACCACTTTCTTTGTGGCTGTTCCGACAAACTGCGTCAAATGTGCAAAGATAAACAGCAGATAAATGAAAATGTCATGTTTGTTATCATAGAATATCAGCACAGAAGAATGTATATAAATGACGCGGACCAGTAAAACGAAAGCTATTCTTGGTAGAAAATCAAAAATAACAAAAACAAAAACATCAGTTTCATTATTTTTAAAGTGGAGTTTCCAGAGTGAAAACAAAAAACAGGAACCAGCAGCTTCAGAGTACAAATAGACTCTTGCAGGCAAGTTATCAGAAGGGATTGATTTCTTTATTGCATGTCACCACACAGAAAATAGAAAGTGTGATTTAATTGTATGTACATGAACAAATGATTCGAATAGAAAACCCAGAGCTCAAAACACAAATGTCGAAAGAATAAGAAAACCTTCCTTGCACATTCAGAACTGAATCTTTCCGCTCTGCTATTTACTGTAAAAAGCAAATATAAAACATGAGCAGCACTTTATATTATTTCATTCAGTTTACGAACAAGATGAAATGAGATTTCAACATACGAACTAGCCCCAGAGAATGGCCAGAACATGCCAATGGTGTGTTAGTCAAATCTAGTAAACTCTAAAGTAGTTTTTTTCACTATTTTATCATATTTCAGCATCTTTGTTTCAAGTTTAACACTCAACCACACAGACATTCAATAAGGTATCATGGCACGTCACTTTGAGTTCAACTAAATGACACATTGCAAATTATTTTATTCTGAAAATATTTCCTATTCCGTTTAGAGGCAGTTCTTATGAATTAGGCCTATATGATCAATAATGACCATTACGAATATTTCTTTTAAAATCAAAATGTCAACAAATTGATATACAAAAGTATCTTATGTCCTGAAACCACCCAAAAGCCGACGTCATGGGAACTTTTTCTCTTGCATTGGCTGGTTCCACTTCTTACTCAATTACAACTGTCCTGTTACCACATAACTAATAAACATAAATAATACTAGACATAACTGAAGACATCTAGAGCTCAGCTGTGCTACTATACAATCTCTTAAGCACCCTTGAGAACGACAGGTGCAAAAGAGCCCGTCAAGTTCCGAAAGGTGGACTTTGGAAGCCTGGCATAACCTCTGGTTTGAAGATAGCAACATTTGCATGCAAACTGACATAGGATCAATCTGCCTTGAAATCTGTCATCTTAAAATTCACAGGCAGTTTTCACGCATTACAACAGATGTGAGCGTAAAAGTGCGCCAGAGCTAAACGAAATGTGCTGAGCATCTAAAGCATGCAATAATTACAGACTTGGATGTGCACTGATCCAGCACTACATCATAATGGGCCAGGTTTGCAAAGTCCACCGTTCACCTTTTAATGGGTGCTTGACAGTCAACCACCAATGTGAGACTACAGAAGCACAAACCTCGTGTCTTTACCCCCGATTCAATACATTAAATAGTTGAAAGAATGGAAATTCTTCTGTGGAACACAAAAGGAGACATTTCAAAGAATGTGCTGGTTGCTCTTCAACTACAATGAATGAGGAAAGAACCTTTCAAGGAATCTGTTGATCTGTGTTGCAAAGACCTCACAATTCTAACAGATTCAACTCAAAGTTCAACTCCCTGGAGAAGATTTTTAGTGAATAACAAAACGTTCATTGAGTGCCTTCAAAATATAAGTTAAACTTTATGATACTCTCACTTTTATTAATGAGTCCTTCTGAAGAAGATTGAGGCTTCTACCAGCAACTTAATGGAAAAGAGTGACTAATGCACTCTTCAAAATTTCTCCTATTGTGTTCCACTGAAGAAAAAGTCATACAGGTATGGAGCATAAATGATGAGTAAATGATGGCAATTTTAATTTTTGTGTTAATTAACCCTTGCATTATTGTGAATGTTTCTGCTTTTTAAGGTAAGTGCAAGAAAATGGATGTGCGACACAGTGCAACAGTCACCATTGGGCAGGTTTTTCCAACATGATCCAAACAAAACAGGGCATTGGCAGAGATTTGATGTTAAGCAATTGACCTTATTAAAAGAAGGAACACATCTTATTTACAAGTTGTGCAAATGGACTGTGCTTGGAACACTGTCAAGCAGCTGCTATGTGTGATTTCACTCTTACTTTCAGAAGATCACTAAGCCTGAGAAAGAGTAAACATACTTTAGGCTTCTTGGGTTGGTATTTTCATTCAGTGCTCACAGTGAACTGCAGCCCACATGAAAATTAGTATAGAAATCTATACTTCTCACACACAGCTCCATATGCAAAGCCAAGACATGGGATCAAACCACAATGAGCCGATTTCCTGAGTGGATTTTAAACCTTCCGTAAAAAAAAGAAGGCAGTGTGATAAAATAAAGCTCCAACACATTACAGCCGGGTTCAGAAGATTGAATGCATGAAATGCCATAGACAAAATGAGTGAACTAGGATCAGTTGCCCCTGGTCCATTTAACTGTATTCACAGGAATTTAAAAGGCAAACAATTTGAATGAGCCCTCTGTTTAAAAAAAAAAAAGTGTATACATTACATATAAACAAAATAAATAAAAATAGAGCTTCTCAGTTTGTTAGAGTTGTTTAGTTTAGCAGTCCTAAAACCTAGGAGTTTTTGGAATAGTAGTCAGTGGTTAACAAATTACATACAGCCATACTTCAAATGTGATTTTTAAAGCCGTTTTGTTTTCTAAATGTGTAAATCTCAAATTAAAGTAATCTTTTTAGCAAATTTAACCTTACCGTTACCAACTTCTACAATTTTTATGTATGAAATATAAGAGGTAGGACAAACGTGACAGTCTCCTCATATAATAGTAACCGCAGACATTATTTTAGTCACGTATTTTAAACCACTATTCTAAAAAACTGACATCTAGACTGAAGAGTTCAAACTAAGAAAGAAGTTCTGACCATTGTGATTAGGCAAACAACTATTTCCAATTGCGTTTGCAGGTGGTGGGGCTATTAGAATACTTATGAGGGCAGAAATTGTGGGTAAATAAAAAAGGACTCAAAGGGCATTAAATTCTTGAGGCAGGTGCATTCATACTTGATATATAAAAAACGACAAAAAAAAATTCTGAAGGCTTAAAAAATTCATCCTTCTCTATTAAATAAATGAAATTGTAAATAATGAATTCTTGGTGTGTGATCAATGGAAAGAAAGAGCGTAGAAGTTGGGGAGAAGAGAAATAATAATAACAAAGAAAGAATAAATTGTACATTCTATCTGAGAGGGTCCAGATTTAGAGCAGTCAATAGTAGTTACTCTTCTAGATTATGGTGACGTTGGTCGTCCCCTGGGCCGTCTCTTCTCGGGCATGGCTTTTTAGAAGCTCTTTCATAAACTGCTCTAGGGCGGCAAAATAACCCTGGCACTGCCAGGTGTCATTGTGCGTACCCTCAGCAAAGATGGCGAGGCGTTTAGTCCGAGATGGCGACAGCTCGTACAGCTGTTTCATCATCACCGGAGGGATGAGTTGATCTGATAAGCCCGAAATGAAGAGAGATGGCATACGGCACAGTGCCACATGTCTATAGGACAGAAACTTGTTCTTGTAGCACCAGAGCGGTAGGTAACGCATGGGGAAGAAAGAGAACAGCGTGGCCGCCATGTGCGGGATGCTCAGGAAAGTGTTCTCCACCATGATGGCGGCCACTCGATGCGGGTTGCATGATGCCAGACGGATGGCCACTGCGCCACCCAATGAGCGGCCGAAAAGCACCACCTTGGTCTTGTCGATGTCCAGTCGGGTCATGACGTAATCCAAGGTGGCCTCTGCGTCTTGGTACAGTCCCTCTTCGCTAGGTTCTCCTTCGCTTTTTCCATAGCCTCTGTAGTCCACCAGAACCACGTTGACCTTCAGGTTGACCAGCATGAGCAGTGCATTTGGGACACGGTGGCCGATGTTCCCCGCATTGCCGTGGAAATATAAAATGGTGGGAGCAGAGGCGGGGTTTTCGCCAGTGCAACGGAGCAGGATGAGGTTGAGCCGCGCACCGTCTTTGCTGCGGATGTAGACGTTCTCGTGGGGGATTCCCGCCGGCATGGGGACGTAAAGGCGCGATGATGAGGGCTGGTCGGGAAAGTAGAGCAGGACATCCTGGAACTTGTACAGGATGCCAGCCACTGAGGCCAGGATGAGTCCCAGCAGTGTGAAGCCTCCGTACAGGTGGAAGGTCAGAATGAGGGCCAGCAGGGAGACACGGCAGACTGCCCAGGACCAGGCGCACACTGTCAGCAAACACGCCTCCAGTGCCCCCCATAACCTCCATGGCTTCTCCATGACAACCGGGATGACAACAGTCTCCGAACTCACTTCAGGTGTAATCTGTGGAAACACAGAAGGTAGGTTAGTAGGGTGGGGCGATGTCATTATATTTTAGAGAAATACAATTTTTTTCCAAGAATGCCAAAAATCTAACTTGATTGTAGTAAATGCTGCATTATTTTAAACAGTATTATATTAAAATGTAATTTAAAAAATATTTCAGTTAAAAAAAAAAAAAAACTTAAAAAAATGGATATACTACTTCAATGGCAAGTGTTTCTTCCTATTTTCCCCTCTTATGGTAAGACATGGCAGGCCAAATCAATGGTCATAACAGGCCAACTTTGACCCCGAAATGAGGACAAATTTGTGAAGTCAATGTGAATTGCCATTCACAATGTATTTCACTTCCATAATTTCACATACAGTGGTGTGAAAAAGTGTTGGCCCCCTTCCTGATTTCTTATTTTTTTGCATGTTTGTCACACTTTAATGTTTCAGATCATCAAACAAATTTAAATATTAGTAAAAGATAACACAAGTGAACACAACATGCAGTTTTTAAATGAAGGTTTTTATTATTAAGGGAAAACAAAATCCAAAAATACATGGCAAAAAAAAAAAGAAATCAGGAAGGGGGCCAACACTTTTTCACACCACTGTATGTGCGAAAGGAAATGTAGAGTAGAAACTAATTTATCCATCAGTAATTGATTGGATCACGAAAAGTGGGCGTTACCATAATGGAGCCAGACTGAGTATGATTTAGCTAAAAGTAAACTTTAACAGCTGTTAGATATAGGGATGCACCGAATGTTCGGCAACCGAAATTATTCGGCCGAAAATTGCAAAAAAATCTCTTATAAGAGATTTAATCGAATAATTTTAGGCTGAATAACCGAAAAGGCCGAATAATATGTACCGAACAATGACTAATGCGATCAAATAGAGGCACGCACTAATGCAGCAAACATGTCGGCAGTGTGAAAGTATTTAAAACTATCAGAGAAAGACACAGAAATCATTACAAGCATGAAGCACCGACAGCGAGAGATTGTTTAGTGCTGCATCACGTCTCCGATGAGAAGACGAGGTGGCTAATGCCGATGGTTAGGCTACTGTATGATGATTGAAATCGCCTCAAACGATTAGTAAATAAACTGCAGAATGTTATATTTTCTAATGCACGCACAAATTGCATGTATTCTGACAGCGCTGCACGAGCTCGCAGGTTTTAAAAGAATTCTCTTCTGCTCAGCAAGGCTGCCTTTATTTGTACAGTAAAAAATACATGCCTGATTCAAGTCTCAAAAATGGCCAAAAAATATTAGGCTATTTTACTAACTTATTAATTTTAAGTTAAATTTTGCTTTGATGGCATATTGTCTGCTAGAATGTTAAAAAATGTTCAGTCAGTGTTAAGTAAATATTTTTAAATTGTTGTTTTGTAATTGATTTTGTATTTGAAAAGCAGGACACAGTAGTAAAAAGCACATTTTGGCTATTTAATTTATGCAATGGTAAAAAAAAAAAAAGGCAAAATGGGGGAAAAAATGCAAAAAAACGTGTTTGGTATTCGGTATCCGGCCCAGTGTTTCATTTTGTTCGGCTTCGGCCAAGAATTTTCATTTCGGTGCATCCCTAGTTAGATAATATTATCCAATAGCCTGTAAGGGACTAAGTAATGTCAGCAGAAAAGGAAAGTCATTAAAGAGGAAGATCAAAGCTTTTAAAATTGGATTAAAGATTATGAACAGAAGCATGATTTTCTTAGGAATAATGTGCAGATATGAATAATTTACAATGAAGTATGCTTGTCTTCGAAATCTTTAATCCAACTGTAAGAACTTGATCTTCTTCTAAAATTACTTTTCTTCTTGTTACATCCCTATGTGACATTAGGAGGTGTTGTTTGTTTCCGAGCTGTTTTTCTGCCGCTCTCCGTTTTACTTTTGTTTTGGCAGGGCGTGCTGATTGGTACATGCCACTGTCAATCATCGTCAAGTGCTGAGTCCAGTGTGCTGATGTCAGGAGGTGCTTTGCCAATGATTCGTTGCTGGAATCCTGAGAATTTATCAAGTGGGCATATCTGCGTTCATATGGAGGCTTGCCACCATGCTACTCTGTTAATTCATTGTGTTTATTCTGCTTGCTTTGTTTTGTGTTATCATCATAGTGTTACTGCAGTCACTTTTAACAAGCTTAACCTTTTCCTTTCCTTCATTTGTGATTATTATCGTTGTGTTTGTGTTGGTTGAAGGAAAAGCAATAGGTAAGTTATGTCACGTGACATACATTGTGCACACTTACAGTAGGCTAGGGACACGTGCCACCTAGGGATGTAACGGTATGAAAATTTCTTATCACGATTATAGTGACCAAAATTATCACGGTTATCAGTATTATCACGGTATTGTTAAAATGTGATGGAGATGTTAAAAAAGTACCGACACATAAATCACTTCACCAAGTTTTCTATTTAAAAATCAAAAAACAACAAATAAAATGACTTTTTGTTTGCATAATCACTAAAAACAATAACATTACCAATGATGTTCGGATTTTAAATGACAACTTGACTGACAACAGTTTAATAGCATGTTCAAATATCTAATGTAAATG